>NC_091151.1:10762708-10936388 GCF_040958095.1 Procambarus clarkii
CTCCATCACCTTGCATGGTATACAAGTCAAGGACACTGGCCTGTAGTTCAGTGCCTCTTGTCTGTCGCCCTTTTTGTATATTGGGACCACATTCGCCGTCTTCCATATTTCTGGTAGGTCTCCCGTCTCCCGTCTGGTAGGTCTCCCGTGTGTGTGTGTGTGTGTGTGTGTGTGTGTGTTTGTGTGTGTGTGTGTGTACTCACCTAATTGTACTCACCTAATTGTGCTTGCAGGGGGGTTGAGCTCTGGCTCTTTGGTCCCGCCTCTCAACCGTCAATCATCAGGTGTATAGGTTCCTGAGCCTATTGGGCTCTATCATATCTACACTTGAAACTGTGTATGGAGTCAACCTCCACCACATCACTTCCTAATGCATTCCATTTGTCAACCACTCTGACACTAAAAAAGTTCTTTCTAATATCTCTGTGGCTCATTTGGGCCCTCAGTTTCCACCTGTGTCCCTTAGTGCGTGTGGCCCTTGTGTTAAATAACCTGTCTTTTTCTACCCTGTCGATTCCTCTTGAGAATCTTGAATGTGGTGATCATGTCCCCCTCTAACTCTTCTGTCTTCCAACGAAGTGAGATTTAATTCCCGTAGTCTCTCCTCGTAGCTCATACCTCTCAGCTCGGGTACTAGTCTGGTGGCAAACCTTTGAACCTTTTCCATTTTAATCTTATGCTTAACTAGATATGGACTCCATGCTGGAACCGCATACAACTGCCGTGTGTACTCACCTAGTTGTACTCACCTAGTTGTGCTTGCGGGGATTGAGCTCTGGCTCTTTGGTCCCGCCTCTCAACTGTCAATCAACAGGTGTACAGGTTCCTGAGCCTATTGGGCTCTATCATATCTACACTTGAAACTGTGTATGGAGTCAGCCTCCACCACATCACTTCCTAATGCATTCCATTTGTCAACCACTCTGACACTAAAAAAGTTCTTTCTAATATCTCTGTGGCTCATTTGGGCACTCAGTTTCCACCTGTGTCCCCTTGTGCGTGTGCCCCTTGTGTTAAACAGTCTGTCTTTATCAACCCTGTCAATTCCCTTGAGGATCTTGAATGTGGTGATCATGTCCCCCCTAGCTCTTCTGTCTTCCAACGAAGTGAGGTTTAATTCCCGTAGTCTCTCCTCGTAGCTCATACCTCTCAGCTCGGGTACTAGTCTGGTGGCAAACCTTTGAACCTTTTCCATTTTAGTCTTATGCTTGACTAGATATGGACTCCATGCTGGTGCCGCATACTCCAGGATTGGTCTGACATATGTGGTATATAATGTTCTGAAAGATTCCTTACACAAGTTTCTAAAGGCCGTTCTTATGTTAGCCAACCTGGCATATGCTGCTGCTGTTATCCTCTTGATATGAGCTTCAGGGGACAGGTCTGGCGTGATATCAACCCCCAGGTCTTTCTCTCTCTCGGACTCTTGAAGTATTTCATCTCCCAAGTGATACCTTGTATCTGGTCTCCTGCTTCCTAGCCCTATCTTCATTACATTACATTTGCTTGGATTAAACTCTAACAGCCATTTGTTCGACCATTCCTGCAGCTTGTCCAGGTGTGTGTGTGTGTGTTCACCTAGTTATGTTTGCGGGGGTTGAGCTTTGCTCTTTCGGCCTCCTCTCAACTGTCAATCAACTGTTTACTAACTACTTTTTTTTCTCCACACCACACACACACACACACACACACACACACACACACACACACACACACACACACACACACACACACACCAGGAAGCAGCCCGTGACAGCTGACTAACTCCCAATTACCTATTTACTGCTAGGTAACAGGGGCATTCAGGGTGAAAGAAACTTTGCTCATTTGTTCCTTGCCTGGTGCGGGAATCGAACCCGCGCCACAGAATTGCGAGTCATACGCGCTATCTACCAGGCCCCCTGTGTGTGTACTCACCTAATTGTGCTTGCGGGGGTTGAGCTTTGACTCTTTGGTCCCGCCACTCAACGTGCGTGTGTGTGTGTGTGTGTGTGTGTGTGTGTGTGTGTGTGTGTGTGTGTGTGTGTGTGTGTGTGTGTGTGTGTGTGTAGGTATGGGTGTACATGTGTGTGTGTCTTTGTTATCATGTTGCTCTGCATGTTAAATTTGTTAATAACTAGTATAACTGTTGTTTGCATGGTCTTAAGAACTTTAGAAATGTTTCAGACTCGCCATGAATTAAAATAATAAATCTCATAATTTTTAAGATAATCCGGCTGTGTTAATTTTATAAAATCACTGGTTACTAAAATACACACACACAGCTGACACTCATATTTATATACCATAAGAGAGAATATTCACAAGAATTTACCTTCGGGCCGGTCAGATGCATGAGTTGGGCTCATTCTCGAGTCAAGTGTCTCGCATTAGTGAGAAATATTAATATTCCACCTCATTTTCTTTCCCCTTCACATATCCTATCTCTCCACCTCCTTCTCCTCCTCCTCCTCCTCCTCCTTTTCTCAACTTGGAATCCATTACATTATTAAGATTATAATTACCTGAAGTTCTGCTATCCGGTGTCAACTTGCTCCCCGGGATAATAATTAGCGCCGTGATGACATTATTCATGTGGTGAGGTGATTTTCTGGCGTTCTTGGGTCATGTTTTGAAAAAGTGTTGTGGTACGATTGAGTTTCAATTATCATAAATACCGTAAAGGGTTCATATTATTATTATTATATTATTATTAAGTATTATTAAGTATTATGCAAGTATTAACGCATGTCAGGTCGTATTACCCCACACACCAGCAAGACGGACACCACGTCTCCAATGGATTTGTTTTAGCTTCCAACAAATCGCAGTAACAATGCAAGAAGAGACACGTGGTTTACTTATAGATAGGTAAAGAGATGCCACTGAGGGTTCTTTCACATAGTGCATCTCTGCATGGCCATATCATGGGAGATACATCCAATAGGCAGATAAACGTATCTCAGCAGGTATCATCCATATATACTGTCTTCACATGATAATCAAAGCATTCTTCAAACTTTAGGAACACATACTGCTCATATACAGCCAAAACAAATGCGCCGACCTCAAAAAAGTTGACGGAGACTAGCAAACTCCTCAGAAAACTTATAACAAATACATGACTCAACCTATTTATTTAGGCGAACTTTTTGTAGCTACTCTGGCAATGAATGGCAAGTTGATAGCCATATAATTATCGCCATAGTCCAAATGTTTGTTTCTCAGTTGACTATTTGGTACATTTCTGTCATTAACGCATAAACATTACAGGAACTTTTAGGCAATAATTGATGTCTTTAGGAAGCTTTAAATGAAGAACTCGATTTAGTCAAAAAGTTATGACGTTATATATATAATATATATATATATATATATATATATATATATATATATATATATATATATATATATATATATATATATATATATATATATATATATGTATATATATATATATATATATATATATATATGTATATATATATATATATATATATATATATATATATATATATATATATATATATATATATATATATATATATATATATATATATATATATATATGCAATATATTCAGGACAATATGCAACTGAAAACTCACACCCCAGAAGTGACTCGAACCCATACTCCCAGGAGCAACGCAACTGGTATGTACAAGACGCCTTAATCCACTTGACCATCACGACCGGACAAAATGAGGTGATAGCCGAGGCTATTTGAACCACCCCACCGCCGGCACTCGGATAGTAATCTTGGGCATAGCATTTTACCAAATCACCTCATTCTTTGGGGCACACATGAGGAACACAAATGCGAACAAGCCTGAATGGTCCCCAGGACAATATGCAACTGAAAACTCACACCCCAGAAGTGACTCGAACCCATACTCCCAGGAGCAACGCAACTGGTATGTACAAGACACCTTAATCCACTTGACCATCACGACCGGACAAAATGAGGTGATAGCTGAGGCTATTTGAACCACCCCACCGCCGGCACTCGGATAGTAATCTTGGGCATAGCATCTTACCAAATCACCTCATTCTTTGGGGCACACGTGAGGAACACAAATGCGAACAAGCCTGAATGGTCCCCAGGACAATATGCAACTGAAAACTCACACCCCAGAAGTGACTCGAACCCATACTCCCAGGAGCAACGCAACTGGTATGTACAAGACGCCTTAATCCACTTGACCATCACGACCGGACAAAATGAGGTGATAGCCGAGGCTATTTGAACCACCCCACCGACGGCACTCGGATAGTAATCTTTTGTGTTCGCATTTGTGTTCCTCACGTGTGCCCCAAAGAATGAGGTGATTTGGTAAAATACTATGCCCAAGATTACTATCCGAGTGCCGGCGGTGGGGTGGTTCAAATAGCCTCGGCTATCACCTCATTTTGTCCGGTCGTGATGGTCAAGTGGATTAAGGCGTCTTGTACATACCAGTTGCGTTGCTTCTGGGAGTATGGGTTCGAGTCACTTCTGGGGTGTGAGTTTTCAGTTGCATATTGTCCTGGGGACCATTCAGGCTTGTTCGCATTTGTGTTTCTCACGTGTGCCCCAAAGAATGAGGTGATTTGGTAAAATGCTATGCCCGAGATTACTATCCGAGTGCCGGCGGTGGGGTGGTTCAAATTGCCTCGGCTATCACCTCATTTTGTCCGGTCGTGATGGTCAAGTGGATTATGGCGTCTTGTACATACCAGTTGCGTTGCTTCTGTGAGTATGGGTTCGAGTCACTTCTGGGGTGTGAGTTTTCAGTTGCATATTGTCCTGGGGACCATTCAGGCTTGTTCGCATTTGTGTTCCTCACGTGTGCCCCAAAGAATGAGGTGATTTGGTAAAATGCTATGCCCAAGATTACTATCCGAGTGCCGGCGGTGGGGTGGTTCAAATAGCCTCGGCTATCACCTCATTTTGTCTGGTCGTGATGGTCAAGTGGATTAAGGCGTCTTGTACATACCAGTTGCGTTGCTTCTGGGAGTATGGGTTCGAGTCACTTCTGGAGTGTGAGTTTTCAGTTGCATATTGTCCTGGGGACCATTCAGGCTTGTTCGCATTTGTGTTCCTCACGTGTGCCCCATAGAATGAGGTGATTTGGTAAAATGCTATGCGCAAGATTACTATCCGAGTGCCGGCGGTGGGGTGGTTCAAATAGCCTCGGCTATCACCTCATTTTGTCCGGTCGTGATGGTCAAGTGGATTAAGGTGTCTTGTACATACCAGTTGCGTTGCTTCTGGGAGTATGGGTTCGAGTCACTTCTGGGGTGTGAGTTTTCAGTTGCATATTGTCCTGGGGACCATTCAGGCTTGTTCGCATTTGTGTTTCTCACGTGTGACCCAAAGAATGAGGTGATTTGGTAAAATGCTATGCCCAAGATTACTATCCGAGTGCCGGCGGTGGGGTGGTTCAAATTGCCTCGGCTATCAACTCATTTTGTCCGGTCGTGATGGTCAAGTGGATTATGGCGTCTTGTACATACCAGTTGCGTTGCTTCTGTGAGTATGGGTTCGAGTCACTTCTGGGGTGTGAGTTTTCAGTTGCATATTGTCCTGGGGACCATTCAGGCTTGTTCGCATTTGTGTTCCTCACGTGTGCCCCAAAGAATGAGGTGATTTGGTAAAATGCTATGCCCAAGATTACTATCCGAGTGCCGGCGGTGGGGTGGTTCAAATAGCCTCGGCTATCACCTAATTTTGTCCGGTCGTGATGGTCAAGTGGATTAAGGCGTGTTGTACATACCAGTTGTGTTGCTTCTGGGAGTATGGGTTCGAGTCACTTCTGGGGTGTGAGTTTTCAGTTGCATATTGTCCTGGGGACCATTCAGGCTTATTCGCATTTGTGTTCCTCACGTGTGCCCCAAAGAATGAGGTGATTTGGTAAAATGCTATGCCCAAGATTACTATCCGAGTGCCGGCGGTGGGGTGGTTCAAATAGCCTCGGCTATCACCTCATTTTGTCCGGTCGTGATGGTCAAGTGGATTAAGGCGTCTTGTACATACCAGTTGCGTTGCTTCTGGGAGTATGGGTTCGAGTCACTTCTGGGGTGTGAGTTTTCAGTTGCATATTGTCCTGGGGACCATTCAGGCCTGTTCGCATATATTATATATATATAATATTATATATTATATATATTATATATATTATATATATATATATATATACATATATATATATATATATATATATATATATATATATATATATATATATATATATATATATATATATATATATATATATATATATGTCGTACCTAGTAGCCAGAACGCGCTTCTCGGGCTACTATGCAAGGCCCAATTTGCCTAATAAGCCAAGTTTTCATGAATTAATATATTTTCTCTAATTTTTATCTTATGAAATGATAAAGCTTCCCATTTCATTGTGTATGAGGTCAATTGTTTTTTATTTGAGTTAAAATTAACGTTGATATATGACCGAACCTAACCAACCCTACCTAACCTAACCTAACCTATCTTTATAGGTTAGGTTAGGTTAGGTAGCCGAAAAAGTTAGGTTAGGTTAGGTTAGGTAGGTTAGGTAGTCGAAAAACAATTAATTCATGAAACTTGGCTTATTAGGCAATTCGGGCCTTGCAAAAGTTGGCTGAGATGTGCGTTCTGGCTACTAGGTACGACATATATATATATATATATATATATATATATATATATATATATATATATATATATATATATATATATATATATATATATATATATATATATGTCGTACCTAATAGCCAGAACGCACATTTTGGCCTACTATGCAAGGCCCGATTTGCCTAATAAGCCAAGTTTTCATGAATTAATTGTTTTTCGGCTACCTAACCTACCTAACCTAACCTAAAATAACTTTTTCAGCTACCTAACCTAACCTAACCTATAAAGATAGGTTAGGTTAGGTTAGGTAGGGTTGGTTAGGTTCGGTCATATATCTATGTTAATTTTAACTCCAATAAAAAAAAGTTGACCTCATACATAATGAAATGGGTAGCTTTATCATTTCAAAAGAAAAAAATTAAAGAAAATATATTAATTCAGGAAAACTTGGCTTATTAGGCAAATCGGGCCTTGCATAGTAGGCCAAAATGTGCGTTCTGGCTATTAGGTACGACATATATATATATATATATATATATATATATATATATATATATATATTATTAAATATGACCGAAAAAGTAAGATTAATAATTCTAACACGAATTTTCTCAATCCTTCGTACATTATGCTTCACTGTTGGAGGTAAATCAAAAATCACTTCTCCAAAATTCATTTTTATTTCTAGTCTGACGCGACACGGGCGTCAACACGTGACACGTCTCTTCCCATAACCAAACCATCGCCAGAGAAATCCTAGTAAACAACACAGAAATCATCGATAGATACAGCGACAGCAGGCGGCTTGACGTTTGCGAGGCACTACACATCAAGAAGTCAACACCAGCAATCAACAGCCAATTATTGCACCACTATATTCTACCCACCTCAAGACTCCGCTCCAATATAGAAGCATCAAGAAATATGGACCAATAGGCTTTCTACAAACACTTCTATTCAATACCCATTTTTTCGTGTTCTGTCTTGTGTTGATACTTTTAATACCCTATTAATATCCTCTAGTGTTCTGTCTTGTGTTAATGCCACATCATCCTTCCCACCTCACTCAAATGTAATGCCACATCACCCTTCCCACCTCACTCAAATGTAGATATAAAATCAGGGAAACGCAAGTTCTAATCAGTTGTGTATTTGTGAAGTCTTTGAAAATGTAATAAGTTTTACGAAACGCGCCCGTGTCGCGTCAGACTAGAAATAAAAATGAATTTTGGAGAAGTGATTTTTGATTTACCTCCAACAGTGAAGCATAATGTACGAAGGATTGAGAAAATTCGTGTTAGAATTATTAATCTTACTTTTTCGGTCATATTTAATAATATATGTCTACAGGAAAGACTGCTACCAAAATATACTAATATATATATATATATATATATATATATATATATATATATATATATATATATATATATATATACATATATATATATATATATATACATATATATATATATATATATATATATATATATATATATATATATATATATATATATATATATATATATATATATATATATATATATATATATAAATGGAAATGTTCGTTTGTTCAAAATCGCTAATCTCCGTAAGTTCTTCACCGATTACTTTGAAATTTTCACACAACATTCCATTCGCATCCGGCCAGGTTTTTATATATATACTATATAGATGTCTCCTCTGTGAAGGTCAAAAAACATGCTTTTTCTGAAAAACTGAGTTTTTCAAGTGAGGGAAATCATCGAAACCTCTTTACCGATTGGTTTGAAATTTTGACACAACATTGCATTCGAATAGGCGCGTCTTTTTATATATCTACTATATACATGCCTCACCTGTGACAGGTAAAAACATGATTTTTTGGAAAAACAGCGCCATCTGTTGGACATAAGAGCAACCCACGCTTTAATCTCCGAAGTTCTTCACTGATTGCTTTGAAATTTTGACACAACGTTGCATTCGAATAGGTGCATTTTTTTATATACCTACTTTGTAGATGCCACCCCTGTAACAGGTAAAAACATGCATTTTTGAAAAATGGCGCCATCTGTCGCACATAATAGAAACATGCATGCAATACTAAATATGTCACGATTTGAATTTCAGTGTTTCCGATTGCATTGATAAATTTTATTTTCATAGACTTTGATTTATTTTATTTTGTATTTAATTTTTTTGGGTGACATTATTTTGGAATTGAGCTGTGTTGTTTACCATACCATTCATTTCGTAAGAGTAAGTATAGATGCCACACCTGTGACAGGTAAACCTGTGCTTTTCTTGAAAAACAGCACCATCTGTTGCATGTAAGAACAACATACATGCTATACTACATATGTTACAATTCCATTTCATTGTTTAGATTGCATTGATAAATTGAGTTTTCATGATTTTTTTTTATTTTCATTTTGATATAATTATTTTGTGTGAATTGCATTGGAATTGAGCTGTGTTGTTTACCATACCGTTCATTTCGTGAGTATAGTTAATTTTTATTTTTTTCATATTTTCATTTAATTTTCTAACTCTTTTTCTTATATTCCAGTGATAGGAACATCAGATCACTTGATGTTCCCAATTTTCTAATGGGAAAATCAGACCATTTAGGAAGGCATCGGACGAGGGAGTGGGGAATGGTGGGGACGAGTGGATGGGGAAATGGAGAAGGATGGAGAGGACAAAAGGACAGGGGAGTGGGCATGGTGGGAAGAAGAGGGGATGATGGAGTGGGGAATGGTGGGGAGGAAGAGGGGATGGTGGAGTGGGGAATGGTGGGGAGGAAGAGGGAATGGTGGGGAGGAAGAGGGGATGGTGGTGTGGGGAATGGTGAGGAGGACTGGAGGACAGAGAAGGTTGCTGTGGTTCAGCAACACACATGCGTTGCTGAACCACAGCCGCTGCTGTCACCATTATTACTATTATTTCCATAAATCCTTACATGTATCTCATGTATTGTAGTTTACTTTGAGTAAACTTTATTATTTTACCACTACTTTTGGTGTAACCTCCATCTCATTGAGCTTTGTGATTAATAACGTGATTATACTGTACTGTTACTGGCATGGTATAGCGAGAGACCCTGTGTTGGCAACACGACATTTGATTTGAACACGGGTACTGGCATTCCCTAAAGAGTGACCCTGAGTTGGCAACATGATTGTACATTTGAATTCTAGTATTGGCAGCACATAGACGGTCCTAGGCTGCTGTATATATATTATATTCGAACTAACAGCGTTGCTGGGACGCTGAGAGAATTACCCAGCTGGCGACTAGAAGATAAGAGGTGGAAGTGAGGCTACGGCCGAACGTCCGGCAAATTCTCTGCCCGCATAGGTGGGCAGGCCCGGTGGGGGAGTCACATACTGCAGGATTGAGTTTAGTAGTGTGGGCTGGGCCTTCTCCTCTCCCCCTTGGGTCCAAGGTCAAGTGGTGACTGGTCTTGAAGCATGACTAGGAGAGCTCCCTGGGGTGACATGTGACACTCTAGTGGAGGGAGTGAAGTCCCACGGCATGGGGTTACAGGATCAGTAGCAAGATCCCCCGCTGTTTAACTGTAACCTCATGTAACACAAGGCCAAGGTGAGCGCCGCGTGACAATTGGCCGTTTTTTTTATTTTATTGTAAATTGTGAATTGTATTTTCTAATTTTTGTCTGTAGGGATAACGTTCCTATCAACAATATCTTTCAGGACCCTTTCTTCCTTTTTATGAGCCATTGAAAAAAAGTTGGTGTAAAATAATCTAAATGGGGGGTACAAGTGTTGTGTTGGTTGACTCTTCAAAAGTAGCATGGCGTTTCACCTTTCTTTTTATATCTTCAACAAAACCGTTAGCGAAGCCGTTGTTGCCTAGGACCTTCCTTAGCCAACCGAGTTCTTCATCGACTTGCTTCCATCCTGAGCTGTGGCTATGTGCACGGTCGACGTAAGCGTTTACAACACTCCTCTTGTGTGTTTGTCTGGGCAGTCACTATTAGCATTGAGGCACATTCCTATGTTTGTTTCCTTAGTGTAGACTGCAGTGTGGAAGCCTCTATTCCTTTCTGTGACAGTTACATCTAGAAATGGCAGCTTCCCATTATTCTCCATCTCGTAAGTGAAACTCAACACAAAATTGTGCTCAAATGCCTCCTTCAGCTGCTGCAGATGTCTCTCATCAAGTACCTGTGTAAAAATGTCGTCAACATTCCTGCAGTATATGGCGGGTTTCAAGTCCATGTCAACTAAGATCCTCTGCTCGATGGTACCCATGTAGAAGTTCGCAAACAATTCACCTAGGGAAGAACCCATGGCGACCCCATCTACTTGCTTATACATGTGCCCATCCGGGCTCAAGAAGAGTGCCTCTTTAATGCAGGCTTTGAAAAGTTTCCTTAGTATGTTTTCTGGTATTTCAAGAGGAGTGCAAGCCGATCCAACGATACACTCTGTCCGCTAACATTAGCAATGTACTGTGTGAGCATGAGCTGGGTTTGACCGCTAGTTATTGTGCAAAAAATCATGTAAATTCTGTTGTGCTTGAGTAGTCAATGGCACCATTAATCATGCTCCATCTCAGTAGTGAGGTAAAATATGCTGTAAAATATCAATGAAAAATCATTAGATTTTTTATATTCTAGTCTTGATTCTAATCTAATCTTGACATTAGATTAGTCAACGTATATTTTTGAACAGGTTGAATCAGTATTGACCTTGAAGAAATCTTTTAATAATTAGATTTTATTCAGTATAGATTTTTTCGTTTAGATTCCATATTGACTTTTCCCATATTGGAGAAGAAATGAACGTACTTTCCCAGAGTTTATCCATATATATATTTGTTTCAGTATCACATATTTGTACATTATATAGTGCAATAAATAGTAAGAAAATATTGAAAAAAATTACAAGGGACAGGGTTAAAAATCTCTATCAGAAGCTAGAAATGGAACAGAGTACATTGCCAGGCGCCGTTGTTGCAGACACCGTTGTTCCAGGCACCGTTGTTGCAGACACCGTTGTTCCAGGCACCGTTGTTGTAGACACCGTTGTTCCAGGCACCGTTGTTGCAGACACCGTTGTTCCAGGCACCGTTGTTGCAGACACCGTTGTTCCAGGCACCGTTGTTGCAGACACCGTTGTTCCAGGCACCGTTGTTCCAGGCACCGTTGTTCCAGGCGCCGTTGTTGTAGACACCGTTGTTCCAGGCGCCGTTGTTGCAGACACCGTTGTTCCAGGCGCCGTTGTTGCAGACACCGTTGTTCCAGGCGCCGTTGTTGCAGACACCGTTGTTCCAGGCGCCGTTGTTGCAGACACCGTTGTTCCAGGCGCCGTTGTTGCAGACACCGTTGTTCCAGGCGCCGTTGTTGCAGACACCGTTGTTCCAGGCGCCGTTGTTGCAGACACCGTTGTTCCAGGCGCCGTTGTTGCAGACACCGTTGTTCCAGGCGCCGTTGTTGCAGACACCGTTGTTCCAGGCGCCGTTGTTGCAGACACCGTTGTTCCAGGCGCCGTTGTTGCAGACACCGTTGTTCCAGGCGCCGTTGTTGCAGACACCGTTGTTCCAGGCGCCGTTGTTGCAGACACCGTTGTTCCAGGCGCCGTTGTTGCAGACACCGTTGTTCCAGGCGCCGTTGTTGCAGACACCGTTGTTCCAGGCGCCGTTGTTGCAGACACCGTTGTTCCAGGCCCCGTTGTTGCAGACACCGTTGTTCCAGCCGCCGTTGTTCCAGGCACCGTTGTTCCAGGCGCCGTTGTTGCAGACACCGTTGTTCCACGCGCCGTTGTTGCAGACACCGTTGTTCCAGGCGCCGTTGTTGCAGACACCGTTGTTCCAGGCGCCGTTGTTGCAGACACCATTGTTCCAGGCGCCGTTGTTCCAAACAGAATGGCTCCATTGTCGTCAACGAGTCACTGGAACCACTTGTATGTTCCTTCACTCATTCACAAGTAAAGCTGACCAACCAAGTCTAACTCTTGGCCTTTAAGACTTCTTTCTCGTAAATTGTCACACATAATATACCATGCGATATTATAAGATATATAATGAATGAAGGTTCAATCAAGTATGATCATTATATCATTGAGAATAATATGTCGACAAGGAGCTATGAAATATGAATATGAAAATATGAAAACAATATTCATATGGGATATGGAAACAAGAAGCTGGGGTATAAGAACAAGGAATTGGTAAATGTGGATATGGAATTGGGATATGAGGACAACGAGATAGGATATAAAACAAGGTGCTGATATATGAGAAATATATGATATATTAGGATAAAGCGCCAAGATATGAGTACATTAAGCTGGAACCTGTTGAAAAGTAGCCGGGGCATTTAAGACATGGCGCTGGAATATGAGGACAAGGAATTGAATTATGAGGATGGAACGTGATTATGAGGATGGGGCAAAAGAACGGTGCCCAGCCTCATGTACCATGGGGGATCGAGCCCTGACCCTGCAAGTAGCGAGGCCGTCGTTGAATCCATTAAAAAGGATGTACTATATTGAACAATGGACACGGATAAACCTTCCGGAATAGGCATCGGTAAATTTCCGGAACCAAGAACGGAAATCAGACAAGTTCCTTCGCTGAATTCCCGGCCACCTGCACTCAGAGAACTAGCAGCAAAACAGAATAACCTGACTGGCCAAAAAATCTAACCTTCCAGTTCAGTAGTCAGAGCAATAAAACATTCGACACCGGTCACAGAATAAAGCTAGAATTCATAATTACAACCACATAGGCCTTCTCAGCCACCTTTATTTGGTCTAATCCTAATTATAATCAGATTATCGTGATCGTCTTGCATCATTTTATGTTGCAAATTATATTAATTATCACTGACAATATCACGTCGACCATGAAAGACTAGTTTCAGCGCAAAAACATGACCAGATATTTCCTTATCAGCCAATATCATTGAAGATTATTATTAGACTACAGTGAGCAATGTCCACATTATTCACATTTACTCCTTGTTGAATCAATATATTCTCCCAGAAAGAGAATTACACGGGTCAAAATATACACACATGTATTACAATTGCATATATACAAAGACTGAAGGGCAGGTGATGTCAGAAACACCTGCCAGCTCTAGTCGTAAGATAATTATTTAAATTGCAGTTACTCTTAACAATTTAATTCACGTACAAATTAATCATGCAGAGGGATGAATGGATACACAGCCCGTGACTGGATGGGTGAGTGAGTTGAGGATGGGTGAGTTGAGGATGGGTGAGTAAGTTGATGATGGGTGCAGATGATTGATTGATTATCAGACGTATGAGTAGAAATAAACGTATTTTAATTCGGGGTTGATGTGGCAAGAATTTGGAGCAATATACATGCCGTTCACATATACTCCAGAATGACAACCATTTCTAGAATATAAATGTTGACTATTAGTTGACTATTAGTTGACTATTAGTTGATTAGCTAGGTGGCTACGTAAACTAATGGTCCATTGTCTATCTAGCTGGAGAAATGACTGACTAGCAAAGTGGATGGGTGGAGGAATCTATCTAGCTAGGAAGGTGGAGGAATGGTTAACTATCAAGCTGGGTATGTGGAAGAATTATTGACTAGCCGGCTGATGGGTGGAGGAATGTTCAACTATCTAGCTGGCTGGCTGGGTGGAGGAATGTTCAACTATCTAGCAGGCAGGCTGAGTGGAGGAATGTTCAACTATCTAGCAGGCAGGCTGGGTGGAGGAATGTTCAACTATCTTGCTGGCTGATGGGTGGAGGAATGTTCAACTATCTTGCTGGCTGATGGGAGGAGGAATGTTCAACTATCTTGCTGGCTGATGGGTGGAGGAATGTTCAACTATCTAGCTGGCTGGCTGAGTGGAGGAATGTTCAACTATCTTGCTGGCTGGCTGGGTGGAGGAATGTTCAACTATCTAGCTGGCTGATGGATGGAGGAATGTTCAACTATCTAGCTGGCTGGCTGGGTGGAGGAATGTTCAACTATCTTGCTGGCTGATGGGTGGAGGAATGTTCAACTATCTAGCTGGCTGGCTGGGTGGAGGAATGTTCAACTATCTAGCTGGCTGGCTGGGTGGAGGAATGTTCAACTATCTTGCTGGCTGGCTGGGTGGAGGAATGTTCAACTATCTAGCTGGCTGGCTGGGTGGAGGAATGTTCAACTATCTAGCAGGCTGGCTGGGTGGCTGTGTGGAGGAATGTTCAACTATCTAGCTAGCTGCCTGGCTGGGTGGAGGAATGTTCAACTATCTTGCTGGCTGGCAGGCTGGGTGGAGGAATGTTCAACTATCTAGCTGGCTGGCTGGGTGGAGGAATATTCAACTATCTAGCAGGCTGGCTGGGTGGAGGAATGTTCAACTATCTAGGTGGCTGGCTGGGTGGAGGAATGTTCAACTATCTAGCAGGCTGGCTAGGTGGAGGAATGTTCAACTATCTAGCAGGCTGGCTGGGTGGAGGAATGTTCAACTATCTAGCTGGCTGACTGGGTGGAGGAATGTTCAACTATCTAGCTGGCTGGGTGGGTGGAGGAATGTTCAACTATCTAGCTGGCTGACTGGCTGGGTGGAGGAATGTTCAACTATCTAGTTGGCTGGCTGGGTGGAGGAATGTTCAACTATCTTGCTGGCTGGCTGGCTGGGTGGAGAAATGTTCAACTATCTAGCTGGCTGGCTGGGTGGAGGAATGTTCAACTATCTAGCTGGCTGGGTTGCTGGGTGGAGGAATGTTCAACTATCTAGCTGGCTGGGTGGCTGGGTGGAGGAATGTTCAACTATCTAGCAGGCTGGCTGGGTGGAGGAATGTTCAACTATCTAGCAGGCTGGCTGGGTGGCTGGGTGGAGGAATGTTCAACTATCTAGCAGGCTGGCTGGCTGGCTGGGTGGAGGAATGTTCAACTATCTTGCTGGCTGGCTGGCTGGGTGGAGGAATGTTCAACTATCTAGCAGGCTGGCTGGGTGGAGGAATGTTCAACTATCTAGCAGGCTGGCTGGGTGGAGGAATGTTCAACTATCTAGCTGGCTGGCTGGGTGGAGGAATGTTCAACTATCTTGCTGGCTGGCTGGGTGGAGGAATGTTCAACTATCTAGCTGGCTAGCTGGGTGGAGGAATGTTCAACTATCTTGCTGGCTGGCTTTGTGGAGGAATGTTCAACTATCTAGCTGGCTGGCTGGGTGGAGGAATGTTCAACTATCTAGCTGGCTGGCTGGGTGGAGGAATGTTCAACTATCTAGCTGGCTGGGTGGGTGGAGGAATGTTCAACTATCTAGCTGGCTGACTGGCTGGGTGGAGGAATGTTCAACTATCTAGTTGGCTGGCTGGGTGGAGGAATGTTCAACTATCTTGCTGGCTGGCTGGCTGGGTGGAGAAATGTTCAACTATCTAGCTGGCTGGCTGGGTGGAGGAATGTTCAACTATCTAGCTGGCTGGCTGGGTGGAGGAATGTTCAACTATCTAGCTGGCTGGCTGGCTGGGTGGAGGAATGTTCAACTATCTAGCTGGCTGGCTGGGTGTCTGGGTGGAGGAATGTTCAACTATCTAGCTGGCTGGGTGGCTGGGTGGAGGAATGTTCAACTATCTAGCAGGCTGGCTGGGTGGCTGGGTGGAGGAATGTTCAACTATCTAGCTGGCTGGGTGGCTGGGTGGAGGAATGTTCAACTATCTAGCAGGCTGGGTGGCTGGGTGGAGGAATGTTCAACTATCTAGCAGGCTGGGTGGCTGGGTGGAGGAATGTTCAACTATCTAGCTGGCTGGCTGGCTGGGTGGAGGAATGTTCAACTATCTGGCTGGCTGGCTGGGTGGAGGAATGTTCAACTATCTAGCTGGGTGGCTGGGTGGAGGAATGTTCAACTATCTTGCTAGCTGGCTGGGTGGAGGAATGTTCAACTATCTAGCTGGCTGGCTGGGTGGAGGAATGTTCAACTATCTAGCTGGCTGGCTGGGTGGAGGAATGTTCAACTATCTAGCTGGATGGCTGGGTGGAGGAATGTTCAACTATCTAGCTGGCTGGCTGGCTGGGTGGAGGAATGTTCAACTTTCTTGCTGGCTGGCTGGGTGGAGGAATGTTCAACTATCTAGCTGGCTGGCTGGGTGGAGGAATGTTCAACTATCTTGCTGGCTGGCTGGGTGGAGGAATGTTCAACTATCTAGCAGGCTGGCTGGGTGGAGGAATGTTCAACTATCTAGCAGGCTGGCTGGGTGGAGGAATGTTCAACTATCTAGCAGGCTGGCTGGGTGGAGGAATGTTCAACTATCTAGCAGGCTGGCTGGGTGGCAAGGTGGAGGAATGTTCAACTATCTAGCAGGCTGGCTGGCTGGCTGGGTGGAGGAATGTTCAACTATCTTGCTGGCTGGCTGGCTGGGTGGAGGAATGTTCAACTATCTAGCAGGCTGGCTGGGTGGAGGAATGTTCAACTATCTAGCAGGCTGGCTGGGTGGAGGAATGTTCAACTATCTAGCTGGCTGGCTGGGTGGAGGAATGTTCAACTATCTAGCTGGCTAGCTGGGTGGAGGAATGTTCAACTATCTTGCTGGCTGGCTGGGTGGAGGAATGTTCAACTATCTAGCTGGCTGGCTGGGTGGAGGAATGTTCAACTATCTAGCTGGCTGGCTGGGTGGAGGAATGTTCAACTATCTAGCAGGCTGGCTGGCTGGAGGAATGTTCAACTGTCTAGCTGGCTGGCTGGCTGGCTGGCTGGAGGAATGTGCAACTGTCTAGCTGGCTGACTGGCTGGATGAATGAATAAAGTTCAAAAATGAATAAAACAAATATGTGCCTGAGGTCAACAACCAACTCATCATTGGTGTGGGCGTGCAGCACTTACAGAGAGAGATCATGCTGGAACACAATTTAAGGGACGTCACACGGTCCGTAATACTTCGTAATGTGAGATGAACATTTCAGAGGGCAACCATAGCACTCAATGATCTTTTCATTGACTTAGTCACCTTCTCCTGGAACACGATGAGGTGGCGTTGTCCGCTAATTTTTGGTTCCCAGTGTTCCTTTTAGTGCTACTTATTGCATGGTTCAGACAGCAATAATGAACGATTCGGCCTTGCATGAGTGATTGTCATGATTCCCTGGTATTCAAAAACATAATCTCACAATAGGTAATTATTGTTTAAAAGTTTATCATAATTGTGTGATAGATTACTGAGGTTCAACCGCAAATCTCCCATTCACTACACAAGGTTAACTTCACGGAAAAAAATATTGGCAAAGATGGTGGCATGTTTTGGGGATGTTATTCTATTAGTGGCAACCAAGAACATTGCTCAACAAGACCCAACAACTCCACACAGAGAGTTCCTATCATGATAAGTGATTGCAAGTTTTTGTGGAATGTCAAATTTTATTCTTATTCCATTTTAGTTTATCGTATTCTCGTTGGTTTCTTTCTTACGAGAACATCGATCAGTAATAAATTCATTTGATAGACGTGATCTGATTATTCTCTGAATGTTGTCTGTATATAGCAATTATCGACAACACTCTACGGTTTCAAGTGTGTACGTCACACTATGGTACTTTACATCACTTAAGAGCTTACTTAAGACGCCAGGTACACTAGTAAAAACACTTGCCCTTCAACTGGCTGGCTGGGTGGAGGAATGTTCAACTTTCTTGCTGGCTGGCTGGGTGGAGGAATGTTCAACTATCTAGCTGGCTGGGTGGAGGAATGTTCAACTATCTAGCTGGCTGGGTGGCTGAGTGGAGGAATGTTCAACTATCTTGCTGGCTGGCTGGGTGGATGAATGTTCAACTATCTAGCAGGCTGGCTGGGTGGAGGAATGTTCAACTATCTAGCTGGCTGGCTGGCTGGGTGGAGGAATGTTAAACTATCTAGCTGGCTGGCTGGGTGGAGGAATGTTCAACTATCTAGCTGGCTGACTGGGTGGAGGAATGTTCAACTATCTAGCAGGCTGGCTGGGTGGAGGAATGTTCAACTATCTAGCTGGCTGGCTGGCTGGGTGGAGGAATGTTCAACTATCTAGCTGGCTGGCTGGGTGGCTGGGTGGAGGAATGTTCAACTATCTAGCTGGCTGGGTGGCTGGGTGGAGGAATGTTCAACTATCTAGCAGGCTGGCTGGGTGGCTGGGTGGAGGAATGTTCAACTATCTAGCTGGCTGGGTGGCTGGGTGGAGGAATGTTCAACTATCTAGCAGGCTGGGTGGCTGCGTGGAGGAATGTTCAACTATCTAGCAGGCTGGGTGGCTGGGTGGAGGAATGTTCAACTATCTAGCTGGCTGGCTGGCTGGGTGGAGGAATGTTCAACTATCTGGCTGGCTGGCTGGGTGGAGGAATGTTCAACTATCTAGCTGGGTGGCTGGGTGGAGGAATGTTCAACTATCTAGCTGGATGGCTGGGTGGAGGAATGTTCAACTATCTAGCGGGCTGGCTGGGTGGAGGAATGTTCAACTATCTAGCTGGCTGGCTGGGTGGAGGAATGTTCAACTATCTAGCTGGCTGGCTGGGTGGAGGAATGTTCAACTATCTAGCTGGCTGGCTGGGTGGAGGAATGTTCAACTATCTAGCTGGCTGGCTGGGTGGAGGAATGTTCAACTATCTAGCTGGATGGCTGGGTGGAGGAATGTTCAACTATCTAGCTGGCTGGCTGGCTGGGTGGAGGAATGTTCAACTTTCTTGCTGGCTGGCTGGGTGGAGGAATGTTCAACTATCTTGCTGGCTGGCTGGGTGGAGGAATGTTCAACTATCTAGCAGGCTGGCTGGGTGGAGGAATGTTCAACTATCTAGCAGGCTGGCTGGGTGGAGGAATGTTCAACTATCTAGCTGGCTGGCTGGCTGGCAGGGTGGAGGAATGTTCAACTATCTAGCTGGCTGGCTGGGTGGAGGAATGTTCAACTATCTAGCTGGCTTGCTGGGTGGAGGAATGATCAACTATCTAGCAGGCTGGCTGGCTGGCTGGGTGGAGGAATGTTCAACTATCTAGCAGGCTGGCTGGCTGGAGGAATGTTCAACTGTCTAGCTGGCTGGCTGGGTGGCTGGGTGGAGGAATGTTCAGCTATCTAGCTGGCTGGCTGGGTGGAGGAATGTTCAACTATCTAGCTGGCTGGCTGGGTGGAGGAATGTTCAACTATCTAGCTGGCTGGGTGGCTGGGTGGAGGAATGTTCAACTATCTAGCAGGCTGGCTGGCTGGAGGAATGTTCAACTGTCTAGCTGGCTGGCTGGCTGGCTGGCTGGAGGAATGTGCAACTGTCTAGCTGGCTGACTGGCTGGATGAATGAATAAAGTTCAAAAATGAATAAAACAAGTATGTGCCTGAGGTCAACAACCAACTCATCATTGGTGTGGGCGTGCAGCACTTACAGAGAGAGATCATGCTGGAACACAATTTAAGGGACGTCACACGGTCCGTAATACTTCGTAATGTGAGATGAACATTTCAGAGGGCAACCATAGCACTCAATGATCTTTTCATTGACTTAGTCACCTTCTCCTGGAACACGATGAGGTGGCGTTGTCCGCTAATTTTTGGTTCCCAGTGTTCCTTTTAGTGCTACTTATTGCATGGTTCAGACAGCAATAATGAACGATTCGGCCTTGCATGAGTGATTGTCATGATTCCCTGGTATTCAAAAATATAATCTCACAATAGGTAATTATTGTTTAAAAGTTTATCATAATTGTGTGATAGATTACTGAGGTTCAACCGCAAATCTCCCATTCACTACACAAGGTTAACTTCACGGAAAAAAATATTGGCAAAGATGGTGGCATGTTTTGGGGATGTTATTCTATTAGTGGCAACCAAGAACATTGCTCAACAAGACCCAACAACTCCACACAGAGAGTTCCTATCATGATAAGTGATTGCAAGTTTTTGTGGAATGTCAAATTTTATTCTTATTCCATTTTAGTTTATCGTATTCTCGTTGGTTTCTTTCTTACGAGAACATCGATCAGTAATAAATTCATTTGATAGACGTGATGTGATTATTCTCTGAATGTTGTCTGTATATAGCAATTATCGACAACACTCTACGGTTTCAAGTGTGTACGTCACACTATGGTACTTTACATCACTTAAGAGCTTACTTAAGACGCCAGGTACACTAGTAAAAACACTTGCCCTTCAACCTCTTCACATCACTCAGCCCGACATAGCGTGGCCCACTTTCTGCCACATAATTTACTGCTATATAAAAATAATTATATATGGACATTTGGCTTTGCCTAGCACAGCTCGCCTCTCAGTGTTAGCCGAGAGTTTCAACGGGAATATGTCCAGAGGATCCGGCCCCCCAACACATGAAGAGCATCAGGAAGGCTTAGCCGTGGCGGCCGCACGGCAGGAACACCAGCCAAGGAGGGCTGGGAGCGCGCCGGTGTTCACTACACAGCGACCAGACGCACACTGGCCTCTGTGCGCTCCTCTCTGGGTGCTGTAGGGGAGCCTCCCTTCCCATCCTCCTACACACATCCCTCCCATCCACCTTGCTTGACACCTACCTTCCCTCCTCCTCCCTTGCTGGTCGCCAAAACACGAGGGTATATAAGACTGGTTGACAGAATGACGGAACATCTGTCAGTCACTCTGACTGGTATGTCAGAGTGACTCTGACACGACAGATCTATTGCCTTTCCTTTCACCAATCTCATTGATTCTTCCTAATCATTCAATCACACATCTGGTATCAAATATTGAATATATATTTAATCGTTTATTTATTCATTTCCTATCTATTGCCAGGCTTATCCATACCTTCACCTATCCATTACCAAGATTAGCAATACCTTCATTACGAAACTTATCCATCCCATTACCAATTCTTAAAAAAGTTTTAATATTCTACAAATTACTCATTTATCCATCCAAACTTTCCTGTGCCAAACAATCTATCCCTCCAATCCCATTCACTGCCAAATCGATATAGATATAGACATGCCTCTCACATCTACTTGACCACTATGACAAAATCACTGAGGCATTAGAGGAAAAAAATAATGCAGATGTCGTATACACAGATTTTGCAACGGCATTCGACAAATGTGACCATGGAGTGATTGCACACAAAATGAGGTCAGTGGGTATAACTGGTAAAGTAGGACGCTGGATACTCAATTTCCTGTCGAACAGAACACAAAGAGTAACAGTCAATCAAGTAAAATCGAGTCCGAGCGCAGTTAACAGCTCTGTACCTCAAGGTACAGTCCCTGCACCACTACTGTTCCTTATTCTCATTTCAGATATAGACAAAAACACAAGTCACAGCTTCGTGTCATCCTTTGCAGATGATACAAAAATCAGCATGAAAATTACCTCTGCTGAAGACATTGATAAACTACAAACAGATATTAACAAAGTTTTCGACTGGGCAGCAGAAAATAACATGATGTTTAACGGTGATAAATTCCAGCAACTCAGATACGGCAAAAATGAGGATCTTAAACATAATACAGGGTACAAAACACAATCGAATCTGCCCATAGTAGGAAAACAGCATGTAAAGCATTTGGGAATAATGATGTCTGACGACCTAACGTTTAGGGAGCATAACCAAGCAAGTATTGCGTCAGCCAGAAAAATGATAGGATGGATTACGAGAACCTTCAAGTCCAGAGATCCCATTACAATGGTTGTACTCTTCAAATCACTTGTGTTGTTCTGTCTTGAGTACTGCTCAGTACTCACTTCCCCCTTCAGAGCAGGAGAGATTGCTGAAATAGAGGGAATACAGAGAACATATACGGCACGCATAGACGAGATAAAGCACCTAAATTATTGGGATCGTCTCAAAGCTCTCCAAATGTACTCACTAGAAAGGAGACGAGAGAGATACCAAATAATATACACCTGGAAGATACTGGAGGGCCAAGTACCAAATCTGCACAGTAAAATAACAACGTACTGGAGTGAACGACATGGAAGAAAATGCAGAATATAACCAGTGAAGAGCAGAGGTGCCATGGGCACAATCAGAGAACACTGTATGAACATCAGAGGTCCGCGGTTGTTCAACGTCCTACCAGCGAGCATCAGAAATATTGCAGGAACAACCGTGGACATCTTTTTTGTTTCCTTCAAGGAGTGCCGGACCAACCGGGCTGTGGTGGGTATGTGGGCCTGCGGGCCGCTCCAAGCAACAGCCTGGTGGACCAAACTTTCACAAGTCAAGTCTGGCCTCGGGCCGGGCTTGGGGAGTAGAAGAACTCCCAGAACCCCATCAACCAGGTATCAACGAGGTATCCTGTCCAGCCACTCGTCCATCCACCCATCCATGAACCAATACACCAGTCCATCTAGTCGCCTATCAATTAACTCAACCCATCACCAACACACACCCATTAATAATCAATCAAGAATTTGATTCACCCATCCACCAACTAGTATATCCATCCATTAACTAACCCACCCATCAACTCATTCGTTTGTCCATCCATCCACCAACCCATCCATCCCACACCCGCCCAGCACCACCTTCTAATTCTCTGATTTTATCGAGAGTTTTAATTATATACAATTATAGGCTTGAGCCAGACCGGGAGACGGCCTGGTTACCTTAAACACAATTATAGTAGTTGTGGTTACCTTGCCAACAGTTATAGGCGAGGTCGTGGTTACCTTGCCAACAATTATAGGCGAGGTCGTGGTTACCTTGCCAACAATTATAGGCGAGGTCGTGGTTACCGTGCCAACAATTATAGGCGAGGTCGTGGTTACCTTGCCAACAATTATAGGCGTGGTCGTGGTTACCTGGCCAACAATTATAGGCGAAGTCGTGGTTACCTGGCCAACAATTATAGGCGAGGTCGTGGTTACCTTGCCAAGAATTATAGGCGAGGTCGTGCTTACCTTGCCAACAATTATAGGCGAGGTCGTGGTTACCTTGCCAACAATTATAGGCGAGGTCGTGGTTACCTTGCCAACAATTATAGGCGAGGTCGTGGTTACCTTGCCAACAATTATAGGCGTGGTCGTGGTAACCTGGCCAACAATTATAGGCGAGGTCGTGGTTACCTGGCCAACAATTATAGGCGAGGTCGTGGTTACCTTGCCAACAATTATAGGCGAGGTCGTGGTTACCTTGCCAACAATTATAGGCGAGGTCGTGGTTACCTTGCCAACAATTATAGGCGAGGTCGTGGTTACCTTGCCAACAATTATAGGCGAGGTCGTGGTTACCTTGCCAACAATTATAGGCGAGGTCGTGGTTACCTTGCCAACAATTATAGGCGTGGTCGTGGTTACCTGGCCAACAATTATAGGCGAGGTCGTGGTTACCTTGCCAACAATTATAGGCGAGGTCGTGGTTACCTTGCCAACAATTATAGGCGAGGTCGTGGTTACCTTGCCAACAATTATAGGCGTGGTCGTGGTTACCTGGCCAACAATTATAGGCGAGGTCGTGGTTACCTTGCCAACAATTATAGGCGAGGTCGTGGTTACCTTGCCAACAATTATAGGCGAGGTCGTGGTTACCTTGCCAACAATTATAGGCGTGGTCGTGGTTACCTGGCCAACAATTACAGGCGAGGTCGTGGTTACCTGGCCAACAATTATAGGCGAGGTCGTGGTTACCTGGCCAACAATTATAGGCGAGGTCGTGGTTACCTGGCCAACAATTATAGGCGAGGTCGTGGTTACCTTACTAATGATGTCCTCTTCAGTATTATCTTACTGAAACCTCAGGAGAAAATTAATCTGGTTTTTGACATTCAGAATGTTGTGTGAGAACCTTGGCAGCGCTGTTCATTGTGTTCATGGCGTTCTTCACCTACACTGCCGTTATGTTCACCTGTCACCCTTGTTAACGTTATGTTCACCTGCCTCCCTTGTTAACGTTATGTTCACCTGTCACCCTTGTTAACGTTATGTTCACCTGTCACCCTTGTTAACGTTATGTTCACCTGTCACCCTTGTTAACGTTATGTTCACCTGCCTCCCTTGTTAACGTTATGTTCACCTGTCACCCTTGTTAACGTTATGTTCACCTGTCACCCTTGTTAACGTTATGTTCACCTGTCACCCTTGTTAACGTTATGTTCACCTGTCACCCTTGTTAACGTTATGTTCACCTGTCACCCTTGTTAACGTTATGTTCACCTGTCACCCTTGTTAACGTTATGTTCACCTGTCACCCTTGTTAACGTTATGTTCACCTGTCACCCTTGTTAACGTTATGTTCACCTGTCACCCTTGTTAATGTTATGTTCACCTGTCACCCTTGTTAACGTTATGTTCACCTGCCTCCCTTGTTAACGTTATGTTCACCTGCCTCCCTTGTTAACGTTATGTTCACCTGTCACCCTTGTTAACGTTATGTTCACCTGTCAACCTCACACACGACACAACCTCACACACGACACAACCTCACACACGACACAACCTCACACACGACACAACCTCACACACGACACAACCTCACACACGACACAACCTCACACACGACACAACCTCACACACGACACAACCTCACACACGACACAACCTCACACACGACACAACCTCACACACGACACAACCTCACACATGACACAACCTCACACACGACACAACCTCACACATGACACAACCTCACACACGACACAACCTCACACACGACACAACCACATGAATGACACAACCCCACACACACAACACAACCTCACACACGACACAACCACATGAATGACACAACCCCACACACACAACACAACCTCACACACGACACAACCTCACACACGACACAACCTCACACACCAAACACAACCTCACACACACGACACAATCTCACACACGACACAACCACATGAATGACACAACCTCACACACGATACAGCCTCACACACACGACACAACCTCACACACACACAACACAACCACCGCATGGGAACCGCATGGAGGCGAGGATACGTGGAGAGCCAAATTACTGGAGGTGGTTACTAAAAACTTCTTAACCCAGCATGTCAGAGAACCCATTAGGATGAGAGGAAATGACGAACCAGCAAGACTCGACCTGGCCTTCGCCCTGAATGACTCTGACATAAGAGAAATCGGTTTTGAGGACCCAGTAGGAATGACCGACCACAGTATACTGGTGTTTGAGTACCTGATTGAAGAAGGGTTATTGAACTCGAGGAGGGATACCGAAACCAAAAGGTTAGCATACCGAAAGGGAAACTATGAGGAGATAAGAAAATTCCTAACAGATATAGCATGGGAAACAGAGCTCAGGGAAAAGACGGGTCAAGATATGATGGACTACATCACGCAAAAGTGCAAGGACGCAGCAAACAAGGTTGTCCTAGTCTAAAAGGAAAACAGTGAAATGAAGATGAGAAACCCATGGTTTAATCAGAGATGTAGGCTAGCTAAGCAGCAAAGTAAAAGGGCATGGAGAAACTATAGGAATAACAGGACACTGGAGAGCAGAGAAAGATCCCAGAATGCCAGGAATGAATATGTCAGGATGAGATGAGAGGCAGAAAGACAATACGAAAATGACATCGCAAGCAAGCCAAAAACTCAGCCTAAATTGCTGCATAGCCACATCAGGAGAAAAACAACAGTAAAGGAACAGGTTATGAAATAAAGGAGAGGGGCAGAAGGATTCACTACAAACGACAAGGAAGTGTGTGAGGAACTGAATAAGAAATTCCAAGAGGTCTTCACCTTAGAGCAAGGAGAAATCCCAGAGATAAGAGAGGGAATAGCTAACCAGGAACCACTGGAAGAGTTTGAGATTACCAGCGGGGAAGTAAGGAAGTGTTTACTAGAGTTGGATGTGAAAAAGGCTATAGGCCCAGATGGAATCTCCCCTTGGATACTAAAGGAAGGAGCAGAAGAACTGTGCCTACCACTCTCCATAGTGTATAACAAATCTCTGGCAACAGGGGAACTGCCAGAAATTTGGAAAGCAGCTAACGTAGTCCCGATATACAAGAAAGGAGATAGACAGGAGGCACTGAACTACAGGCCAGTGTCCCTAACCTGCATACCATGCAAGCAGATGGAGAAGATTGTGCGAAGAAAGCTAGTGAAGCACCTGGAGCGAAAGAACTTTGCAACACAGCACCAACATGGATTCAGGGATGGCAGGTCCTGCCTCACAGGGTTACTTGAATTCTACGACCAGGCAACAAAAATAAGGCAAGAAAGAGAAGGGTAGGCAGACTGCATATTCTTGGATTGTCAGAAAGCATTTGATACAGTGCCACACAAGAGGCTAGTGAAAAAGCTGGAGATGCAGGCTGGAGTGAAAGGGAAGGTACTCCGTTGAATACAGGAGTACCTAAGCAACAGGAGACAACGAGTCAGTGTGAGGGGTGAGGTCTCAGATTGGCGAGACGTTACGAGTGGAGTCCGGCAGAGGTCAGTCCTTGGACCTATACTGTTTCTGATATATGTAAATGATCTCCCAGAGGGTATAGAATCGTTTCTCTCAATGTTTGCCGATGATGCAAAAATTATGAGGAGGATTGAAACTGAGGACGATAGTAGGAGGCTACAAGATGACCTAGACAGACTGAGTGAATGGTCCAACAAATGCCTGTTGAAGTTCAACCCGAGTAAATGCAAAGTAATGAAACTAGGCAGTGGAAACAGGAGGCCAGACACAGGATACAGAATAGGAGATGAAGTACTTAATGAAACAGACAGAGAGAAAGATCTAGGAGTTGATATCACACCAAACCTGTCTCCTGGAGCCCACATAAAAAGAATAACGTCTGCGGCATATGCGAGGCTGGCTAACATCAGAACAGCGTTCAGGAACCTGTGTAAGGAATCATTCAGAATCTTGTACACCACATATGTAAGACCAATCCTTGAGTATGCGGCCCCAGCATGGAGCCCGTATCTTGTCAAGCACAAGACAAAGCTGGAAAAAGTTCAAAGGTATACGAATAGACTAGTCCCAGAACTAAGAGGCATGAGTTACGAGGAAAGGCTGCGGGAAATGCACATTACGACACTGGAAGACAGAAGAGTAAGGGGAGACATGATCACAACCTACAAAATCCTCAGAGAAATCGATCGGGTAAACAAGGACAAACTATTCAACACTGGTGGTAAGCGAACAAGGGGACACAGGTGGAAACTGAGTACCCACATGAGCCACAGGGACGTTAGAAGGAACTTTTTCAGTGTCAGAGTAGTTAACGGATGGAATCCATTAGGCAGTGATGTGGTGGAGGCTGACTCCATACACAGTTTTAAATGTAGATATGATAGAGCCCAGTAAGCTCAGGAACCTGAACTGACAGTTGATTGACAGATGAGAGGCGGGACCAAAGAGCCAAAGCTCACCCCCGACAGCACAAATAGGTGAGTACAACCACACACACAACACAACATCACACACACGACACAACCACATACACGACACAACCTCACACACATGACACAACCACATACACGACACAACCTCACACACACGACACAACCTCACACCCGACAACACAACCTCACACATAACACAACCTACTGACACGACACAACCTTACTAACACGACACAACATCACACACACGACACAACCCCACACGCTACACATCCCCCCAACACACACGATGTAACGGGGGTGGGGGAAATAGCTCTATCTTGTCCATTATTCCACCCCCCAGTTAACTAACGAGGCCGGGGGAAACAGCTCTCTCTAGTCCGTTATCCCGTCCTCAGTTAGCTAACTATTCTAGAGCACCTCCAGAGTTCCTAAGGCAACCTCTCTCGTTCAACACCTTGTAACCTATGGTATTCGACTACCTAGGTGCTAAGACTACAAGGCGCTGTCACTTGATCAGTTACCCGGAACTCTAGAGAGAACTCTAGAATACAGAATCATTGCCACAAACGTATAAGAGAAAACGAAAGGAAGAAATGAATAGTGAAGTAATTAGTGAGGGTTTGGGGTGAGAGGTAGGGAGGTGGGAGGGGCGAGGAGGGTCATTAGTTGAAAGTGAGAGTTTAGAGAGGGGTGGAGGGAGAGGTGTAGATAGGTAGAAGTAGAAGAGTAGATAGTAGAAGTAGAAGAGTAGATAGTAGAAGACGAAATGCTGCCACCATCCATTCTAGACCATTACATACAAGACAAGGAATGGAACTTGTCTGTATCACAATATTCTCAAAAGATGTTATTACCATGTATCAACTCCATACATAGGGGACACAGTTAAAGGCAATTTAAATAATAAATTCAATTATATTTCACATACTAAGTATCATACTTTAAGCCATGTTCAAGATATATATAGGTAAAGTGTGTCATCCTCCAAGAATCTGGAGAACACTACAACTGACTGCCCCTGATCATCACACAACACTTGTAAAACACGACCAAGTCACCTTACTGCTCAACTCACCAAGTGTATGCCTATAGCTGGATAGAGGGGGGGGGGGGTCTATAGCTGATAGAGACTGTCCCGCCCTACCGGCCGACAGCCTCCCTGCTAGGGCCGTCTCCTCTGCTCTGCTCCTTGTCTGCTGTTCTTCTCTTAATCCTTAATGCTCTCGAATCGATAGTTCTCCGAGTATATATTGGGAACCTAGTAGCTAACTCCGCCCACAAGTAGATAGCCTCCGGCTCTCTACCAAGCCACTCCTTAAACGTCGGCATGTTTGAAGGCTACCAGGCTCCAATTATACGATTAGTTGAAGTAAGGTGAAATTCGCATGATCTGACCTCAGGTCACTTGGGGTCATTAACTTTTAGAGGTGTGAAACTCAGGCCGACCAAGCTGGTGCCTTCCCAAATCCCTGTCTCTGACTCATATACTATATATATTTTAAATAAACTAAACCAAACACCTTACAGTGTTACATCGACACAGCTCCACACACGACACAACCCCACACACAAGACACAACCTCACACACAACACAACCTTACTCACACGACAAAACCTCACACACACACACACGACACAACCTCACACATACACGACACAACCTCACACACACATGACACAACCTCACACACAAGACAACCTCACACACGACATAACCACACATACGACACAAGGCTACACATGACACAACCTCACACACGACACATCGACATATACGACACAACCTCACACACGACACAACTCCACAAACGACACAACCTCACACATGACACAACCTCACACACGACACAACCTCACACACGACACAACCTCACACACGACACAACCTCACACACGACACAACCTCACACACGACACAACCTCACACATGACACAACCTCACACACGACACAACCTCACACACGACACAACCTCACACACGACACAACCTCACACACGACACAACCTCACACATGACACAACCTCACACACGACACAACCTCACCCACGACACAACCCCGCACACAACAAAACCCCACACACAACTCAACCTCACACACACGACACAACCTCACACACACGACACAACCTCACACACGACACAAGGCTACACATGACACAACCTCACACACGACACAACCTCACACCACCACCGGCCACACACCACCAGTACACCACACACCACCACCTGCCACACACCACCAGTACACCACACACCACCACCTGCCACACACCACCAGTACACCACACACCACCACCGGCCACACACCACCACCTGCCACACACCACCAGTACACCACACACCACCACCGGCCACACACCACCAGTACACCACACACCACCAGTACACCACACACCACCACCGGCCACACACCACCACCTGCCACACACCACCAGTACACCACACACCACCAGTACACCACACACCACCACCTGCCACACACCACCAGTACACCACACACCACCACCGGCCACACACCACCAGTACACCACACACCACCAGTACACCACACACCACCACCGGCCACACACCACCACCTGCCACACACCACCAGTACACCACACACCACCACCTGCCACACACCACCAGTACACCACACACCACCACCGGCCACACACCACCAGTACACCACACACCACCACCGGCCACACACCACCAGTACACCACACACCACCACCTGCCACACACCACCAGTACACCCCACACCACCACCAGCCACACACCACCAGTACACCACACACCACCACCGGCCACACACCACCACCTGCCACACACAACCAGTACACCACACACCACCACCGGCCACACACCACCAGTACACCACACACCACCACCGGCCACACACCACCAGTACACCACACACCACCACCGGCCACACACCACCACCTGCCACACACCACCAGTACACCACACACCACCACCGGCCACACACCACCAGTACACCACACACCACCACCGGCCACACACCACCAGTACACCACACACCACCACCTGCCACACACCACCAGTACACCCCACACCACCACCAGCCACACACCACCAGTACACCCCACACCACCACCAGCCACACACCACCAGTACACCCCACACTACCACCTACCACACACCACCAGTACACCCCAAAACGCCATTACTAGTACACACCACACAATCCCCAAAAATGTTTAAATATGCTTAGGTCAGTGTCGATTTGGGTCACCATGTAGGTTTTCCACCCTGACTTGTGTCCAACCTCACTCGAGGACAGGAATGCTATGGTCTCAGCTGCCCGTACTCTACGTGAAAGGCACAGAACGCTACATAAAGAGTGGCAAACAAGATAATGAATTTGCAGGAAACTCAATTATTTTTTTTATACCAAGCCGAAAGAAATTTCAAAAGGGGATTTGGGATTCCATAGAAAATGTATGGAACTGGATGCCAGACCCACTTGCATACCAGAATTACAGATACAATTACACACCAAAAAGGAACTACAATTTCGACAGGCAACTGCCCTACAACAATCTGTACTGGTCAGAACAAACCCAATATGTCCACGCATAATGGACTTGCCAAAAAAGTCTCCCAGTCAAACTACCCCTAATAGAGTAATCCCTCATTCATCTTGGCCAACATGCAAGGACATAAAACAAGAACAAAAACCAAAGTACAATTCATATATGGCCTCCTCACTGAGTCAAATGCAGTATTTGGAGCTTTCACAGAAACCCCATGTAGGGGAATTGTTGGACAGTGAGATCTGAATACCAGGATATAATCTATACAGGCGTGATGGGATAATTAGGTCACATGGAGGAGTGGGTCTGAATATTTGAGATCTTGTAAGCTCGGAGCTCCTTAATGCTACAAACGAGGTGGTAGAGGTACTGGGAGTAAAAATAGAGAAAATAAACTGAGGTGTTATTCTAATATACAAATCACCAGATGCAACGGCTTAGGAATTCGCAGAACAGATAAACAAAATAGAGAATAACCTTGATAATTTGGCGAACCCGATAATTGATATCGGGTTCGCCTGATATCTGGTATGTAGACTTCCTAGGTGAGTTCACCTTGCCAAATCTAAGATGGAGAATAACAAACAGTAATATTATACAAGGAAATTTATCAGGACATAACCAACCACAGAGTAGAGAACTGCTAAAATTTGTGACAAATTTTCACTCAACCAGTAGATATCAGAGCCAACGAGAAACGAAAATATTCTAGATCTGATCTTTGTAAACAATGACGACATAATCAGTGACATTGCGATATCAGATACCACATACTCAGATCACAAGCTCATTGAAGTGCAAACTACCGTCAATACTCAGAATACACTTAGAACAATGATTAAGCGAGAGGGGTTATTCAATAAATTAAATTATAATAATGAAAGGATAGACTGGGAGACAATAAACAAGGGAACTTACAAACATTCCATGGGAAACTGTTTTAAATAATACAAGTCATACAGAAGGAATAGAAAATGGGACTTGTGAAGCGTATAAAGTCTGTCTGGAACAGGTTCCTTTGAGGAAAGCCAGGATGAGGTCGAACGCAGAAAGAGAACGCAGACGACACTATAAAAGAAGTAAACAAATCACGGAAATGCTTAAGCAGACACGACTTTCCCTACAAACAAGGAATAATTTAAATAAGGAGACTGAAGAAATCGAGCAGAAATTAAAACACTCATATCAGACTGAAGAATATACCATCAGAACATGAGCCTCCCTCCCACTACCACCATAACACAGCAGCCTCCCTCCCACTACCTCCATAACACAACAGCCTCCCTCCCACTACCACCATAACACAACAGCCTCCCTCCCACTATCACCATAACACAACAGCCTCCCTCCCACTATCACCATAACACAACAGCCTCCCTCCCACTATCACCATAACACAACAGCCTCCCTCCCACTACCACCATAACAACAACAGCCTCCCTCCCACTACCACCATAACAACAACAGCCTCCCTCCCACTACCACCATAACAACAACAGCCTCCCTCCCACTACCACCATAACACAACAGCCTCCCTCCCACTACCACCATAACAACAACAGCCTCCCTCCCACTACCACCATAACAACAACAGCCTCCCTCCCACTACCACCGTAACACAACAGCCACCCTCCCACTACCACCATAACAACAACAGCCTCCCTCCCACTACCACCATAACACAACAGCCTCCCTCCCACTACCACCATAACAACAACAGCCTCCCTCCCACTACCACCATAACACAACAGCCACCCTCCCACTACCACCATAACAACAACAGCCTCCCTCCCACTACCACCATAACACAACAGCCACCCTCCCACTACCACCATAACAACAACAGCCTCCCCTTCACTCTCACCTTTTCCCCACTCAGTGTGCAAAGTATTCTTTGCACAGTGTCACTATCTCCTTCCAGCTCCCTCACAATTTTATCCAACATATTCACTATCTTCTCACAAAAGCTTTATAATTTCCCAGAAGCCAAATTGTTTTTTACCACACACACTATCACCATCTCACCCCAACACTCACTCTCCCTTTCATCACCGTCACAATATCCTGCCACACTTTTACAATGTTCTCCTAAAACTCTCCCAAGGTCTTCCCAGACAACGACAATCTCATATCTACACCCTCACCATCTCCAACCCACACTCTCACTATCAAGTACCAACACTCTCATAACCTGCTTCCCACACCCCTCATAATCTCCTACCTACACTATTTCTCAAACTTTCTAATTCTCTCAGTCCTTGATAAATCTGACTTACCCAGAGACATTGTGCCTGCTGACGTTGTCACCCGCGGACGGTGACAACGTCCGGGACCTGACATTATAATACAGCAACAATGGAAACAGAAAGAAATTGTTACGTACCTTAAAGATTGGTGGAGTTGTATCACGTGATGAGCTGTTTATGTTGACTTACCTGAAGAGGTATGAAAACTAATTAGGAATTTTAAAGAATTTTTTCTTCATTAAACACCTAATATACCACATGAATAATGACATTCTAATCCATATATATAAGCAGCGAAGGTACGTGTAACATTTGAGCATCAAAATGATCTTACCAAGGTCGACAGCATTGGAGTACTTCGTCTCGGCGAAAGAGGGGGCTGGAGTACTCGTCATGAAGGACGAGAGGGGCTGGAGTACTCGTCATGAAGGATAAGAGGGGCTGGAGTACTCGTCATGAAGGACGAGGGGGCTGGAGTACTCGTCATGAAGGACGAGGGGGCTGGAGTACTCGTCATGAAGGACGAGGGCGCTGGAGTACTCGTCATGAAGGACGAGGGGGCTGGAGTACTCGTCATGAAGGACGAGGGGGCTGGAGTACTCGTCATGAAGGACGAGGGGGCTGGAGTACTCGTCATGAAGGACGAGGGGGCTGGAGTACTCGTCATGAAGGACGAGGGGGCTGGAGTACTCGTCGTGAAGGACGCGGGGGCTGGAGTACTCGTCATGAAGGATAAGAGGGGCTGGAGTACTCGTCATGAAGGATAAGAGGGGCTGGAGTACTCGTCATGAAGGACAAGGGGGGCTGGAGTACTCGTCATGAAGGACGAGGGGGCTGGAGTACTCGTCATGAAGGACGAGGGGGCTGGAGTACTCGTCATGAAGGACGAGGGCGCTGGAGTACTCGTCATGAAGGACGAGGGGGCTGGAGTACTCGTCATGAAGGACGAGGGCGCTGGAGTACTCGTCATGAAGCAGTTAAGTCGTCTATATCTCCAGTAAAACTATAAACTATCCCGAGTCATCACTTCGCCCCGTACAACAGTAGCGCCGTTTTCTGTGCTGGTTTCTTCCACATAACACTGTGTAAACTACAGTCCACTTTTAGGACATTGTCCGGCCAGGATCTAATAACTACAGTACCTTTACCCTTTAAAGCACAACATTTGTACCGTACACAATCAGGCATGAACACTACAACGTTCAGTCCCAGTAAATCACTTTCACTAAACACTTGTTTCATCATAAACGGTAAATTTTTCATATAAACTTTTTTTTATTTCCGTCATTCTCAGCCTAACCCAGCCCAGCCCAGCCTAGCCCAGCACAGCACTCACTGACCACACATAATGAGTGAGAGCTCTGACGACCAGTCCTCAGGCGGTGGTGGGCCAAGCCGCGACTTTCACAATGACGCATTTATTAACTTGAACGCATAGGGTACTTAAAGTCAGCTTTTCTTAAATATTGTTGATCATAGAACTTGCTGAATAGGTAAGTCTAGGTTAGGTCATGTTGTGGTGTTTAGGATCTATTGGAAATTATTGAAGGAAGCATTTACAGGTGCGATTCAAACAACGAAACACTTTTCCAGTTTTGAGCTTATGTAAAGTGTTCCGAAAGTGTTCGAACGGCAAGAGTTGTGACTCTCTCTTTACATTCGTAAAGAGAGAGTTTACATGGCACTTCACGCACCTAACTAAGCAAAGAGTGAATATTTGTAGTATAAACAAATATTTCCTTCATAACAAAACCATCACGTCTAGAAACTAGTCACAACACGCCAACAACTTGTCAACATCATTCACTTGAACTCTCTAGAACTGAGTTCATAAACCACTTTTTTTCCAGCAGTAGTGTTTAAAATCACTTTGAACACTTTTCATGTTTCCGCAACACTCACTATAGTGCATCCGTACACAGCACTATACATATTCAACACTATACATACACAACACTATACATATACAACACTATATATACATAACAATATACATACACATCACTATTCATACAGCACAATATTCTGAACTAACGCAAGGAAGTAAAGGGATCAGAACGTGATTCTTTCAACCCGTCCTCGACTCAAGTCCATTACATTCAGCGGTCAACCCCACAGACGCATTCATAAATTTTAATATGCTGTTCATTCAAAACGGGAATTTCCTCAAGTATAAATTAATATTATAATATATTAGCATATTGTGCATATATAGGCATAGGTTAGGTTAGGTTAGGTGTTTAGGTTCTGTTGGCGATTATTTGTATTTGTAGTACGTGGGTGAAGCATTTATAGCGTTGTGATTCAAACAAAATTCGTCAGTGAAACACTTGTTCCGGATATGTTCGAACGTCAGCAGTTGTGAGTCGTGTGTAAACCGCTTTTCATTCATAAACAGGGGGTTTGGCGGGTGCATGGAATCACTTTTGGATCTTTGTTTGGAGGACGGGCTGAAGAATGTGTGTATGATTGAAAAACGGTTTACAAACGACTCACAACTGTTGACGTTCGAATACTTCCAGAGCTCCACTGACGAATTTTGTTCGAATCACAACGCTATAAATGCTTCACCCACGTACTACAAATACAAATAATCGCCAACAGAACCTAAACACCTAACCTAACCTAACCTATGCCTATATACTAATATATTATAATATTAATTTATACTTGAGGAAATTCCCGTTTTGAATGAACAGCATATTAAAATTTATGAATGCGTCCGTGGGGTCGACCGCTGGATGTAATGGACTTGAGTCGAGGACGGGTTACATTCTTGGAATCACTTTTGGGTCTTTGTTTGGAAGACGAGCTGCTAAAGACGCATTAATTAATTTTAACATTCTGTTCATTCAGAGCAAAATTTTTCTCAAATATCAATTATAAAAAGACCTGAACTGTTTACTTCCACGGGACATGTCACAGTCCGTCCTCATAAACAAAGACCAAAAACCAGCTCAAGCCAGCCATCAAACGCCCCCTTTACGAATGTAAAACACTTTACATAAGCTAAATACAGGAAAGGTGTATTGCTGTTCGAATCGCACCTGTAAATGCTTCACTCAATAAGTTCCAATAGATCCTAAACACCACAACATGACCTAACCTAGACTTACCTATTCAGCAAGTTCTATGATCAACAATATTTAAGAAAAGCTGACTTTAAGTACCCTATGCGTTCAAGTTAATAAATGCGTCATTGTGGGAGTCGCGGCTTGGCCCACCACCGCCTGAGGACGGGTCGTCAGAGCTCTCACTCATTATGTTTGGTCAGTGAGAGCAGTGCTGTGCTGTGCTGTGCTGTGCTGTGCTGTGCTGTGCTGTGCTGTGCTGTGCTGTGCTGTGCTGTGCTGTGCTGTGCTGTGCTGTGCTGTGCTGAAAATAACGGAAATGAAAAAAAGTTTATATGAAAAATTTACCGTTTATGATGAAACAAGTGTTTAGTGAAAGTGATTTACTGGGACTGAACGTTGTAGTGTTCATGCCTGATTGTGTACGGTACAAATGTTGTGCTTTAAAGGGTAAAGGTACCGTAGTTATTAGATCCTGGCCGGACAATGTCCTAAAAGTGGACTGTAGTTTACACAGTGTTATGTGGAAGAAACCAGCACAGAAAACGGCGCTACTGTTGTACGGGGCGAAGTGATGACTCGGGATAGTTTAGTGTTTTACAGGAAATATTAGACGACTTAACTGCTTCATGACGAGTACTCCAGCCCCCTCGTCCTTCATGAGGAGTACTCCAGCGCCCTCGTCCTTCATGAGGAGTACTCCAGCGCCCTCGTCCTTCATGACGAGTACTCCAGCCCCCTCGTCCTTCATGAGGAGTACTCCAGCGCCCTCGCCCTTCATGACGAGTACTCCAGCCCCCTCGTCCTTCATGACGAGTACTCCAGCGCCCTCGTCCTTCATGACGAGTACTCCAGCCCCCTCGTCCTTCATGAGGAGTACTCCAGCCCCCTCGTCCTTCATGAGGAGTACTCCAGCGCCCTCGCCCTTCATGACGAGTACTCCAGCCCCCTCGTCCTTCATGAGGAGTACTCCAGCGCCCTCGCCCTTCATGACGAGTACTCCAGCCCCCTCGTCCTTCATGACGAGTACTCCAGCGCCCTCGTCCTTCATGACGAGTACTCCAGCCCCCTCGTCCTTCATGAGGAGTACTCCAGCGCCCTCGCCCTTCATGACGAGTACTCCAGCCCCCTCGTCCTTCATGACGAGTACTCCAGCGCCCTCGTCCTTCATGACGAGTACTCCAGCCCCCTCGTCCTTCATGACGAGTACTCCAGCGCCCTCGTCCTTCATGACGAGTACTCCAGCTCACTCATCCATCATGACGAGTACTCCAGCGCCTTGTCTATCACGACGAGTACTCCAGCGCCCTCGTCCTTCATGACGAGTACTCCAGCCCCCTCGTCCTTCACGACGAGTACTCCAGCTCACTCATCCATCACGACGAGTACTCCAGCGCCCTCGCCCTTCACGACGAGTACTCCAGCCCCCTCGTCCTTCACAACGAGTACTCCAGCGCCCTCGTCCTTCACGACGAGTACTCCAGCGCCCTCGTCCTTCACGACGAGTACTCCAGCCCCCTCGTCCTTCACGACGAGTACTCCAGCGCCCTCGTCCTTCACGACGAGTACTCCAGCGCCCTCGTCCTTCACGACGAGTACTCCAGCGCCCTCGTCTTTCACGACGAGTACTCCAGTTCCATCGTTCGTCGAGGCAAAGTACTCCAATCTTGTCGACCTTCAATTTAAGGTAAGATCACTTCGATACTCATATGTCACATAAACCTTCACTGTTTATATATGTGGATTGCAATCTGATTATTCATGTGGTATAGTAGGTGTTTAATGAATAAACTTAAAAAAAAATCCTAATTAGTTTTCATGCCTCTTCAGGTAAGTCAACATAAACAGCTCATCACGTGATACAACTCCACCAATCTTTAAGGTACGTAAAAAAATCTTTGTTTCCATTGTTGCTGTATTATAATGTCAGGTCCCGGACGTTGTCACCGTCCGCGGGTGACAACGTCAGCAGGCACAATGTCTCTGGGTAAGCCAGGTTTATCAGCGACAGAGGGGAGGGGTCGCCATGCGTTGAGTCCCAGGAATCGTAGGTGTGGGGGCAATAGGGGCCCAGGGTGAACGATTCTTGGGTTCCGTCTTCGGGTGTGCAATTATCAACACCGACGGAGGTATAGCAAACAAGAACGCTCCTTGTGGTTACAGTATTTGCTGGGGTCGAAAATGTGGCAAGCATCAAACTATGCTGTTTGAGGCAGGATTCTTCATGAATATCTGATAGTAGCGACGGTGACGAGAGCAGAGGTGACTGTCACCGCTGCTGGGTGTAGTGACTGGTGAGGGTGTTGAGGAGAGCAGAGGTGACTGTCACCGCTGGTGGGTGTAGTGACTGGTGAGGGTGTTGAGGAGAGCAGAGGTGACTGGTGAGGGTGTTGAGGAGAGCAGAGGTGACTGTCACTGCTGGTGGGTGTAGTGACTGGTGAGGGTGTTGAGGAGAATTTCACTGCTTGTGGGTGTAGTGACTGCTAGAGGGTGTAGTGACTGGTGAGGGTGTTGAGGAGAGCAAAGGTGACTGTCACTGCTGGTGGGAGTAGTGACTGGTGAGGGTGTTATGGAGAGCAGCGGTGACTGTCGCTGCTGGTGGGAGATAAATTGGTTCCAACTACAATTTTTTTTTCTGAATATGTGCGCATGTTGCGATGTTGATCCCTTTGTAAAAGTTGGAACATTAATCATGTGGAGTAAGCATAACAAATAGTGTGAGTTTGAGGATTCATCTATTAGTTTTTCGCCTCCTTAATTCTCGCAGTGATATTCTGAGGTTTAATGGTATTGATGTTGTAATAATGGTGTTTAATGGTGATGTGATAATAACTGAATGAGCTACGCTGAAAGTGAACAAAGCATTTTTATTGTTTTTAAAAGCCTTTGTTGACAATAATAATGATTGATGAAAAGTAGTGTTGACAATATGTGTATTGATATTATTTTATTTGTCTTATGGGTTTGTTGAAAGTCTACTGGATCCAAAACCGCCTGAGTGTCTTTTGTGTAAAAGCTCATTTTAAAATTAAATTATGAAGCCGTCAAGACGTGTATAGCGTATTATATAAAAAACTGCCGGAATGGACAAATCCATTAATTATTTATAATTGTTAACATAAAAAAAACGAAAACTGTTATTTCTTTATTTAGAAAAGCACAACTTCAATGATTGCTGCACATGGAATTGCACAAATCATTGCAAAAACTGGAAGTGCACATAGAGGTATTGAAAAGGCATTTTAAATTCATTTGCAAACTTGTGTTGCATCAAGATTCATCAAGTATTCTAAAAACTTTACCAATGAACTCATGTAAATGAATCGATTCGGAGAAGAATTGATGAAATATCAGCTGATGTAAAAACCCAACTAGTTGAAAAAAATAACAGAGCAGACAGTTCTCAATTGAAATTGATAAATCAACGGTTAGTAATAGAAGAGCTGTTATTGAAGCTTTTGTTGCGTTTTGTAGATGAAGTTTGTAAAGTGTATGAAGAAATGGTGTCGTTGAATCTTTCAGAACCCTCACAACAGGATCATCTATTTTTGAGGCTTTGAGATCTTGCTTCCAAGAAAAACAAACACACTTTGTAAACTTAGTTTCCTGTGCAAGTGGTCGTGCTCCATCCATGGTGGGACAGCATTAGGGATTTATTGCCCATTTTATAAACGCATGTCCTTGGATTCTTCCATTGTATTGTGCAATACTACACCTGCATATGAGACCTGCATGCACCCTGTCACTAATGGTAAACACCTGAAACACCTGCATACTGTAACACATGTAATGGTTGAGAAAGCAATACGATAAAAAATATAAGTTATTGTAGCCTGTTATGATCTCAGCCTGCAGGAGAAACGAGTCTCCCTTCTTGAGAGTTATTCAGCAAGCCTGACCTAACTAGAAGGTCTAGCAAATATTGAGGTGATAACCCATATGTAAAATGGCTGGTTGGATATGTATAACAGTTTGAGATTATGGGCAATGCAGAAGAAAATAGATAAATGACTGGCTAGGAGATGTGGACATTTTGCTGGAGGCGTGAGGCTCGCTTCCGGAGGACCTTGACCTCACTTGAGTGCCAGACATCGCAGGGGGTAGCCGCGCTCCGTTGAGCTCCCATCAGAAGGGAACCCCTAGTGATATATCTCGAAGAGAAGAGAAGTGTGTAGACGTGCCAGCTGTGGAACCGAGCTGGGAACGTTGTGGTCTCAAGTCCTGGTCGAAGAAGAGAGTATCAAGCCGGCCAGAGACATTATTGTGGGCCGTGGGAGCGCCCTGACCAGACGCCGTCAGAGGGAAAGCGCCCTCGACCAGCCGATCTGTGGTAAGCACGATATACGCCAGTTCATAGTGATCACTTGTAGTTGGTCGTGTGCCCAGCGACAGTAGCAATGTTTATTTATAAGTTAGACATGTTTTAATAAGGCAGAAGGCCTGAAATAGGAGAGTGAAGAGGGAGGAACACGGAGCGACGTCCGCCCCCTCTGAGCGCTGGCGGACGACTGAGGGAGCCTGGCTCCGGATGGAGGAAGACCCTCCCAGCGAGTGAGGACCGCCGCCAGGCGAGGTGGAGTATGGACCCGCCCAAAACGGGGGGAGTCCACTCTCACTGTATGTAGAGGACAGATAGAGGTTTGAGGCAAGCATATTGTGTGATTATTTTTTGTTCATGTGTTAAAGGGGAACATTTTATTGGAACGTCGATGGGTTGCAGGTTTGTCTTTGGGGAAGAAGTTGATGAGAACTTCGAAGCCAGCAGATGATGTAGCTGATGAGACTCCAAGGTAGTGGAGCAGAGGACCTCGAGCTGTGAGGAGAAGCAGCAGAGAAGAGGAGTGTCACGTGCTTCTGTAGAGGTGGAGAAGCACCATACTTGCTCGGGGAAACTTCATGGTGTAGCAGCCAAGAGAGCTGTGGAGGACCCTAGCAGAAGGGTGAAGCACCGTAGTTGCTCAAGGAAACTTCATGATAGCAGCCTGGAGGAGCTGCAGAGGATCCTGGTAGTGAAGCCCGGAAGAACCTAAGGATATTGGGGTAGTGAACTTCCAGAGGTGGAAGGGGAAGTTCTGGTGGATTACTTATAGGGAGTTGATAGTGTTTGGTTGTCATTAGCGTGCAAGACGCAGTGAGAGGTGAGTGACTGTTGGCATTCTTACGTCAAGGAGTTTTTTTATACTGAAGTATCAATGAACATTTATACTGGTATATGTTATTGCATTCAAATGCTGATTTTCTGTATATATATGTTATCTTGCTGATGGTGCAACAGTGTATGTAGACTTGATCAACTTGAGGAGGTGGATAGTATCAGGTGGTGAACCATGAGATAGGATACCACTTGATAAGCTGATAATAGAGTTCTGATGGTGTTGGAGTGCAACCTGATTGTGATATTATAGAGTATAGGATTCATTATTATTATATGTGTGTATGTATCGTGTATGTGCTTTGTCCAGTAAATGTATCCCAATTTGCTGGTGTTTGCCCTCGTCCTAGTGAGGCTTCCCAGGAGGTAGTAAAGAAGGAGAGAGAGAGAGAAAGAACCAAGAACCACTGCCGTGGACAGGGTAAAAGGTAATACTAATAAGTCAAAAAGGGGATTGAGGAGATCATATCACCTAGGGAGAGAGTGGGGAGTCACAGCGGCTCGAGTGGGTGTGTGCACGTGACAACGAGGCTAAATGTTGGAGCCGCATCCCCTAAACGTGTGACGTTGAGCCCCTCTCCAAGAGCCAGAAGCGCCAAGGGTGATCTCCTAGTATAAGCACTCTACCGAGTTGTGGGTTGGGTTGTCCGTAGAGAAGGATCAACGAAGACAACACCAACCAACCCACAGTCTATAATAAGCCTTATTAACATATACTCTAATAACCATATCCATAGTACGCTGGAGCTCTATGTTTATCTACCAATGTGTTTTACAGGCTTTCTCTTCCGTCCAGTACCACCTAGGCTGGACGGTAGAGAGACGGTTTCGCTTCATGCAGGCCGGTGTTCAATCCCCGACCGTCCAAGTGGTTGGGCACCATTCCTTTCTCCCATCCCTTTCCAAATCCCTATCCTGATCCCTTTCAAATGCTATTTAGTTGTAATAGCTTGGTGTTTTCTCCTGAGAGTTCCCTTACCGTCCTATGGTACATCGTCATCTCTAATAAACGCCTCTGTACTTATTCTCATACCAAAGTTCTGTCGAGCTCGCTTCGAGCTGTAAAGGAATAATTGGATATCTCATAAATCAAGATCTTATAAGTTATGAAGATTATTTAGTGTCGTTGAAAGAAAACTTGTATAGCCGATTTTCTTATGTGATCCACTGTATTTGAGCAGTGCTTTCAATTCTTCTCTTATAATCACAAGTGTTTTCTTGAATGAATGTTTGTGGTTAATTTACCTGTTAATGGCGCCACATATTCTTGCAACATACAGTTCATGAACGCATCCGGAGAATACGGATTCGCAAAGTTATTGTTTACTGGGGCAGAGTGCGGGCCTCAAACACCAGTATCACACAGTGCTCGTGGGATTCCTGATTCCGTCTTGACGAGCGACGTCTGGACACCTATTCCGCCTTGTGAGCCGCTCGAACACATTGGAACACATTACACTGTTTACCCGTAACGTCTCGAAAGCCATTACCGCCGCCAGGCAATCCTTTTTAACAGTCCGGCTTGTTAAGACTCTGTGGCGCACTTGCCGTCCAAGGTCACGGGGACGCTGACGAATTTTAACATGTTCTAGCTGGTTCCTCGGCCGAAGAGGCGATCTACGCCGGCCGGCTTGGACGAGCGATGCGGAGCGTTGGCATGTCTTGGTGATTCCTGCTCTGTCCTATGGGGCGAGGTGTGCGGCTCGCCCCTGTTTTATCTGAGGTCACTGGGAGGCGTTTTGCGATTTTGCCCTTTTTGGGAACAAGTTTAGGAGATGCCTTGTCATTCTTTAGCTCCCCAGTGGCTGTTACTAAGCAGGAACTACTTTGCTAGGAAGGAAGGAAGGAAGGAATTATTAGGAGAAAGCACCAAGCTGATAAGATTATTGTGGGAAAGCTTGACTAATGTAAATCATTTAAATTGATTCTATTTCCGATAGCTACGAAGGACCACCACTTTTTGTGAAATAGTGGAAAACTAGGTAGAACAAGTGGTTTGATATTAATTCCATGAACTAGTGTCCTATCTATGTTCTTAATTAATAATACATTGAATATAAAAGGGAGTGTATATTATGAGTCAAAATCACTCACCCAAAATGGGGGGTTACATGCCAAAAGATTAATATATCCCAAGCATGATTTCAGTGCTGCTTCTTCACTGAAGTAACTAAATGTAAATGAAAATTAAATGGATAATATAATAATAATTTGAGGCAAAAGTACCTTAAGATACTACAGTAATATGGTAAAATATTAAAATCAAATTAATGGGTTAGTAGTATTGATCTCATTAGGAGATTATTAAGGTAGCTAAGTTATTATGTCTTTACAAACAACAATTAACAGCTTAGCTGAGAAAATAAGAGTTGTGAAATCAGTTGTCACACTCCACTGACGACGTGTTGCGTCGGGGAAACTGTTGCACGTGAAGGTGGGAAGCCTAGCTCCTGGCGTGACGTGGACTCGGGAGCTGCAAGGTAATTACAATGTAGAAATCTTCTACATAAAGAAATACAGATACATCTAATAATAGGGAATTCTTCCTTATGTAATATAAACGATATATTTGACATTGTAGAATTCTTCTACAGACATTAATGTAATATATTCTTATATCAATTACGGAATACAGCTAGAGAATAAACGTTCTGGATTTTTGTTGTAAATAAATGGCCTAACGACAACTGGTCTAAATATTAAATGTGTACACAATAAACATGCAGATAATTAATAGTTGCCGGGACAAGTGTCCGTTGGTCGAGGGAAGGACTCCAACCCTCCGTCCTGAACTGCCGTTGCTAAGACGTCAACTACGGGCTGGAGTATTAATTAGTTCCAGGACACTGCCCTTATGTGCCGAAAGAACATGGCACCGCTCTTGTGGTTGTAGGAGCGAATAAAATGACACTAAGAAAGTTCCTTGCAATGACTCCTCTCTCTTGCACGCTGCTAACACACTGTTAATATGGCGTCACTAGTAGGAATTGCCTCCTTCCTCCCTGGCTGCCATACACATGCGCAGAACGCTCCAAAGTAGTCTAGAGCGTAAAGTGTTTTATTTACTTGTAATTAATTAGGGAAGTAAGGAATTGTGACAAGTACTGATGTCACAGATAATGTATTAAGATGCAATATTTTTTTGCATAATGCAAGTCAGCTTATTAAGACGGCATAAAAATAAGGGAAGGAATGTTATGTTGAATGGTTTTACATTGCAATATTTTCCACTCTAGTTGTTAATTCACCTAAATAAGTGAGTTCAGTAAGCAGTAATATTAATGTAATATATTCTTATATAAATTACGGAATACGGCTAGAGAATAAACGTTCTGGATTTTTGTAATATGTAATATGTAATAATATGTAATATGTACAGCAGTAATATGCTGTATACTTAAAACAACTAAATAAACAATTATCCTTAATAAAGGGAAGTAATTAACTGGACTCGGTTTAGATTCAACTAAATGTGGAGATATTTCATGTTTCAACTTGCTGCTACCTCCCGGCGTCACGGAGACTGTAGGAAGGATCTGGTAAAATACTGCGTCACAATAGAAATATTCATTGGATTAATTCTACGAAATAGTAAGATTAGTAATTACTGTGATTAATACAATAAGGATGTATTATTATACAAAAATGTTGTATAAGTGTTGGATAATTTCCAACAACTATAAGGGGTCAGGATAAGGATTTGGGATGGGACGGGGGAGAAGGAATGGTGCCCAACCACTTGGACGGTCGGGGTACCTCGCTAGAAGCGCATCTCCTACAAGTGAAGGGATAAATTTGTTGCAGTTATCAAAAGTGAACAGTGCAGTAGTAAGAAATAGCTGTGATATGGGAAATGGTAAACGAGAGAACAGTGATGGAAAAAGTGATAGGAAATTGCAAAGAATACGTGTAAATAGGATATAAAATTTCAAATATGGAAATTACTACCTCAGTTTAAAACAATGTATTATTTTTTTCAGAAATATAATTATATAATAAATGAACGTAATTCCTTTGTGTGAGGCCAAGCCTCTTCATTTAGTTGACAGAATATCCAGATTTAAAATAAATTTTGGTAAGTGTTTATTAAATTTATTCTTCACTTTAATGAGTGGTATGGTGAGTATTCTTTCTTGTTCATTTGCAAGAATCATCGTGTTATATACCTCTAATAAATATGATTAGACAGAATACCAATTCACAGAACCCATGTTCATGGGTAGAGAGTAATGTGGTGTTTATTTGATACAACTTGATGTCATTATAATGTACCATTACAGCACCTTCAGAGATCTTTTCGAGAGTGTCTGATGCCTTCTTGCACCTGACACGAGGATGTCGTAGGCTTTTGCTATAAACTTAGGCTCCCTGAAGTCATTGACTTCTACCTTCAGGTAGTATAAGTTTTTGACTTCTTAAGCATTTCTTCAACTCACTGGTGCCTCAGGTCTTGCCTTCGTGTGACATTACCCATATTAACTACTAAACGCTCACAGCCACATGCACCATTACTGCAATTTTTCCAGGTTTCCAATTTGATGTGTTCCGATTTTACCCGTTTTGATCCTTATTGCTATTTACACGTTATCATTAACCATAGCTAAGACACAGTAAATCCTTTCTGGAAACTCATTTATATGGAGAAAAAAATATTATATGCTCTAATTCTGATCATTGTGGGTTATCGAAAATGGTTCATCCTTCTGATAACTCTTTATTATTGTCATTCATTTGATTCCTTACATGCATTCTAAACCACTTGAGTTCCTCTCTTCGTGTCTTCATTTTCCCTAACAAGTGAGCTAGTGTCACGTTGACCTGAGTTGCTTTAATTGGTCAAAATTACCACAAACTAAATATTTTTTTGCCTGCTTGAGTTATTTTAAGGTATCATGATTCCACTAGATGTAGTCACCTAGTTGTTCTTGCAGGGGAGGAGCTCTAACTTTTTGGTCCCGCCTCTCAACAGTTAATTTACTGGTGTACAGATTTCTGAGCTTCTCGAGTTCTATCATATCTCCATTTGAAACTGTGTATGGAGTCAGCCTCCACCACATCACTGCCTAATGCATTCCATTTAGTAACTACTCTGACACTGAAAAAGTTCTTTCTAACGTCCCTGTGGCTCATATAGGTACTCAGCTTAAGTGTTGGGCTCCTCCCTAGAACGGCAATTTCTCATGAAATTAGTTTTTTCTGTCAAGTATGTGAACAAATGTATTGAACGAGTATTTGATTTTTGTTCAACTAATTTTAAGAATATGAAAAAAATCAGCGGAATCGAGGCAGAACTCTTCATTTCCTCTGAATTTGTGAGGGGGATGCAAAGAGTCCACCACGCCCCCTTCGGGTGGTGGGGGGAGGGGTGTGGCGGGCCGACGGCGACCTATCCCTTATATAAGTCTCTTCACAGTCACCAGTTACCATGCTAAGTTTAAAGATATAGATAAGGTTTTCGATGCAGGATTGAAAGTCTCAATTGCACATGGTTGTATTTTAGTATAATCTCTATATGTTTTCTCTGTTTTCCCATGAACTTGCCTCGTAAATTGTATTTTCCTCTGTCTTTCAATATGTTCCTTAATCTTACTTGTTACATTAATCTATATTTATGGAAAACGAGCCGATGTTTCCATCTATATGTTAATTTAAATGGCGAGTCACTTTGTTCAATAGGGAGTTTCAATTTACCTTATCAATTATTCTGAATTCTACCTCTCAAGGCCATTCCAGGAAACACCAACTACCCAATTTATTTGGTCATAATTAAAAAATATATATATAGGAGGGAATATTTTTGTATCTGTTCGAAGTTGGAGGCCAGATGCTTAGGGCTAGCCCATCTAAACTTTGCAGGGTGATCAGTGATTGTATAGCGCGTGCCAAGGGGTGGTAGCTAGTTTGGGTTAACCTACCCCCCCCCCCCTCCCCGTGTTATTTAGGTAAGATTGACTCCTATTGCGACTAACAACAACTTGTTGTCTGAAATGTTTCATTTCCATAGAGTTTAATCACATATTTATACTGTTTTAAAATTAAATCAACATTGTCGACATTGATTCAACGTTATGTTCAGCATGTTTTGAGGTTGACAACCGCGACAACCTCGACAACTAGGTTGTCGTTCAGCAGGTTTTGACCACTGGGAGAAGAACAGAGGGAAAATAAAGGGAAAGGATTGAGGGAGAGACAATGAGAGAGAATGGGAGGTAGGGAACAGAGAGAGATGTGAGGGGATAATGAGAGGGACGGAGAATTGGAAGGAAGGAGATATAATTGGACGGAGAGAGAGAGAGAGAGAGACAGAGAGAGACAGACAGAGACAGACAGACACCAGGGCAATGTTGAGTAATCCATCTCTCTGTAAAAGAGAATGGTTGCCTCTTTCTCTGTCCACAGTTCAAGCCTCACACAACTTTACATGGTAATGGGTTATTTTATGGAGTATTTGACAGTGTGGTCGCGGTGGGCCTCCAGGTCCCCATGTAACAAACTCCTTCACTAACTATAGTGACCGACATATAGCCCTAAGTCCAGAGGATTAACTACACTCTAGCAACAACGCCTCTGACTTAAACTAATATAATAGGGAATAGCAAAGCTTAATGTACGCACTTAGCCTAATATACAAGAAAATACTAACACCTGGGAAAAACATTTAACCGGGGATTGAATTTAGGGGAAACAAAAATTAATCTCTAGAACAACGCAAATAAACGGAATTACTTTATAAATTTAATTATACTTAATTCAAAGATACACTCGACTTAATCTTATCATTGCTCCTACAGGCTCGCCGTACGGCACCTAGCCTAGAGGTCTCGACTATCTAGATTCCACAGAGCGACACGCAGCTTTCAGCAACAATTAAGACTAGAGACGACTCAACCTCCACTAAGTGTGCGATCACTTAGTTGTTGAATCGCTGTTAGGTAGGTTACTAGTCCGTCCCTCGGAGGCCACAACGCCCTTCACGGATTTACGTTTTTCCTAGCGTTTTGGGTCGTCTAATAACGCCCTCGGACTATCTCCTGGCGTCCCACAGATAAATCCGCCCAGACAGCGCACAAGGAACTGCTGTTGAGAGTATGGTGGCTCCCAACACCTCTGAATCAATTGCAATGGGTCGAGTACGGTACCCAGTCCAATCAACTCGGAGCGGTCTCCTTAGCCAATAAATCTTAACAGCCTAATCTTACTAACTAAACCTTAATCCTATCAGTCCGCATGACCCCAAGATTCGCCAATCCCCACTCAAACGCACTGTTGTGAGGCGCACGACTAATCCTGGCCCGCAGCTGTCTCCTTAGCATCCACACAAGTGTTCGAATGGCTAGACGCGTGAGCCTGTCAACAATTTCAAACAAAATTGTTGAAACCACCGCTGTGCACCATTGTAACACGGATGGGGGGGGGGTGTTCTCGAATGATCTCTCCTGCTTTTTACTCCCTCTACCCGTATTCTTACTTTTAGTTCTTTACCAAGGGACCCCAAAACTTTTACTAAAGCCCACTCCACGCCACGTGGTCCTAAGACGATTGACCGACTTAGGATTCTACAACCCGTATGACGTGACATACGCTTTGAGCAAAACCCTAGAGTCGCCTCCGCCGCCACCACCAGACCAGTAACACTGAGCAATGATCGAGGTCTGGATCGATCATGCTAATTAATCAACCTTGGGGCTTGATCCCCACTAGTAATATATACCCTTTGGATCTTAGTGTGGAATTAATTAAAAATCAACGGTAATGATGACTTCCGATTTGGTGTTAGAATCGGCGCCCAATTCAACTCGGCCACGTGGGAACCACGTGACAAGGACAAGTCCACATAAATATAACATACACATGGAAATAATGAAAGGACAAATTACTAACTAATTAATTTATTAAAAGAAAAACTAAAACAAAATCTAAAGATGTTAGCGCTCCCTATTTGAACACTCCCAAATTGACCAGATCGGCAATGAATTGACTATCCCTATAAAGAACCATAGCAACTATACCTCTACGTTGACCAGCTTGGGTGGAGTGCTGGTCTTGGGGGGAGAGGTGAGATGGTTGACCTCTCCCAGTTGATCTCGATCCCACACTGATCTCTCCTCGTCTGGTCTTCCCCAGACTAGAGCATTGTATCCTTCCGCATAGTCTAAGTTTTACCAAGTTACTAGCAAGGCTTAAGTTTAACAATTAACCTCTGTTTGTACTGAATTGATCCAGATTGGTTGAAATATTTTACTGAAGTTAAATTACACAAGCCTCTTAAGGAAGGGCTATTCCCAAATCTAAAATGGCTATTTAACCTTTGAGAAATTACTGAATGTGGGAACTCTGGTGACCTGTGACCGCCAGGTCACTCAAATTCTTCCGCGCCGAGGTCTAGTCATGGATAGTGACGTCACTGAAGGTGACTTAAACTCATTCTCCTAATAATTTGAATACTCTTGATATTATAACCAGGAATATTATACAATACAATTTGAATGCAAAATTAATAAAGGCTAATTTCTCTAAATAAGTGAATACTATAGAATGGTTCATTATACGAAGCTATGAACAAAGACGTCAGCAATTTTGTGACTCAGACTTGCTAATCCCCAGAGGAATGCGTGTTGTGAGGTCAGGTCCTTACACGACTTCTGGAACCTTCTGGATAATTCTTACAACAGCCTAGTTTGTTACACCCATAAGTTTCTGTATATGAAATATGAAGTCATAAGTCTACAAAGTTGAGCTCTTTTTAACATTAGTGTATTCAGACACTGACATGCCAAACGAATGTTCAGATAACAGATTTAAATTCTGGGAACAATCTTTATATCTTTATTATAGTGATGTACATAGTATACAGTGAACATTGTTACAGTGACTGGGGATACTTTCTCTACCCCGCGTGTGTGTGGGTGGAGACAGGGAGGGTGTGTGTGAGTGCGAGGCTAAATGGGCAGACTGTTTATAGTGGGAGAGTATATGTGTGGAAACACCTGAGAGGGTATGTTCGGTGGGGTGATGGGGTGCGTCGACGTTTCGAAACGTCGTCGCTTGTTAATTTTCCGTCGTGTGGTTTGGTCATCATGGGGGCGGGTATGTGTTTGGAGACAGGGAAGGGTGTGTGACGGAGAAAATAAAGAAGGGGATATGTGAGGGGTGCGGATCGGGAGGGTGTGCCTGGGGAAAACCTGTAAGGGTGTGAAGGGGTCCTGGGCACAGGGTCGACCCGGGCTCCGCCGGATACCATCTCCACTCACCTGTAATTTGTGTAATTTTCCTTTGCATATAAATGCCATTCCCGTCTTTGGTTTAAAAAACAATTGTACTGTATAAGCATTCAGGAGATGGAAGAAGTATTGTAATGGAAAACCAAGGAGCTTTAAATCTTCCTACGGTTGTAACTAGTGTCTCACAATCAGTAATCATTATTATCATTTCCAAAGTGGTGCCTTAGACGTTAAAATTTTCCTTGGCTACTTCTACATGTGTATTGTTTACTCACTAAATAATATCCCAAGACCAGTTTAGTGGCTTGCCTCTCTGCTCAACCTCTTCTACAATAAACGTCGCGTTTCGCTTGTATCCGTTAATTAAGGCCAAGAATTGTCGAAAAATAAAATGTAAGCGGCATGCGAAAGTTACGTATTGCCCTGTTTTCTGTTTTGGGTCCTCTGGTAGGTTAGAAGAGGGCACATTAAAGTGACTTTTTCTCGACGTTGGGGAAACCTTAGGAGGACAGCTGCTCTGCTAGGGTCAGGCATCACCACTATTATCATCTCTTATGCTCCGTTAGAGAAACAATTACATTAATTATTGATATACCTTTGTCTGAGATTACTTTTGCGATAACACTTCGTGGCAATTGATGAGGGGAAAAAGAAGACTTGGTCAGTGGACTAAAGGGTTAGGGTGAGGGGTTAGGGTGAAGCGTAAGGGTGAAGGGGAAGGGTGAGGGGAAGGAATGGAATGAAAATCGGAGTTGGAAGGAAAGAAGAACTATCAGGAGAAAGCGTCAAGCCGTTAAGGTTATATAGCACGTGGAAGGGGTTTGGAATGGGATGGGACGGGGAAAAGAAATGACGGCCAAGCATTTGAACAGTTGGGGATTGAACTCCGACCTGCATGAAGCGAGACCGTCGTTCTCCCGTCCAGCCCAAGTGGTTGGGCAGATTGATGAGTATTGGGGACTGATGAGGATGTGCAGGGGTGGAGATGGTGACGACATGCGAAGAAAGAGGAAAGGGAATATATAAAAGATGATGCAGTATGGAAAAGGAAAAGATGAGATTTATAGTTGAGTACGATGTTGGATGTCCTGGAAAGGTATATTATGTGTGAGGAGGAGGTAAGATACGTAGGGTGAAGGTAGTGGTGAAGGGTGAGGGAAGTGTAGGGTGAAGGGTGAGGAGGGGTAGAGTAGGGTGAAGGTAGTGGTGAAGGGTGACGGAAGTGTAGGGTGAAGGGTGAGGATAGTGTAGGGTGAAGGGTGAGGAGGGGTAGTGTAGGGTGAGGGTAGTGGGGAAGGGTGAGGGTAGTGTAGGGTGAAGGTAGTGGAGACGGGTGAGGGGGTAGTGTATGGTGAAGGTAGTGGGGAAGGGTGAGGGTAGTGGGGAAGGGTGAGGGTAGTGTAGGGTGAAGGGTGAGGGGGGGTAGTGTAGGGTGAGGGTAGTGGGGAAGGGTGAGGGTAGTGTAGGGTGAAGGGTGAGGGGGGGGAGTGTAGGGTGAAGGGTGAGGGGGGGAGTGTAGGGTGAGGGTAGTGTAGGGTGAAGGGTGAGGGGGTAGTGTAGGGTGAAGGGTGAGAGAAGTGTAGGGTGAAGGGTGAGGGGGGGTAGTGTAGGGTGAGGGTAGTGGGGAAGGGTGAGGGTAGTGTAGGGTGAAGGGTGAGGGGGTAGTGTAGGGTGAGGGTAGTGGGGAAGGGTGAGGGTAGTGTAGGGTGAAGGTAGTGGGGAAGGGTGAGGGGGTAGTATAGGGTGAAGGTAGTGGGGAAGGGTGAGGGTAGTGTAGGGTGAAGGGTGAGGGGGGGTAGTGTAGGGTGAGGGTAGTGGGGAAGGGTGAGGGTAGTGTAGGGTGAAGGTAGTGGGGAAGGGTGAAGGTAGTGGGGAAGGGTGAAGGTAGTGTAGGGTGAAGGTAGTGGGGAAGGGTGAAGGTAGTGGGGAAGGGTGAGGGGGTAGTGTAGGGTGAAGGGTGAGGGTAGTGTAGGGTGAAGGTAGTGGGGAAGGGTGAGGGTAGTGTAGGGTGAAGGTAGTGGGGAAGGGTGAGGGTAGTGTAGGGTGAAGGTAGTGGGGAAAGGTGAGGGTAGTGTAGGGTGAAGGTAGTGGGGAAGGGTGAGGGTAGTGTAGGGTGAAGGTAGTGGGGAAGGGTGAGGGTAGTGTAGGGTGAAGGTAGTGGGGAAGGGTGAGGGGGTAGTGTAGGGTGAAGGGTGAGGGGGTAGTGTATGGTGAAGGTAGTGGGGAAGGGTGAGGGTAGTGGGGAAGGGTGAGGGTAGTGGGGAAGGGTGAGGGTAGTGGGGAAGGGTGAGGGTAGTGTAGGGTGAAGGTAATGGGGAAGAGTGAGAGTAAAGTAGTGTAGTGTGAGGAGAGGAGAGAGAGTAACTCTAGCCGGACATAGATGAGAAATGTACAGTTAAATGAGACTTATTATATACCGAAGATGAGGTGACATGAGTTTAAAAGATGAGGAGGAGAAGGTGCTTGTTGAGCAACCTGTGAGATGGAGTGATGAGGGAAGGGGAGTGTATGAGAGAAAGAGAAAATAGGTGAGAGGGGAAGGAAGGGTTGGAGGTGATGATAGTGTTATTATGGACAGTAATAGTATGGCAGGTGAAGTGGAACAGGACATAGAGGGCAATAGAGAAATGCTTTTTTTGGGACAGGCGGGAAGAGAATTAATAAAAAAAGAAATGGGAAGGTAAGGGTAAGTAAAGGAATGGCAAGAAATAAGAGGAATTAGGAAAGGAAAGAAAACAAACGATTTGAAAGGAATAAATAGGAAGAGAAAAGTAGGATAAGAAATTTAATGGTGGGAAGAGAAGGAAAGGAATAGGAAGCGCTCGGAATGCTCAACCCCCGCAAGCAAGACTAGTTGAGTAGACGAAGATAGGAGTAGAGGAGGGAAGGAAAGAGATGAGGAAAGGTAAGAGAGAAGCGTAGAGTAAGGAGAGGAAGGGGGGAAGAACGTTCCGGTGGGAACTTCGGAGAGTAAAAGAGGCAACAGTCTTCCCTTTGCACTGTTAGTTTGTGAGGTAGTGACTGTGAGGTAGTAGCTGTGAGGTAGTGACTGTGGTAGTGACTGTGAGGTAGTGACTGTGAGGTAGTGACTGTGAGGTAGTGACTGTGAGGTAGTGACTGTGAGGTAGTGACTGTGGTAGTGACTGTGAGGTAGTAGCTGTGAGGTAGTGACTGTGAGGTAGTGACTGTGAGGTAGTGACTGTGAGGTAGTAGCTGTGAGGTAATGACTGTGGTAGTGACTGTGAGGTAGTGACTGTGAGGTAGTGACTGTGAGGTAGTGACTGTGAGGTAGTGACTGTGGTAGTGACTGTGAGGTAGTGACTGTGGTAGTGACTGTGAGGTAGTGACTGTGAGGTAGTGACTGTGAGGTAGTAGCTGTGAGGTAGTGACTGTGGTAGTGACTGTGAGGTAGTGACTGTGAGGTAGTGACTGTGAGGTAGTGACTGTGAGGTAGTGACTGTGAGGTAGTGACTGTGGTAGTGACTGTGAGGTAGTGACTGTGAGGTAGTGACTGTGAGGTAGTGACTGTGAGGTAGTGACTGTGAGGTAGTGACTGTGGTAGTGACTGTGAGGTAGTGACTGTGAGGTAGTGACTGTGAGGTAGTGACTGTGAGGTAGTGACTGTGGTAGTGACTGTGAGGTAGTGACTGTGAGGTAGTGACTGTGAGGTAGTGACTGTGAGGTAGTGACTGTGAGGTAGTGACTGTGAGGTAGTGACTGTGAGGTAGTGGCTGTGAGGTAGTGACTGTGAGGTAGTGACTGTGAGGTAGTGACTGTGAGGTAGTGACTGTGAGGTAGTGACTGTGAGGTAGTGGCTGTGAGGTAGTGACTGTGAGGTAGTGACTGTGAGGTAGTGACTGTGAGGTAGTGGCTGTGAGGTAGTGACTGTGAGGTAGTGACTGTGAGGTAGTGACTGTGAGGTAGTGAGAGGAGATTGTGAGGTAGTGACTGTGAGGTAGAGGCTGTGAGGTAGTGGCTGTGAGGTAGTGACTGTGAGGTAGTGACTGTGAGGTAGTGACTGTGAGGTAGTGACTGTGAGGTAGTGACTGTGGTAGTGACTGTGGTAGTGACTGTGAGGTAGTGACTGTGAGGTAGAGGCTGTGAGGTAGTGACTGTGAGGTAGTGACTGTGAGGTAGTGACTGTGAGGTAGTGACTGTGAGGTAGTGACTGTGAGGTAGTGGCTGTGAGGTAGTGACTGTGAGGTAGTGACTGTGAGGTAGTGACTGTGAGGTAGTGACTGTGAGGTAGTGGCTGTGAGGTAGTGGCTGTGAGGTAGTGACTGTGAGGTAGTGACTGTGAGGTAGTGACTGTGAGGTAGTGAGAGGAGATTGTGAGGTAGTGACTGTGAGGTAGAGGCTGTGAGGTAGTGGCTGTGAGGTAGTGACTGTGAGGTAGTGACTGTGAGGTAGTGACTGTGAGGTAGTGACTGTGAGGTAGTGACTGTGAGGTAGTGACTGTGAGGTAGTGACTGTGAGGTAGTGACTGTGGTAGTGACTGTGGTAGTGACTGTGAGGTAGTGACTGTGAGGTAGTGGGTGTGAGGTAGTGACTGTGAGGTAGTGACTGTGAGGTAGTGACTGTGAGGTAGTGACTGTGAGGTAGTGACTGTGGTAGTGACTGTGAGGTAGTGGCTGTGAGGTAGTGACTGTGAGGTAGTGGCTGTGAGGTAGTGGCTGTGAGGTAGTGAGTGAAGATTGTGAGGTAGTGAGAGAAGATTGTGAGGTAGTGAGAGGAGATTGTGAGGTAGTGAGAGAAGATTGTAAGATAGTGAGAGGAGACTGTGAGGTAGTGAGAGAAGATTGTGAGGTAGTGAGAGGAGATTGTGAGGTAGTGAGAGGAGATTGTGAGGTAGTGAGAGAAGATTGTGAGGTAGTGAGAGAAGATTGTGAGGTAGTGACAGAAGATTGTGTGATAGTGTATGGAGTTTGTGAGGTAGCGAGAAGAGGTAGTGATAATGTTGGAAGGAGATTATGAGCATGGAGAATAATATAGCGAGATCTATTGGATGAGATTGTGAGATGTGGGAGAAAATTCTAAGGTGTGTGAAGAGATTTTGAGAATGCAGCAAGAAGATTGTGAGGACGTTGGTAGGAGATAGTGAGAGTATGAGTATGATATTATCTGTAGAAAGAGATTGTGAAAGTGTTGGGAGAGATTGAGAAAAGTTAGATGCGGGGTCGGGGAGGGGAGGGGTTAGGGGAGGGGTTAGGGGAGGGGTCGCAATGCGTTGAGTCCCAGGAATCGTAGGTGTGGGGGCAATAGGGGCCCAGGGTGAACGATTCTTGGGTTCCGTCTTCCTGTGTACTGGGTGTGTGGAGGCGCACTTTTTGGCTGAAATATTGTCCAGCAAGTGGTGTCAAGCTGCCTAGGGAACCAGAAGTAAACTGTCCGGTCATTTCTCGTGGAGGACTGAGCCGGAGGTCATTGTAGACAGGTCTGGTGAAGACAGTACCTGAATTAGTGGCAAACAAGTGCCTTTTCTTTAAACATATAAGTGTAGAGTAAACAACTGTAAACTAGTTCCCAGAGACACATAATGTGGCACAATTAACACATTCGAAAATACGTCAGCACCAATCGGGTGTGCAATTATGAACACCGACGGAGGTATAGCAAACAAGAACGCTCCTTGTGGTTACAGTATTTGCTGGGGTCGACAATGTGGCAAGCATCAAACTATGCTGTTTGAGGCAGGATTCTTCATGAATATCTGATAGTAGCGACGGTGACGAGAGCAGAGGTGACTGTCACCGCTAGTGGGTGTAGTGACTGGTGAGGGTGTTGAGGAGAGCAGAGGTGACTGTCACCGCTGGTGGGTGTAGTGACTGGTGAGGGTGTTGAGGAGAGCAGAGGTGACTGTCACCGCTGGAGGGTGTAGTGACTGGTGAGGGTGTTGAGGAGAGCAGAGGTGACTGTCACCGCTGGAGGGTGTAGTGACTGGTGAGGGTGTTGAGGAGAGCAGAGGTGACTGTCACCGCTGGAGGGTGTAGTGACTGGTGAGGGTGTTGAGGAGAGCAGAGGTGACTGTCACCGCTGGTGGGTGTAGTGACTGGTGAGGGTGTTGAGGAGAGCAGAGGTGACTGTCACTGCTGGTGGGTGTAGTGACTGGTGAGGGTGTTGAGGAGAGCAGAGGTGACTGTCACTGCTGGTGGGTGTAGTGACTGGTGAGGGTGTTGAGGAGAGCAGAGGTGACTGTCACCGCTGGTGGGTGTAGTGACTGGTGAGGGTGTTAAGGAGAGCAGAGGTGACTGTCACCGCTGGTGGTGTAGTGACTGGTGAGGGTGTTGAGGAGAGCAGAGGTGACTGTCACTGCTGGAGGATGTAGTGACTGGTGAGGATGTTGAGGAGAACAGAGGTGACTGTCACTGCTGGTTGGTGTAGTGACTGGTGAGGGTGTTGAGGAGAGCAGAGGTGACTGTCACTGCTGGTGGTGTAGTGACTGGCGAGGTTGTTGAAGAGATCTGAGGTGACTGTCACTGCTGGAGGGTGTAGTGACTGGTGAGGGTGTTGAGGAAAGCAGAGGTGACTGTCACTGCTGGTGGGTGTAATGACTGCTGGAGGGTGTAGTGACTGGTGAGGGTGTTGAGGAGAGCAGAGGTGACTGTCACTTCTGGAGGGTGTAGTGACTGGTGAGGGTGTTGAGGCGAGCAGAGGTGACTGTCACTTCTGGAGGGTGTAGTGACTGGTGAGGGTGTTGAGGAGAGCAGAGGTGACTGTCACTGCTGGAGGGTGTAGTGACTGGTGAGGGTGTTGAGTAGAGCAGAGGTGACTGTCACTGCTGGAGGGTGTAGTGACTGGTGAGGTTGTCGAGTAACTTGTATACGTCAGTGAGCAGTGAAGAACGTTCAATTTCAGAATTCGGTGTGGAATGTCATGTAGTGTTGGTACGAACTCGCAGATGGAGTTGGTAAATTTAGAGTTAAAACTTGATGGAAAAAGTGGCGATATTTAAAACTTTAGACAGGATGGTGAGAACAAACTTATCTTTCTGGCCTCCGGTTGAAAAGATAAATTTAATTGAGGGCTTGGAGGTTAGTTCACGAGGGGATAGACAAATCCTTCGAGATACAGCATAATAAGAGGAAAATCTGAGGATTATAGGATAGAGGATTTTAGATCCGTGTCTTAAGGATATGGACTGCCTAGGGTTTGTGAGGATGGGAGTCGAGTTCTACCAGGTTTCAGTGCCGCAGAAATCGATATTTTTTTCTTGGGACGGGCGGAGCTCCGTGGATGGCGCAATAAACCGCCAATATCTGTTGCTGGAAAATTTCTAGAGAAAGCGAAAGAAATTTTCGTTACACTGTCTCTGGAGGAACGTAGAGATTACAGATGTTTAACACACAAGGTATTACGGATTTCCCACCATACACTCTAAAATTAACTGCTTAAATCCACGAAAAAATACGAGAATCGAATGTAACACTTTGTTATGTAGCAGAGGTTGCCAGACACGCTAGACGAAGGAGTGGGACCAACTGAAGTTATTAGTAAATTGAGAGCCGTTTCAGAAACATTTCGAGTCTGGGATCCGAAACCGGTTGAACAATAGAAAGCTCAAAACCTTGTTTGAAATGACGAGGATAATACACACGAAGGACAACGATCTGACGGTATGACAAGGCATCAGAGGCAACGGTTATCTAATGTACTGACCCCAACCCATGTTTCTTCTACCATATCTACTACACATTTATCTTCTTTATCTACTAAATATTTCTCTCTACCATATCTACTACATAATTCATTCTACCATATCTACTGTGGGAGCCGACCTGTGAGATTTATATTTATTTAATTTATATGAATATATATAGAATTTATATTTACGTTAATTTATATACTTCGATAGCAATTTGTATAATGATAAGTGGACTGTATTTCTGCAATAATCTCAATCTCACAAATCGATCCTCTACACATTAGGGGGGGTTTATGTTAATTGAATATATACGCAGCCAATCAAACTACAGTATTAACTACATACATTGAAAAGGTTCCTTATCTTATAGTACAGCAGGTTAGTCCACCAGGTATAACTAGGGTGTAGACACCAAATTATCCTCTTTGAGGTAGCTTCCATCACCCAGTAACTGGTGCACACAGTCTTGCTTCCTCGTCTTGACCTGTTAAAAGGGCGCTAGCTGTGAAGCCAGGTACCTATATATGACAAGCTATATCAGAGAAAACACTATACATGGAACAATAAAGACCTGGCTTAATTACCTTTAGTTTGAGGCTATGTCGTGCTCTAACGGGATCACCCTATATAATGACATTAATGGCCATAAATGAAAGATACATGGGTTTCGGAAAGAACACTTAACTTGAATTTGTAGACAGCGTGTTGGAGATGGTACACCTTTGGTTTCCATAACACTACGTCCAAGTAAAATTAACAGGAGCCGAATTTGCTCCCGTGAGCCTCTGGTCTAGTATCAACAACAATGGCTGCCCTCCTTCCTCCCTGACGCCTGGCTTACATTGTCCAGATTTCAGAAAGTGATAGAAGGGTCACATTTACTCTACTTTAATATTGATAATTAAGTTAATTTATATAAGATGTTTTTATAATGGTAAAGTCCAAAGACTAATGTATTTAAGAATAATTCCCAGCAGAATAGCTGGTGAATTATAATAGTATGTGGTGATGATATCCCGTTTTCTTTAGACGGTAATTCCACTACAAGTTACGTTTTCTATGGGTAACTTGTTTATACAATACAGCTATTATCTGTATGATTATTAAATGGTGTCGGATTTTCCGACATCTACTTCATATTTCTCTCACCTATACATATACACCACACACGGTATACTTCGCGAAGAGACGTATTAAACACTTAGGTGGGTTAGACAGACTGGTAAATGTTCACAATGAATACCTATAGAAAACGAGAACAAAAATGGAAGCTTGAGACTTAGATGAGTCACAAAGATGTTCGGAAGTTTACCTTTAAGTGTAATGGTAAAATGTAAATAACCGAAGGAACAGGTTGGAGAGGCATTCTTAATTTTAAAAGTAGATGTGATAGGAAAATAGGTCAGAAGACATTGTTTTAGCAACCGGTGACAGGGAAAAAAGGGTCCAAGAGCAAGAACTCGATTCTACAAGCCAAATAGGTGAGTACACACAAACACACACCAAAGCGCACACAGCCCCAGTGGAGCCAGCCGTGAAGGGAGGGTCGCGGGGTCACGCGCTAGTTAAACGTCAATATTTTTGGGTTAATTAAGGCTACAGTGACAGATTACAGATCTAGGAGTATCACAAAGCGTATAACCGCCGCGAATAGGAAAGAAAAATACAGTGCTATCACTAGAACTTTGTGTTAAGCAGTGAATTCACCAGACAGGCCACGTGGGAGGGCCAACGAGGCTTTGTTTACATATTGGGTCAAGTGATCAGTGGTACAGTATATTGGTGAACTGTAACACAACAGATGCACCGATACAGTGACTGACTCCAGAGATTTGTGTAAGATAGAGAAGAACCGCCATCATCAATCTATTGGATTAGTGAATCACTATGTGAGAGACGACGACGGATCACTTCATCATCCAGCCATCGTAATTATCCACCTGGTTGTGTGAGCGGGAGGCTGACGGGTAGGTACTCCTCTCTGGTCAATTCTTCAGGTGTATAGAATGAGGTAAAATATTATCAAATTCTTGTTCAGTATATCATATACAATTAAAATCTCAAAGTGGCTCATTTTGGGTAGAGGTTGACATTTACAAGACCCCCGTAACACGCGCATGTACACACGCACGAACGCAGGCACGCACACGTACGTTTGCAAGCACACACGCACGCACACGCAAAAGCAAACACACACACACACACACGCACACGCACACGCACACACAAACGTCCAGTCAGGCTAGAAAGGATTAACATCTTTTGTGGAAAGGGGATAAGACCTAACTCATAATCCACCCTTTCTCTTACCCCCCCATCTCACTCCCCCCCCCCCACTCCCACTCCCCACGCTCTCTATCTCTCTCTCCTTCTTTCCCTCTCTCCCTCTCTCCTCCTCTCTCCCACTCCCCCCCCACACACACACATACACACACACACAGTTGATTGGCAGTTGAGAGGAGGGACCAAAGAGCCAAAGCTCAACCCCCGCAAGCACAATTAGGTGAGCACACACACACACACACACACACACACACACACACACACACTGGGGTTAGTGTAGACTAACAAACGCTAGGGGAAAGAAAAGGGATCAAGCAGGATGGTAAGAAAACAGAACACAGGTGGAGGAGAGGAACAGGACGAGTCATACATGGAGATGACTGTTCGCGCATGGAGGGAAATCACTGAGGAACTGAAAGACATGAGAGGACTCATAAATAAATTGCAGAATGCACTAAAGGCAGCGCAAGAGGAGATTACTAACCTAAAAAAAGGATCCTCTCAGACTGAGGCCCAGGGGACCAACCCCCAGGTACCAGGAGATGCAGCAGTGGCAGGGACCCCTACAATGGGTGCCACCTTTGCTGAAATGCTGAAGAGCCCAGGAGCAATGGCCACAGTCGAGGAAGTTGTAATGAAAGCAGTAACCTCACAGGAGGCAGCTAGATGCACGAGCCAGTTACTGGAAAGGAAAAGAACTGTAGTAGTGATAGGTGTTAAGGAACAAGAGGGTTCCACAAGGGAAGAATGGAGGTCTAAGGACAAAGCTGCAGTGGCAGGGGTACTGAAGGAGATAGGTCTGGAAGGGGCTGAAACAGACATAGAAAAGTTTTTCCGGATTGGCCAGTACAACAAAGACAAAGACCGGTTGATCAAGGTAGTGCTCAAAAACGAGTGCATCAAAGAGGACATACTAGCAAAAAAAAAGCAAACTGAAACATGTAACAAATTACAGACAGGTATTCCTTCAGAGGGACATGACCAGGACACAGGTAATACAGGCAGCAGATGCAAGGAAAAGGCGCAGGCAGAGGGAAAGGAGCCAGGGAGCCTCAACCCCCAACCCAGCAATCACAGGGGGGAGTGTGGAACCCCAACCCAGCACCTCGGGAACCCCAGAGGGGACTGCAACATCCCAACTCACCACCCTATAGGTGGGGAGTTCCACCATTCTACCCAATTCCACCCTCCCTCCCTACCCCGAGTACCCCCTTCCCTCCCACCCCCTGGTCCTCCTCCTGCCCCAAGCCGGCCCCAGACATGAACTAAGTCCTCCATCCCCCACCCCAGTTCTAAGCCATCGTCCGCCTGCCCCTCCTGACCCCCCCCCACCCTACCTCCCTCAGAACCCCTGGTAACTACCCTACAGGAGGATGAGCCTACCCAAGCAGCAATGCCCATGTAACAGCTTCCTGAACTAGTGGGGAGGGTGGGTGCAAATGGACATAGGAAAGTGAGCTTCAAGGTAATGTACTCAAATATCTATGGAATTACCAACAAAGCAAGTGAACTGGCAGAAAGGGCGCAGGAAGAAAACCTAGATGTAATAGGACTCACAGAAACAAAATTGTCAGGAGTCATAACAAATGCTGTGTTTCCAAAGGACTTTTATATAGTAAGGAAAGAAAGAGATGGGAGAGGAGGAGGAGGAGTGGCTCTGCTGATAAGGAAGGACTGGCGCTTTGAAGAGATGGAAATTCTGGGCTGCGATGGATTCAGAGATTACATAACAGGAAGTATGGCATTGGGTGGACCTAAGATAATAGTGGCAGTCATTTACAACCCTCCATTAAATGACAGAAGACCCAGACAAGAGTTCGACAGAAACAACATGGCTACCATTAACATAATAGAGAGAGCAGCTTCAGTTGCTTGCAGGAATGGATCCAGACTCTTAATCATAGGCGATTTCAACCATGGAAAGATAGACTGGGAGAATGAGGACCCACATGGAGGTGAAGACACATGGAGATCTAAACTTTCGGAAGTGAGTACAAGGAACTTTCTGAGCCAACATGTCAAGGGACCCACAAGAATGAGAGGAAATGACGAACCAACTAGACTACCTGATTTTCACCTTAAATGGCTAAGAAATAAGGGAAGTCATATATGTAGCCCACATAGGAATGAGTGACCACAGTGTATTGATATTTGAGTATCTGGTAGAAGTAGGGATAACCTATCCAAGGATGGGATTGGAAGGAAAAAGACTAAATAACCGAAGAGGAAAATATGACGAGATGAGGAACTTCCTAATGGGAATACCATGGAAAACAGAACTCAGAGAAAAGACTGTACAGGATATGATGGATTATGTCACTCAGAAGTGTCAGGAGGCTGCAGACAGGTTTATCATAGTCTAAAAAAGTGAAAAATGAAAAGCAACAGAAGAATCCATGGTTCAACCAGGAATGTGCAGCAGCGAAGCAATTGAGTAAAAGAACATGGAGAAACTACAGGAACAACAGAACACCAGAGAGCAGGGAGAAATACCAGAGGGCCAGAAATGAGTACATCAGAGTGAGGAGAGAAGCAGAGAGACAGCATGAAAATGACATCGCGAGTAAAGCTAAGACCCAGCCAAAGCTGCTCCACAGCCACATCAGGAGGTAAACAGCAGTGAAGGAACAAGTGATGAAACTGAGAAAAGGGGAGAACAGATACACAGAGAACGATAAAGAGGTGTGTGAAAAACTCAACAAGAGATTCCAGGAGGTCTTCACAATAGAACAAGGAGAGGTCCCTGCACTAAATGAGGAGGTAAACCGAACAACCTTGGAGGAAATTTTCTGAAACGACGACGTTTCGGTCCGTCCTGGACCATTATCTCTGCTCCACCACCTCTCACAGTCGACTTGATAATGGTCCAGGACGGACCGACACGTCGTCGTTTCTCCATCTTCTGATGTGTGGTTTGGTCATATTATATAATGGTCAATTGTAACTTCAATTCTACCCTGAATTGTTGAAGTATTCCCTGTTACTGTTTATCAGGAGATTATTTTGTGTGGCTTGGCATACGACCAGAGATAATTTCGTCCGTATTTTGTACTTAGCTCTACTCAGTGTATTATTGTAATATCCCTTACTATGGTCAGTTTACCACTGTAATGTTCTTAGCAGTCGTCAGTGTATTTCTGTCCTGTCCTTAGCTGTGGTCAATGGTCATCTTCCTAATCTTTATAGGTAGTCAGTATACCTCTGTTATGTACCTAGCATTAGTCAGTGTACCTCTGTTATGTACTTAGCATTAGTCAGTGTCCCTCTAGCATGTCCCTAGCAGTGGTCAGTGTCCCTCTAGCAGGTCCCTAGCAGTAGTCATTGTACCTCTGGCATGTACCTAGCAGTGGTCAGTGTCCCTCTAGCATGTCCCTAGCAGTGGTCAGTGTCCCTCTAGCATGTCCCTAGCAGTAGTCATTATACCTCTGGCATGTCCCTAGCAGTAGTCATTGTACCTCTGGCATGTACCTGGCAGTAGTCATTGTACCTCTGCCATGTCCCTAGCAGTAGTCATTGTACCTCTGGCATGTACCTAGCAGTAGTCATTGTACCTCTGGCATGTCCCTAGCAGTAGTCATTGTACCTCTGGCATGTACCTAGCAGTAGTCATTGTACCTCTGGCATGTCCCTAGCAGTAGTCATTGTACCTCTGGCATGTACCTAGCAGTAGTCATTGTACCTCTGGCATGTCCCTAGCAGTGGTCATTGTACCTCTGGCATGTACCTAGCAGTAGTCATTGTACCTCTGGCATGTCCCTAGCAGTAGTCATTGTACCTCTGGCATGTACCTAGCAGTAGTCATTGTACCTCTGGCATGTCCCTAGCAGTGGTCATTGTACCTCTGGCATGTACCTAGCAGTAGTCATTGTACCTCTGGCATGTCCCTAGCAGTAGTCATTGTACCTCTGGCATGTACCTAGCAGTAGTCATTGTACCTCTGGCATGTCCCTAGCAGTGGTCATTGTACCTCTGGCATGTACCTAGCAGTAGTCATTGTACCTCTGGCATGTCCCTAGCAGTAGTCATTGTACCTCTGGTATGTACCTAGCAGTAGTCATTGTACCTCTGGCATGTCCCTAGCAGTGGTCATTGTACCTCTGGCATGTACCTAGCAGTAGTCATTGTACCTCTGGCATGTACCTAGCAGTAGTCATTGTACCTCTGGCATGTACCTAGCAGTAGTCATTGTACCTCTGGCATGTCCCTAGCAGTAGTCATTGTACCTCTGGCATGTACCTAGCAGTAGTCATTGTACCTCTGGCATGTCCCTAGCAGTGGTCATTGTACCTCTGGCATGTACCTAGCAGTAGTCATTGTACCTCTGGCATGTCCCTAGCAGTAGTCATTGTACCTCTGGTATGTACCTAGCAGTAGTCATTGTACCTCTGCCATGTCCCTAGCAGTGGTCATTGTACCTCTGGCATGTACCTAGCAGTAGTCATTGTACCTCTGGCATGTCCCTAGCAGTAGTCATTGTACCTCTGGCATGTACCTAGCAGTAGTCATTGTACCTCTGGCATGTACCTAGCAGTAGTCATTGTACCTCTGGCATGTCCCTAGCAGTGGTCATTGTACCTCTGGCATGTACCTAGCAGTAGTCATTGTACCTCTGGCATGTACCTAGCAGTAGTCAGTGTACCTCTGTTATGTACTTAGCAGTAGTCAGTGTACCTCTGTTATGTACCTGGCTGTGGTCAAAGTACCTCTGCCATGTCCCTAGGATTGGTCAGTGTACCGCTGTCATTTCCCTGGAGGTGGTCAGTGGTCATGTCCCTAGTCCCTAGCTGTGATCCCAGCACAAGTTCCCTGTGACAGAGGAGACATTGTGCAGAGTTCTACAAACTCACGTTTTATGCACACGAAGAAAAAGTGTGTTTTGAAACAAGTAGTTATCTTAATACTCTTGTTAACAGCACTTCTGCCTCAATCATCTTGAGGTTATCTTCAGATGATTTCGGGGTTTTTTTAGTGTCCCTACGGCCCGGTCCTCGACCAGGCCTCAATCTGCGGCACGCCTTCGGATCTGTCACGGAAGGCATTTACCTCCGGACCAGGTCGGATGGGAAGCTCTTTAACCTCGCCAGGCTGAGAGCCAAGACAAAGGTTCGGCTGAGGTGTCTGCGCGACTTCCTCTTTGCCGACGACGCAGCAGTCACTGCCCACTCAGCTGAAGACCTCCAACGGCTCATAACCCGCTTCAGCGAGGCCTCTCAGGCTTTCGGACTCACCATCAGTCTGAAGAAAACACAAGTCATGGGACAAGGAGTGGACTCCCCACCTGACATCCGCATCTCTGATTCCAAACTGGAAGTTGTTCACGACTTCGTGTACCTGGGCTCCACAATCTCTGACTCCCTCTCTCTTGATACGGAGCTAAACAAACGCATCGGTAAGGCATCTACTACCATGTCCAAACTGACAAAGAGAGTGTGGGCCAATAATAGGCTAACTGAGTATACTAAGATTCAGGTTTACAGATCCTGTGTCCTGAGCACTCTCCTTTATGGCAGTGAGTCTTGGACACTCCGCGCCCGTCAGGAAAGACGGCTGAATGCCTACCACATGCGCTGCCTTAGACACATCTTGGACATCACCTGGCAGGACAAGGTGACAAACAACAACGTCTTGGGGAGAGCAAGAATCACCAGCATGTACACAATGCTGAAACAGAGACGAATGCGCTGGCTCGGGCACGTTGTGCGAATGGGCGACGGCAGGATCCCCAAGGATCTCCTGTATGGAGAGCTGAGGCAGGGAAAGCGTCCAGTAGGCAAGCCCCAGCTACGGTACAAAGACGTATGCAAAAGGGACCTGAAAGCCATGGACGTCGATCTCGCTATATGGGAGACACTGGCTACAGACCGTTCAGCCTGGAGGCAGTCTGTTCAACGAGGTCTCTCCAAGTTCGAGGAGTCACTTGCCAAGGAATCGGAGGCAAAGAGACAGAGAAGGAAAGCCGGTAACCAGGAAGACAGACCAGAATCGGACTTCGTTTGTGCTCGGTGTGGGATGGACTGCCACTCTCGGATTGGCCTCATCAGTCACACCAGACGCTGCACCAGGATTGACAACTAGGGCGCAACTCCATAGTCTCCCGAGACTGAAGGATGCCTACTATACTACTTGTTAACAGCACTTCTGCCTCAATCATCTTGAGGTTATCTTCAGATGATTTCGGGGCTTTTTTAGTGTCCCTACGGCCCGGTCCTCGACCAGGCCTCCACCCCCCGTGACAGCTGACTAACACCCAGGTACCTATTTTACTGCTAGGTAACAGGGGCATAGGATGAAAGAAACTCTGCCCATTATTTCTCGCCGGCGCCTGGGATCGAACCCAGGACCACAGGATCACAAGTCCAGCGTGCTGTCCGCTCGGCCGACCGGCTCCTCATTACATTACCAGCGTTATTACACAATATTTTTACCAATATTCTAAGCCAAAGTATTTCAATTAATTTCTAAAAATGTAAGTTGGGCAAGAACTTCTATACACCTTTTGAGTCCATTCGAAATTAATACGATTTGTTTAAGATGTTATGAATACACCGCCAAGATCTGTATATAAATATTGCCTTTGTTATTCAGTTTTGAGTTGAATATTATGCACATTTTTCCATGAACTTTATAGAATGATAATTATTGGTGGTCTGTGGGAGATAGGATAGAGAATGAGAAGACAAATCCATTTTTTTCGGTATTAAAAAGACAAGTTCTATTTTGAAAGATGTTTTGAGACATGAAAAAATATGATGGGTGGGGATTAGCTTATGCTCATCAGGTTCGCCAGAATTTAAAAAAGATCGACGTCCCATGTTCTCATTCAGACTCCTCACGATGAATTTTGTCCCAGTGTACTTATGAAAATATTTTGAAAACAAAAATCAATACGTATTTCTTATAGAATCATCCACATTTATTCATTGATTTCCGAAAAAAGGCAGAAATGTCCTGCGATCTAACTACGGCCACAGTCTCAGAAATCACATTAATAATATTCTGGCCCTGCTGGTCCTATACAAGACTGAAGGGCAACTCACAAAGCCGAAAGTAGATATTATTATATTCTACGTGAATGCCATTTAATATTATAAATACATAGAGAAGCAGGGATGGAAGTAGTAGAGGAGAAAGAAATGGGGAGGGGGTAAGGGAAATATAGGGGGATGGGACGGGAGGAGTGAAGTAGGAGGGAAGGTAGGAAGGAGAGGACTAAAGGGGGGGAGGGCAGAAGAGGTGTCAAGAGGAATATATGAGGGAAAAGAGGAGTAACAGGGAGGACGAAATGGGGGGTGGCGAGAGTGGTGTGGTAAGTAGGGGGATGGGGAGGTAGAGAGGAAGAGGGGGAGGTCATCGGGAGGGACGAAGGGGAAAGGATAGAGGGGATGAGGACTAGGGGGTCAAGAGGGAGATGGGATAAGAGGGTTGTGAGGAGAGGCGGAATATCCCGGGCACCGCCGGGAAACCCTCAGAGCTTACTATAAGAGAGTACTTTTGTTAATCCAAATTTTAAGGCCATTTGCTTGGAGTTAGCCTCACCCAAATTGATAGAGGGAAAGGTCTGGGGGGTGGGATGAACATAGGTTGGTCAGGGTCGCCATAATTCAAAAGTGAACAGCGTTCCAGGGTCGCATTCAGACCCCCCATGACGATGGGTTGACCCAAGCTGCCGACTAACCCTGTAAATTTTGTTTTAACACAGAACATAAAATCTATGACTCTTTCTGATAATAATATCCAACACTGAAGCCGGAAAGATGTACCGAATATTTCTGATATTCATATTTCTGCAATAGGTCGATAAAACCCGCAAGTTTATTACAGCCACCACTCCTCCCTGAGGTTAATTAACCTCCCACTCATAAACCAGTGAGAGCCAGCCACCTCACGCACTCCATCACAGCAACATTAATAGTCTCTGTCAATATTTTGTTAGTAATATCTCTGGATAGAGAAAATCAGGGATGGTGAGGGGAGGGGAGGGGGCGAGGCGGAGGGGGGGGGGAGGGGTGAAAGAAAAGGGGAGGACGAACGTGGGGGGGGGGGGAAGGGGAGGGGTGAAAGAGACCCATACATTTTCTGAGTGAAGGAAAGAAACGGAGGTGACAGGGGAGAACCTAGGGAATATGGGAGTGGATATAGCTGTGGGCGGGGAAGCTAAGGTAAGGGTGGGGGTAAGGGGAGGAGGGGAAGAGAGGAAGGGAAGGACCAAAGGGGTGGACACAATAGGGTGTCAAGTGGAAGAGGGGAGACGATGGGAGGGAAAAATAACAGAATATACCGAGCAATGCCGGGTAGTTAACCGGATAGGGAGAGGGGTTGGCGTGGGAAGGGAAGGAGGTATGGGTGGGGAAGGGGTAGTGGTAGGGGTGGGGAAGGGTTAGTGGTAAGAGTGGGGAAGGGGTGGTGGTATGGGTGGGGAAGGGTTAGTGGTAAGAGTGGGGAAGGGGTGGTGGTATGGGTGGGGAAGGGTTAGTGGTAAGAGTGGGGAAGGGGTGGTGGTATGGGTGGGGAAGGGGTGGTGGTAGGGGTGGGGAAGGGTTAGTGGTAAGGGTGGGGAAGGGGTGGTGGTATGGGTGGGGAAGGGGTGGTGGTAGGGGTGGGGAAGGGTTAGTGGTAAGGGTGGGGAAGGGGTGGTGGTAGGGGTGGGGAAGGGGTGGTGGTAGGGGTGGGGAAGAGGTAGTGGTAGGTGTGGGGAAGGGGTGGTGGTAAGGGTGGGGAAGGGGTAGTGGTGGGGGTGGGGAAGAGGTGGTGGTAGGGGTGGGGAAGAGGTAGTGGTAGGGGTGGGGAAGGGGTGGTGGTAGGGGTGGGGAAGTGGTAGTGGTAGAGGTGGGGAAGGGGTGGTGGTAGGGGTGGGGAAGAGGTAGTGGTAGGGGTGGGGAAGGGGTGGTGGTAGGGGTGGGGAAGTGGTAGTGGTAGAGGTGGGGAAGGGGTGGTGGTAGGGGTGGGGAAGGGGTAGTGGTAGGGGTGGGGAAGAGGTGGTGGTAGGGGTGGGGAAGTGGTGATGGTAGGGGTGGGGAAGGGGTGGTGGTAGGGGTGGGGAAGTGGTGGTGGTAGGGGTGGGGAAGGGGTGGTGGTAGGGGTGGGGAAGGGGTAGTGGTAGGGGTGGGGAAGAGGTGGTGGTAGGGGTGGGGAAGGGGTGGTGGTAGGGGTGGGGAAGTGGTAGTGGGAGAGGTGGGGAAGGGGTGGTGGTAGGGGTGGGGAAAGGGGTGGTGGTAGGGGGGGAAGGGGTGGTGGTAGGGGTGGGGGAATGGGTAGTGGTAGGGGGTGGGGAAGTGGTAGTGGTAGAGGTGGGGAAGGGGTGGTGGTAGGGGTGGGGAAGGGGTAGTGGTAGGGGTGGGGAAGAGGTGGTGGTAGGGGTGGGGAAGGGGGTGATGGTAGGGGTGGGGAAGGGGTGGTGGTAGGGGTGGGGAAGTGGTGGTGGTAGGGGTGGGGAAGGGGTGGTGGTAGGGGTGGGGAAGGGGTAGTGGTAGGGGTGGGGAAGAGGTGGTGGTAGGGGTGGGGAAGGGGTGGTGGTAGGGGTGGGGAAGTGGTAGTGGTAGAGGTGGGGAAGGGGTGGTGGTAGGGGTGGGGAAGGGGTAGTGGTAGGGGGTGAGGAAAAGGTGGTGGTAGGGGTGGGGAAGGGGTGATGGTAGGGGTGGGGAAGGGGTGGTGGTAGGGGTGGGGAAGTGGTGGTGGTAGGGGTGGGGAAGGGGTGGTGGTAGGGGTGGGGAAGGGGTAGTGGTAGGGGTGGGGAAGAGGTGGTGGTAGGGGTGGGGAAGGGGTGGTGGTAGGGGTGGGGAAGTGGTAGTGGTAGAGGTGGGGAAGGGGTGGTGGTAGGGGTGGGGAAGAGGTAGTGGTAGGGGTGGGGAAGGGGTGGTGGTAGGGGTGGGGAAGTGGTAGTGGTAGAGGTGGGGAAGGGGTGGTGGTAGGGGTGGGGAAGGGGTAGTGGTAGGGGTGGGGAAGAGGTGGTGGTAGGGGTGGGGAAGGGGTGATGGTAGGGGTGGGGAAGGGGTGGTGGTAGGGGTGGGGAAGTGGTGGTGGTAGGGGTGGGGAAGGGGTGGTGGTAGGGGTGGGGAAGGGGTAGTGGTAGGGGTGGGGAAGAGGTGGTGGTAGGGGTGGGGAAGGGGTGGTGGTAGGGGTGGGGAAGTGGTAGTGGTAGAGGTGGGGAAGGGGTGGTGGTAGGGGTGGGGAAAGGGGTGGTGGTAGGGAGGGAAGGGGTGGTGGTAGGGGTGGGGGAATGGGTAGTGGTAGGGGTGGGGAAGTGGTAGTGGTAGAGGTGGGGAAGGGGTGGTGGTAGGGGTGGGGAAGTGGTAGTGGTAGGGGTGGGGAAGAGGTGGTGGTAGGGGTGGGGAAGGGGTGATGGTAGGGGTGGGGAAGGGGTGGTGGTAGGGGTGGGGAAGTGGTGGTGGTAGGGGTGGGGAAGGGGTGGTGGTAGGGGTGGGGAAGGGGTAGTGGTAGGGGTGGGGAAGAGGTGGTGGTAGGGGTGGGGAAGGGGTGGTGGTAGGGGTGGGGAAGTGGTAGTGGTAGAGGTGGGGAAGGGGTGGTGGTAGGGGTGGGGAAGGGGTAGTGGTAGGGGTGAGGAAGAGGTGGTGGTAGGGGTGGGGAAGGGGTGATGGTAGGGGTGGGGAAGGGGTGGTGGTAGGGGTGGGGAAGTGGTGGTGGTAGGGGTGGGGGAAGGGGTGGTGGTAGGGGTGGGGAAGGGTAGTGGTAGGGGTGGGGAAGAGGTGGTGGTAGGGGTGGGGAAGGGGTGGTGGTAGGGGTGGGGAAGTGGGTAGTGGTAGAGGTGGGGAAGGGGTGGTGGTAGGGGTGGGGAAAGGGGTGGTGGTAGGGGGGGGAAGGGGTGGTGGTAGGGGTGGGGGAAGGGGTAGTGGTAGGGGTGGGGAAGGGGTAGTGGTAGGGGTGGGGAAGGGGTGGTGGTAGGGGTTGGGAAGGGGTAGTGGTAGGGGTGGGGAAGGGGTGGTGGTAGGGGTGGGGAAGGGGTGATGGTAGGGGTTGGGAAGGGGTAGTGGTAGGGGTGGGGAAGGGGTGGTGGTAGGGGTGGGGAAGGGGTAGTGGTAGGGGTGGGGAAGGGGTGATGGTAGGGGTGGGAAGGGGTGGTGGTAGGGGTTGGGAAGGGGTGGTGGTAGGGGTGGGGAAGGGGTGGTGGTAGGGGTGGAGGAAGTGGTGGTGGTAGGGGTGGGGAAGGGGGTGGTGGTAGGGGTGGGGAAGGTGGAGGGGAAGATGAGGGGACTGTCAGGGGAGGTGACGACGAGGGAAGCATTAAAACTGAATGTAACTTAAGACTATTGTTTGGTAACTTTACACTATTGTATTGTGTCTTAAGACTATTTTATTGTGACTTACGACTAATGTATTGTAACTTACGACTTTTGTATTGTAACTTAAGACTCTTGTATAGTAACTTAAGGCTACTGTATTGTGACTGAAAAGTATCATTATTGTAACTGATAAAATAACTGATAATTCATGTAATATAATAACAAACACAGTGATTTTCTTTTATACTTTGCCTATGGGGCCAGCCTTTTTGGACACCCTGTTTATAATTACCCAGTACAATCCCTGAACATTTTGAGACATCCTGTATGTAATTACCCAGTACAATCCCGGAACATTTTGAGACACCCTGTATGTAATTACTATTACAATATTGCTGTTGATGTTGTTGTTGGTCATGCTTCCTTACGGACAACCAACCCAAAATTCTGTAGAGTGCTTATACTTGACCAGGAGATCACCCTGTGCATTCCTGGCACTTGGAGAGGGGCTCAGCGTCACACGTTTAGGGGATACGGCTCCAACACTAGCCTCGTTGTCACGTGCAAACACCCACTCGAGCCGCCGTGACTCCCCACTCTCTCCTTATGTGGTCTGATCTCCTCAATCCCCTTTTGTTTGATATTATTCCATACTATGCTGACCACAGCTTTGGTTCTTGGTTCTTTCTCTCTCTCTCTCTTTCTCTTTCTTTCCTATTTTCTCGGAAGCCCCACTAGGACAAGGCCAAACACCAGCAAATTTGAATACATTTACTGGACAAGGCACATGGACAATACATATACACGTATAATAATATATCTCCAACATTCTATACTACTGTAGTCAGGTTGCGCTCCAATACCTTAAGGACTCTATCATCTGCTTATCAAGTGGTATCCTAACGCCTGACTCACCACCTAATACTACCAACCTCTTCAAGTAGGTCAAGTCTTGTAAGACAATGTTGCACTATCAGCCTCACCAAGTGGGTAAATCATGTAATACAATATGATATGGCGCCACCAACTCTGGTACATATAAATATCTGCAGGCAGTTCAGCCTATGGCTATAATTCTATAAACATCAACATAAATATTCCTTGATAAACAACAATGATCAATCACCCTATCAGTCCTAGAACATATATATATATATATATATATATATATATATATATATATATATATATATATATATATCTGCAGGTAATCTAGCCTAAGGTTGTAAGTCTATTCTTCAGTATAAGTACTCCTTGGCACAAAAATGGTAATCAATCACTCACCTTCCACTGCGTCTTGCACGCTAATGACAACCAAACACTCTACCAACTACCTACAAGTAATCAATTAGAACTTCCTTTCCACATCTGGGAGTTCACTACCCTGACATCATCAGGTTCTTCCTACAACAGTCTACCAGGGTCCTCCACAGCTCTCCCGGCTGCTACACCATGAAGTCTACCTTGAGCAACAATGGTGCTTCACCACTGGTATCACAGAAGCATGTAAAACTTCATTCCACTGCTCCTCTTCTCACAGCTTGAGATCGTGCTCCTCACTGTGTAGCTGCTCTTCCACAGAGCTCAGTACCTTCCACACCCTTGGAGTCTCATCAACTACTCCCTCTCTGCTGGCTTCCAAGTTCTCAGCAACTCCTTCCCCAGACAAACCAGCAACCCATCGACACGCCAATAAAAATGTTTCCCTATAAACACATAAACAAAATAAACCACACAATTAATGTTTCCAGCCAACATGCTGTGAGTATGGACTCCCCCATCCAGGACGAATCCATCCTCTGCCTCCCGTTGGGGGGTTCCTCCGCCTGCCGCGGTGGGCAGCTACTTGGTCAGGAGTTGGGCTTTCTCAGTCACTTGCCAGCACTTGGAGGAGATGGATGTTGCTCCGCCCTCCAGGCTGTTCCTCCATCTTTACTCTCTTATTTATGCCTTCTTCCTTAATAAAACATGCCTAATATATCACTAAACATTCGCTACTGTCGCTGGGCACACGACCAACTACAAGTAATCACTATAAACTGATTTATATAAAATCGTCCTTACCACAGATTGTCTAGTTGAGGGTGCTTCCTGGCCGATGCTCGACAGGGCACTCACAAGTTGCCCAACGAAAATATTTCAGGACGGCTTCACAAACTCTTCTTGCCGTCCAGGACTTGAGACCACACACGTTTCCAGCTCGATTCCACAGCTGAAAAGTCTGCACACTTCCTTCCTCTTGAAGGTATATCAACTAAGGGTTCCTCTCTAACAGGAGCTCACACAGAGCGCGGCTTTCCCTCACGATGTCTGGTGCTCAAGTGGGGTCTAGCTCCTCTCAAGCGAGCCTCACACCTCCAGCAAACTCTCCACATCTTGTGTCAAGTCATTTTCTTATTCACTGCCCATGCTTGCAAATTATTTGCCCAATTCAATCGATCATTAACTATATGAATGTCTAGGTCTGTATCTCCTTAACCTCTCAGTTGGGACAGACTTGGTAGAATAACTCTCAAGGTAAACTCGTTTCTCAGCTTCCTGGCATCATAACATTACCCACTACAATCCCTGAACATTTTGGGACACCCTGTATGTAATAACCCACTACAATCCCTGAACATTTTTAGACACCCTGTATGTAACTACCCACTACAATCCCTGAACATTTTGAGACACCCTGTATGTAATAACCCAGTACAATCTCTGAACATTTTGGGACACCCTGTATGTAATTACCCAGTACAATCTCTGAACATTTTGAGACACCCTGTATGTAATTACCCAGTACAATCCCTCAACATTTTGGGACACCCGGTATGTAATTACCCAGTACATTCCGTAAAAAATTTGGAACACCCTGTTTGTAACTACCCAGTACTATCCCTGAACATTTTGGGACACCCTGTTTGTAACTGCCCAGTACTATCCCTGAACATTTTGGGACACCCTGTTTGTAACTGCCCAGTACTATCCCTGAACATTTTGGGACACCCTGTTTGTAAACCCTGTTTGTAATTACCCAGTACTATCCCTGAACATTTTGGGACACCCTGTTTGTAACTGCCCAGTACTATCCCTGAACATTTTGGGACACCCTGTTTGCAATTACCCAGTACTCTCCCTGAACATTTTGGGACATCCTGTTTGTAATTACCCAGTACAATCCCTGAACATTTTGGGACACCCTGTATGTAATTACCCAGTACAATCTCTGAAAATTTTGGGACACCCTGTTTGCAATTACCCAGTACTATCCCTGAACATTTTGGGACACCCTGTTTGTAACTGCCCAGTACTATCCCTGAACATTTTGGGACACCCTGTTTGCAATTACCCAGTACTATCCCTGAACATTGACCACATAAACGTTGGAGATCGTGAAGATGACATTAGGCCAGAGTCTACTTTGGTTACTTCTCGCATTGAAAATATGTTGTTTAATGAGTTGAATAACTGCAAGGTTCCCAAACGGTTGTGTCAATACATTAGTAAATATGACGAGCGGTAGAGGTATGGCAAATAATCCACGAGTTTGTATTAGAAGTAAAATCATAAATTTTATTACTTGGCTCGAACTTTTTCTAAATAGAATGCCAAACAAAATTGTCAAAGGTGTTTTGTGCAGAATTAAATATGACGGGTCACAAAGTCGATGGTCAGGTCAAAGGTAGTTTGTGGGTTTCGATTAAATACTAGAAACTAAGGAAGTTAGATTATATCAAAAGTTAGAGATATAATCACAGATAACAGAAAGGTATTTTATGAACAATGTCACTGATCAATATAGGAGTTTTCTATAAGAAATCTGCTCCCAAAATATTTAATAAAGACAAATATATATAAAAAGCAGAGATGGAAAGACATTCAGGATTATACAGCTCCGCCAAATATTAAATGTTTTTAGAGAGTGTATGTGTACGTGTTGGCGGGAGATTACATTGCACACACACAAGCTGTTTTGTGTATACACAAAATCATTCTTGCGTATCTAAATGTACTTTTTTGTATTGTGGGAGCGTGAGAGAGAATATTCAGGATAAGGGAAGAACTGTATTTATTGTTCTTGTACTTGGGGACGTCTACATTATAATTTATGGACTCGGATCACTTTGTTCTTACTTCCATGTATCTTGAATGTTGCGATCATGCTTCTCACTGTTTCTTGTTTGTTGTTATCATACTCATCATTCTCTTGTATGTTATGATCATACTCATCATTCTCTTGAATGTTGTGATCATACTCATCATTTTCTTGTATGCTGTGATCATACTCATCATTCTCTTGAATGTTGTGATCATACTCATCATTCTCTTGAATGTTGTGATCATACTCATCATTCTCTTGAATGTTGTGATCATACTCATCATTCTCTTGAATGTTGTGACCATACTCAACATTCTCTTGTATGTTGTGATCATACTCATCATTCTCTTGAATGTTGTGATCATACTCATCATTTTCTTGTATGCTGTGATCATACTCATCATTCTCTTGAATGTTGTGATCATACTCATCATTCTCTTGAATGTTGTGATCATACTCAACATTCTCTTGTATGTTGTGATCATACTCATCATTCTCTTGTATGTTGTGATCATACTCATCATTCTCTTGTATGCTGTGATCATACTCATCATTCTCTTGTATGTTCTATTTCAATGTTATATTTTACATAGCATGAATTCCCTAATCAAATTACTCTAGGATCAGTTAAAATTGTACATAAATATGTATATATTAATAGCGATATTCAGACCAAATATATTTTGTTCCAGATCTGTAAGTCTTCCTCTCTTCGACTTATAGTTTTCTCAGTTCAGGAGCCAGTCTTGTGGCAAATATCTGAACCTTGTCTCAGCTCCCGTCTGGTAGCCCCTTTGTCCGGATCTTTGAAACATTCATGGAAGTTTGCCAGCTTTGCATAGGCCACTGTGATTCAGTTTGTGTTTATATATATATATATATATATATATATATATATATATATATATATATATATATATATATATATATATATATATATATATATATATATATATATATATATATATTTTTGGTAGCAGTCTTTCCTGTAGACATATATTATTAAAAATGACCGAAAAAGTAAGATTAATAATTCTAACACGAATTTTCTCAATCTTTCGTACATTACGCTTCACTGTTGGAGGTAAATCAAAAATCACTTCTCCAAAATTCATTTTTATTTCTAGTCTGACGCGACACGGGCGCGTTTCGTAAAACTTATTACATTTTCAAAGACTTCACAAATACACAACTGATTAGAACTTGCGTTTCTCTGATTTTATATCTACATTTGAGTGAGGTGGGAAGGGTGATGTGGCATTAACACAAGACAGAACAATAGGGGATATTAATAGGGTATTAAAAGTATCAACACAAGACAGAACAGAAACAATGGGTATTGAATAGAAGTGTTTGTAGAAAGCCTATTGGTCCATATTTCTTGATGCTTCTATATTGGAGCGGAGTCTTGAGGTGGGTAGAATATAGTTGTGCAATAATTGGCTGTTGATTGCTGGTGTTGACTTCTTGATGTGTAGTGCCTCGCAAACGTCAAGCCGCCTGCTATCGCTGTATCTATCGATGATTTCTGTGTTGTTTACTAGGATTTCTCTGGCGATGGTTTGGTTATGGGAAGAGATTATATGTTCCTTAATGGAGCCCTGTTGCTTATGCATCGTTAAACGCCTAGAAAGAGATGTTGTTGTCTTGCCTATATACTGGGTTTTTTGGAGCTTACAGTCCCCAAGTGGGCATTTGAAGGCATAGACGACGTTAGTCTCTTTTAAAGCGTTCTGTTTTGTGTCTGGAGAGTTTCTCATGAGTAGGCTGGCCGTTTTTCTGGTTTTATAGTAAATCGTCAGTTGTATCCTCTGATTTTTGTCTGTAGGGATAACGTTTCTATTAACAATATCTTTCAGGACCCTTTCCTCCGTTTTATGAGCTGTGGAAAAGAAGTTCCTGTAAAATAGTCTAATAGGGGGTATAGGTGTTGTGTTAGTTGTCTCTTCGGAGGTTGCATGGCTTTTCACTTTCCTTCTTATGATGTCTTCGATGAAACCATTGGAGAAGCCGTTATTGACTAGGACCTGCCTTACCCTACAGAGTTCTTCGTCGACTTGCTTCCATTCTGAGCTGTGGCTGAGAGCACGGTCGACGTATGCGTTAACAACACTCCTCTTGTACCTGTCAGGGCAGTCGCTGTTGGCATTTAGGCACATTCCTATGTTTGTTTCCTTAGTGTAGACTGCAGTGTGGAAACCTCCGCCCTTTTCCATGACTGTTACATCTAGAAAAGGCAGCTTCCCATCCTTTTCCGTCTCGTAAGTGAAACGCAGCACGGAACTCTGCTCAAATGCCTCCTTCAGCTCCTGCAGATGTCTGACATCAGGTACCTGTGTAAAAATGTCGTCAACATACCTGCAGTATATGGCCGGTTTCAAGTTCATGTCGACTAAGACTTTCCTGAAAGGGTCCTGAAAGATATTGTTAATAGAAACGTTATCCCTACAGACAAAAATCAGAGGATACAACTGACGATTTACTATAAAACCAGAAAAACGGCCAGCCTACTCATGAGAAACTCTCCAGACACAAAACAGAACGCTTTAAAAGAGACTAACGTCGTCTATGCCTTCAAATGCCCACTTGGGGACTGTAAGCTCCAAAAAACCCAGTATATAGGCAAGACAACAACATCTCTTTCTAGGCGTTTAACGATGCATAAGCAACAGGGCTCCATTAAGGAACATATAATCTCTTCCCATAACCAAACCATCGCCAGAGAAATCCTAGTAAACAACACAGAAATCATCGATAGATACAGCGATAGCAGGCGGCTTGACGTTTGCGAGGCACTACACATCAAGAAGTCAACACCAGCAATCAACAGCTAATTATTGCACAACTATATTCTACCCACCTCAAGACTCCGCTCCAATATAGAAGCATCAAGAAATATGGACCAATAGGCTTTCTACAAACACTTCTATTCAATACCCATTGTTTCTGTTCTGTCTTGTGTTGATACTTTTAATACCCTATTAATATCCCCTATTGTTCTGTCTTGTGTTAATGCCACATCACCCTTCCCACCTCACTCAAATGTAGATATAAAATCAGAGAAACGCAAGTTCTAATCAGTTGTGTATTTGTGAAGTCTTTGAAAATGTAATAAGTTTTACGAAACGCGCCCGTGTCGCGTCAGACTAGAAATAAAAATGAATTTTGGAGAAGTGATTTTTGATTTACCTCCAACAGTGAAGCGTAATGTACGAAAGATTGAGAAAATTCGTGTTAGAATTATTAATCTTACTTTTTCGGTCATATTTAATAATATATATATATATATATATATATATATATATATATATATATATATATATATATATATATATATATATATATATGTCGTACCTAGTAGCCAGAACGCACTTCTGAGCCTACTATGCAAAGCCCGATTTGCCTAATAAGCCAAGTTTTCCTGAATTAATATATTTTCTCTAATTTTTTTCTTATGAAATGATAAAGCTACCCATTTTGTTATGTATGAGGTCAATTTTTTTTTATTGGAGTTAAAATTAACGTAGATATATGACCGAACCTAACCAACCCTACCTAACCTAACCTAACTTATCTTTATAGGTTAGGTTAGGTTAGGTAGCCGAAAAAGTTAGGTTAGGTTAGGTTAGGTAGGTTAGGTCGTCGAAAAAACATTTATTCTAGAAAACTTGGCTTATTAGGCAAATCGGGCCTTGCATAGTAGGCTGAGAAGTGCGTTCTGGCTACTAGGTACGACATATATATATATATATATATATATATATATATATATATATATATATATATATATATATATATATATATATATATATATATATATATATATATATATGACAATGTCAGACCACGGAGGAAAAAACTTGTGCTTGTATGCACAAGTAAACATATATATGCATATATATGTATATATATGCTGTAAAATATATAAACATATATATAAACATATATATAAAATTATGTTTATATATAAACATATATATAAACATATATATAAAATTATGTTTATATATAAACATTTATATAAACATATATATAAACATATATATGCTGTAAAAAACATATGCTTGTATGTCTGCTGTATCAGATGGGCCATTGGGCTACATCGGATGAGCCAATCTAGTGCATCTGATGGGCCAATGGGCCTTCTGCGTTGTCCAAGTATTGTACCTCACCTTACTTCACCACTCTCTCCTGCCTATTTATACCCATCACTCGATCTGTAAAATGACCTTCTGAAGATGTATTTAATATACGAAAGTACTTAAGGAAATTTCCTGTTTCATTTTTCCTCCGTGGTCTGACATTGTCACATTCTTAATCACGTGTTTATTTTCGGGATATACACACACACACATATATATATATATATATATATATATATATATATATATATATATATATATATATATATATATATATATATATATATATATATATATATATATATATATATATATATATTTATAAATGGAAATGTTCGTTTGTTCAAAATCGCTAATCTCCGAAAGTTCTTCACCGATTGCTTTGAAATTTTAACACAACGTTGCATTTGAATAGGCGCATGTTTTTATATTCTTACTACATACATGCCTCACCTGTGACGGGAAAAAACATGTTTTTTTTATAAACAGCGCCATCTGTTGGACGTAGGAGCAACACACACTGTTATCTCCCAAAGTTCTTCACTGATTGCTTTGAAATTCTGATACAACATTCCATTCGAATATGCGCGTGTTTTAATATGCCTACTGTATAGATGCCACATCTGTGACATGTAAAAACATAATTTAAAGAAAAAACAGCGCCATCTGTTGAACGTAATAGCAACACACACACACACACTATACTAAATATGTTATGATTTCCACTTCAATGTTTCCGATTGCATCAATAAATTGAATTTTCATAGATTTCGATTTATTTTAATTTTGATTTAATTATTTTGTGTGACATTGTGTTGGAATTGAGCTGTGTTGTTTACCACACCGTTCATTTCATACTTATAAGTATAGATGCCACACTTGTAAAAGGTTAAAACATTCTTTTTTTAAGAAACAGCGCCATCTGTTGTACATAAGAGCCATACACACTGTGATAAATATGTTACGATTCCATTTCAATCTTTCCGATTGCATTGACAAATTTAATTTTCATATATTTCGATTTTTTTCATTTTGATTTAATTATTTTGTGTGATATTGCGTTAGAATTTAGCTGTGTTGTTTACCATACCGTTCATTTCGTGAGTATAAGTATAAATGCCACACATCTGTGACAGTAAAAACCTGCATTTTTGAAAAACAGCGCCATCTGTTGCACGTAAGAACAACTCACGCTATACTATATATGTTACGATTCCATTTCAATGTTACCAATTTCATTGATAAATTGAATTTTCATAGATTTCGAATTATTTTCATTTTGATTTAATTATTTTGTGACACTGCGTTGGAATTGCGCTATGTTGTTTACCATACCGTTCATTTCAAGAGAATAGTTAATTTTTTTATTTCTTCATTGTTTTACATATTGGTTTTAATTGTTTTTCTTACATTTCAGTGATTGGAACATCAGATCATTTGATGTTCCCAATTTTCTGACGGGAACATCAGATCATTTGGGAAGGCATCGACGAGGGAGTAGGGAATGGTGGGGAGGACGAGAATACGGGGGGTTGGGAATTGTGGGGACGAGGGGCCAGGGAAATGGAGAATGATGGGAAGGACAAGGAGACAGGAGAGTGGGGGGATGGTGCAGAGGACGAGGGAACAGGGGAGAGGGGAATTATAGGGAGGCCCGGGGGATGGGGGAGTGGGAGATGGAGTAGAGTACGAGGGGATGGTGGAGTGGGGAATGGTTAGAAGGACGAGGGGACGGTGGAGTGGAGGATAGTGGGTAGGATATCAAGGATGGGGGAGGGACGAAATTATGGGGAGGACGAGGGGACGGGGAAATGGGTAATGGTTGAGAGGACGTCGGGACAGGAGAGTGAGGAATGGTTGGGAGGACGAGGGGACGGGGGAGAGGGAATGGTGGGGAGAACTGGGAGACAAGGGGAAGGTTACTGTGGCTCAGCAACGCATGGCCGGTACGGAGTCTTGAAGTAGGTAGAATATAGTTGTGCATTAATTGGCTGTTGATAGCTGATGTTGACTTCTTGATGTGTAGTGCCTCGCAGATGTCAAACCGCCTGCTATCGCTGTATCTGTCGATGATTTTTGTGTTGTTTGTTAAGACTTCTCTGGTGATGGTTTGGTTGTAGGAAGAGATTATATGTTCCTTAATGGAGCCCTGTTGCTTATGCACTGTTAATCGCCTGCGAGGCACTACCCATCAAGAAGTCAACACCAGCAATAAACAGCCAATTAATGCACAACTATATTCTACCCACTTCAAGACTCCGCACCAATATAAAAGCATCAAGAAATATGGGCCAATAGGCCCTTTGCAGTTACTTCCATCCTTCCCTTTAATTTACTCAATTTATAAATATTGTTTCTTGTTCTGTCTTGTGTTGAAAGTTTTGTTCACCTCATCCAAAACTGTTGTAACATATCACCTCACCCACATGCGGGTATATAAGATGAAAGCTGTTTAAATGATAGCATAGGTGAGCTCTGTTTAGTGTTTGCAGGTTATAGTTGTGTGTGTGTAAACTAAAGTATTTGAAAATGTAATAAGTTATTATGAAACGCGTTCAAGTGTCGCGTCAGACTAGAAATAAAAATGAATTTTGGAGAATTGATTTTTCAATTACCATCGACAGTGAAAAGAAACATAAGAAATATTGAGAAAATTCGTGTTAGAATTATTAATCTTACTTTTTCGGTCATATTTAATAATATATGTTTACAAGAAAGACTGCTACCAAACTATACTAATATATATATATATATATATATATATATATATATATATATATATATATATATATATATATATTTCATTGAATATGACCGCTTATTCTGTATTTATTATTTTCTGGTTTAGGGCCTCTAACTATTTTCTTAGCATCAGGGCTTAATTGAAATAGGAGTTCTCCAAAACTCATTTTCGTACTTTTAAGGTGAAGAAAAGAAGTGATTTACTATAGAGTGTATTACACTTATTTGTATAATTTGCACGACGTTTCGAACCTCCATGGTTCATTCTCAAGTGAACAGATCTTACAATACTAGTTGATTTTATACCCGCATTAGGTCAGGTGATAATACAATGAAGGTGAAAACATGGGGGGATACATAAGGGATAAACATAGGGGCTGCAGAAGGCTTATTGGCCCATACGAGGCATCTCCTATCTAAACACAAAGATTAATCCAGTGTAATTGGCCTGTTATGTTGGACATTGTCTTCTGTGTTGGCATCTATATGTTCTTGTCTTGTCCTTACTCTCATGGTGGGTAGAGTAAATAGTTCCGTGATTTGGGTGTTCATGGTAGGTCGCTCTATTCTTATGTGAATTGCCTCAAGAATTTGTAATCTTCTTGAATCTTGGGTTTTGTCTATTATGCAAGTATTCTTGTTCAACATTTCTCTTGTTAGAGTAATGTCATGGGCTTGTCTCATGTGATTCCTAGGGGCACCAGATTGAAGATGGCATGTCAAACGCCTCGTCAGCTTGGTCGACGTCATACCAATGTACTTACATTGAAGGTTACATCCTTCGTGGGGGCAAGTGTACATGTATACAACGCTTGACTGCTGTAGAGGGTTCTCCGTCGGCTTCGGGCTGTTTTTGATAAGGAGTTCGGAAGTCTTCTTGGTTTTGTAGAATATTATCAGGTTTATGTTTTGGTTAGGAGTAGTGCTTTTTACTCCTTTACGGATTATTTCTTTCATTATTCTTTCCTCTTTTATATGTTCACTGTGCATAGTTGATTTGTAATATAATTTTATTGGGGGAGTTGTGGTTTCTGTTCTAGGTTCTGAATTATACCAACGGTCCAAGTGTCTTCTTATAGCAGCGTTTATTTCCGCGTTGCTATATCCGTTGTTCACCAATACCTGAGTTACTCTTTCAAACTCTCTACTCACGTTGCTCCATTCAGAGCAGTGGGTAAGCGCTCGACGAATATAAGCATTGAGAACACTGGCTTTGTATCTTTGGGGGCACTCACTTCTACCGTTCAGGCATAATCCTATGTTGGTGGGCTTGGTATATACGTTGGTGCTTAAAGAGGTTCCTGTTTTTGTTATTAGTACATCCAGGAATGGCAGACTGTTATTTTCACTATTTTCATGTGTAAATCGGAGTACTGACTCACTCTCTAGGTGTCTTTTTAGGTCAATTAGTTCATCTGAGTCTTTTACTATTACGAATATGTCATCTACATAACGGCAGTATACAGTTGGTTTTTGTCTGCTACTGAAGACCCTATCTTCGATGGTTCCCATATAAAAATTATCAAATAAAACTCCTAAGGGGGAGCCCATTGCTACTCCGTCTATTTGTAAATACATGTCTCCTTGTGGACTGATGAAAGGGGCTTCCTTTGTACATGCTTCGAGAAGACTTTTCAAGTGTGGCTCAGGTATGTCTAATTTTAAATGTCTCAGGGTCTTCAGTAGCAGACAAAAACCAACTGTATACTGCCGTTATGTAGATGACATATTCGTAATAGTAAAAGACTCAGATGAACTAATTGACCTAAAAAGACACCTAGAGAGAGAGTCAGTACTCCGATTTACACATGAAAATAGTGAAAATAACAGTCTGCCATTCTTGGATGTACTAATAACAAAAACAGGAACCTCTTTAAGCACCAACGTATATACCAAGCCCACCAACATAGGATTATGCCTGAACGGTAGAAGTGAGTGCCCCCAAAGATACAAAGCCAGTGTTCTCAATGCTTATATTCGTCGAGCGCTTACCCACTGCTCTGAATGGAGCAACGTGAGTAGAGAGTTTGAAAGAGTAACTCAGGTATTGGTGAACAACGGATATAGCAACGCGGAAATAAACGCTGCTATAAGAAGACACTTGGACCGTTGGTATAATTCAGAACCTAGAACAGAAACCACAACACCCCCAATAAAATTATATTACAAATCAACCATGCACAGTGAACATATAAAAGAGGAAAGAATAATGAAAGAAATAATCCGTAAAGGAGTAAAAAGCACTACTCCTAACCAAAACATAAACCTGATAATATTCTACAAAACCAAGAAGACTTCCGAACTCCTTATCAAAAACAGCCCGAAGCCGACGGAGAACCCTCTACAGCAGTCAAGCGTTGTATACATGTACACTTGCCCCCACGAAGGATGTAACCTTCAATGTAAGTACATAGGTATGACGTCGACCAAGCTGACGAGGCGTTTGACATGCCATCTTCAATCTGGTGCCCCTAGGAATCACATGAGACAAGCCCATGACATTACTCTAACAAGAGAAATGTTGAACAAGAATACTTGCATAATAGACAAAACCCAAGATTCAAGAAGATTACAAATTCTTGAGGCAATTCACATAAGAATAGAGCGACTTACCATGAACACCCAAATCACGGAACTATTTACTCTACCCACGATGAGAGTAAGGACAAGACAAGAACATATCGATGCCAACACAGAAGACAATGTCCAACATAACAGGCCAATTACACTGGATTAATCTTTGTGTTTAGATTGGAGATGCCTCGTATGGACCAATAAGCCTTCTGCAGCCCCTATGTTTATCCCTTATGTATCCCCCCATGTTTTCACCTTCATTGTATTATCACCTGACCTAATGCGGGTATAAAATCAACTAGTATTGTAAGATCTGTTCACTTGAGAATGAACCATGGAGGTTCGAAACGTCGTGCAAATTATACAAATAAGTGTAATACACTCTAGTAAATCACTTCTTTTCTTCACCTTAAAAGTACGAAAATGAGTTTTGGAGAACTCATATTTCAATTAAGCCCTGATGCTAAGAAAATAGTTAGAGGGATAGAAGCCCTAAACCAGAAAATAATAAATACAGAATATGCGGTCATATTCAATGAAACATGTTTGAAAGAAAACCTGCTGCCAGTATACACCAATATATATATATATATATATATATATATATATATATATATATATATATATATATATATATATATATATATATATATATATATATATATATATGTGTGTGTATATGTCGTACCTAGTAGCCAGAATGCTCTTCTTGGCCTACTATGCAAGGCCCGATTTGCCTAATAAGCCAAGTTTTCCTGAAATAATATATTTTCTCAAATTTTTGTCTTAGAAATGATAAAGCTACCCATTTCATTATATATGAGGCCAATTTTTTTTTTATTGGAGGTTAAATTAATGTAGATATATGACCAAACCTAACCAACTCTACCTAACCTAACCTATCTTTATAGGTTAGGTTGGGTTAGGTAGCCGAAAAAGTTAGGTTAGGTTAGATAGGTTAGGTAGTCGAAAAACAATTAATTTATGAAAACTTGGCTTATTAGGCAAATCGGGCCTTGCATATATATATGCATACATACATGCACGACATATATATATATATATATATATATATATATATATATATATATATATATATATATATATATATATATATATATATATATATATATATATATATAATATATATTTCGTACTCAGTAGCCAAAACGCACTTCTCGGCCTAGTATGCAAGGCCGGATTTGCCTAATAGGCCGAGTAATTATCTATATTTTTAATAAATTGTTTCCAATTGGTTTATTTAAAATATTATTATTATATTATGACAGTGTCAGACCACGGAGGAAGAATTGAAACAGGAATTTCCTTAAATTCTTTCGTATTTAATAATACATCTTCAGAAAGGAGAGGGATCTTTGGGTGTGAATCCTCACCTTTCTGAAGATATATTATTAAATACGAAAGTACTTGAAAGAAATTCCAGTTTCAATTCTTCCTCCGTGGTCTGACACTGTCACATTTTACATCACGTGTTAACTTTCGTAATTTACACACACACATTATTATATAATATTAAGAACATAAATTATTGATTTAGTTATGTTAGTTTAGGTTAGGTTAAGATAGGTTAGGTTAGGTTATGTAGGCTTGGTTAGATTCGGTCATATATCTACGTTAGTTGTAACTCAATTAAAAAAAAAATAACTCATACATAATGAAATGAATAACTTTATCATTTCATAAGAAAAAAATCGAAAATTATTGAAATTCAGGAAAACTTGGTTTATTAGCAAATCGAACCTTGCATAGTAGGCCAAGAACTGCGTTCTGGCTACTAGGTACAACTTATATATATTGTGACGATAATCTCTTTCAAGAGAGATTGAGCCTGCTCTTCCCTACATCATTACGTCGTACATACAAGATACTATATAGAAGATACGTCCACCAGTATCGCCAAACGTTTTGCCCAGGAAGCAAATCGTACCATGCACACACCGACACCTAGCCACAGCCCGCCGTAACCAGCAAACTGCTCATCCTCTGCCTGCCTGTTGCTGATTGGCTGGTGTCTCGTTGCACCTGCACTCACCACCACCACCGCGAGTCGACGTCTGGGCAGCAGCACGCCAGACTCGTCAGAATATCTTTGTGCTCCATGAAGTTGACATCTCTCGCTGGTAGACTAAGCCTTGGCTTTCGTGTACTAAGGGAGGTGGCAGCTAGAAGCCAGTATTCCAGCACCCATTATTTAATTTATTTTGCTATCACTGTAACTTGTCTTAGCGTAACTTTTCATTTGCCAGTGATTATTCATGTTATTTTGTTTGTTGACTTGTCCTGCATTTTATGAGATTGCCTTTATTCATGTCTTGTTTTCTAGAGTAATTAAAATTTCATTGTTTATATACTTGTGTTTTGTGTCTTCCCATTACCTTACCACAGACGAAAAGACAAACTTTTTTCTTTTTTTTTGTGATATGACGAGGCCCTGCCCCCAGCTTTTGAAACACCCGAACACCAACGCTTTACCGTCACAATATATATATATATATATATATATATATATATATATATATATTGGTGTATTTTGGCAGCATGTTTTCTTTTATACATGTCTCATTGAATATGACAGCATATTCTGTATTAACTATTTTCAGGTTAGGGGCTTCTATCCCTCTAACTAGTTCGCTTGCAGCAGGGTTTAGTTGGAAGAGGTGTTCTCCAAAAGTCATGTTCAAGGTGAAGAAAAAGTAAATAACTATAGAATGTATTACACGTACTATATAATTGCACAACGTTTCGAACCTACATGGTTCATTCCCAGGTAATAAAAAAATACAAGTCGCATTAGATTTATACCAGTACGGGGTCAGGTGAAAAAACTAGTAGAATAAAGGAAAAATCAAGGGGACGAAGCACATACAAAGATTAATCAGATGTAATAGGCCTATTGTGTTGAGCAATGTCTTCTGTAATGGTATCGCTATGTTCTGGTCATGTTCTTACTCTCATGGTGGGTAGAGTAAATAGTTCCGTGATTTGGGTGTTCATGGTGGGTTGTTAAATTTTTATGTTGATTGCTTCAAGAATTTGTAATCTTCTTCCATCTTGGGTTTTTTCTATTATATAAGTGTTTTTATTCATCATTTTATTTTTTTATTTAATTCCCTAACTAGAGAAATGGCGAATAAAAACACTTGTATAATTGACAAATCCCAAGATGTAAGAAGATTACAAATTCTTGAAGCAATCCACATAAAAAATTAATAACCTACCATGAATACCCAAATTACTGAACTATTCACTGTACCACCATGAGAGTAAGAACATGACCGGAACATAACGATACCTTGGATACCTTGTTACCTTGTGGTTAATTTGTGTTCCTTTCGGGGCCTTACGTCCCCGCGGCCCGGTCATCGCCCAGGCCTCCGGGTTGCTGGACTGGTCAACCAGGTTGTTGGACTCGGCTGCTCGCAGCCTGACGTATGAGTCACAGCCTTGTTAATCTAGTATCCCCTGGAGATGTTTATCGAGTTCTCTCTTGAACACTGTGAGGAGTCGGCTAGTTATGCCCCTTACGTGGAGTCGAATCGTATTGAACAGTCGCGGACCTCCCATGTTGGTAGAGTTTAGTCCCCTTAATTAATTCTTACCACTTTCGTTGAGTCTTGTCCTGACTTTCGTCAGCAGCGTCGCCGTGGCTTTACAATCTGCTGAGGTCTCTCTCGGCCTCGTTGTCAGGAACTTGACCCGTGAACCAGAGCTCCTGCAGCCTCACCACGTTGTCTCGTAATTGTTACCTGAAAACTCACCATCACACAGTTTGGTTTTTCCATCACACAGTATGTTTAAGTGATATTTATATAATCATTTACCTCGTGTCTATTAGGCAAGTCGCCACAACATGTGAATGAAAAACACAAGCACAGGTCGTATAAAGGAGAAGAAATATTGGGCAAATTAAGTCTTCATGAAAGGGTTTAAATGTCCACAGCACCGCAGCAAAAAGTTTTAGATGCCTCTCTGGGCGATTTGCTGCCGGTGGGAGGGGGGGAGAGAGGCCTGGAAGTGGTTCTCACTGGTTCTTAAGCAACCTGTCCTTATGGAGAAGGTACCATGCAGGTTATCACTTCAAAACCACTAAGTAGTGTTACTAGCTACTCCCTATCCATGGTTAGGTTAGGTTTAGGTTACGCTGGGTTAAGGTTACATTACGTTAGGTTATGTTAGGTTTGGAAAAGTTAATATGATGTATTTATTCTCAAACATGTGAAATAATAAATTAAAAACCTATATGAGTATCCCCTAGAATTTAATTTATATTAAACCAAATTCTTCAGAACATTTACAAAACTACGAGTTAAGTAAATACATGTTATATTTTAAACCACTAACTTATAATGAATAAAGTAGTAACTTGAGAAGTCTCTCTGATTAAGACGAAGGTTCACATGACAGGTAATAAGCAGACAATTATTGGAACTGTAATATGTTTTTCACGCCATCATTTAAAGCAAACTTATAAACAAATTTGTTGATAAAATAGCTCTAAAGTTAATAGTAATAACAGGAATAAAAAATAGGAAATGAAGCAAAATTAAATTAAACAAGAAAAACTGTAATATAAAGAGAAACCAATGAAAAAACATTAGGATATGAAGATACAAGAAAATATAAGATATTAAAGACATCCCAGCAAGGTAGCAGGAATAGTAGGAAACGTAATAGAAAGATGTGCTAGTTTAAGACATGCGGGAGTATCAGTAGAAGGAGAGGAAGCAGAGAGAGCTTCGATACTGTATAAAAATAGACATTTAAAAGAACTGAAATAAAGTGATAAATCGTTTGAAAGTATTAGGAGTTCGTCGTATATCACATGAACAGTAGTCTATGATTTATTACGTAGAAAACGGTTCTAAAACTTAATTCCTCGCCCTTCCTTCCCTGGATTGTTTCGCTTTAATCTTACGTATTATAAATTCATAGCTGACTTTCTCAGAGAGAGCGGGTGCACGGTTACATCACACACACACACACACACACACACACACACACACACACACACACACACACACACACATACATACACACAATCATCTAAGCCAACACATCAAGGGGCCGACAAGAATGAGAGGGGAAGATGAACCAGTTATGTTCGATCTGATCTTTACCCTCAATGAGTGGGATATAAGGGATGTTAAGATGGAAGCCCCCTTGGGAATGAGTGATCACAGTGTATCGGTCTTTAAGTACCTGGTAGAGCTAGGAATGATCTCCCCCCAAAAAGAACTAGGAAACAAAAGGCTAGCATACCGAAATGGGAATTATGAGGGGATGAGAAATTTTCTAAGGGATATACCATGGGACACAGACCTCAGAGTCAAGACAGAGTCAAGACCTCAGAGTCATAGTCCATCATGATATGATGGACTATGTCACCCAAAAGTGTCAGGAGGCAGTAAACAGGTTTATCCCGTCCCAAAAAGAATCAAAAGAATCGATGGTTTAATAGGGCATGTATGGAAGCAAAGGAACTGACCAAAAGTGCGTGAAGGAACTTCTGGAATAACCGAACACCAGAAAGCAGAGAGATACCAGAAAACCAGGAATGAGTGTGTTAGTGTGAGAATGGAAGCAGAGACAAACTATGAAAATTATATAGAAAGCGAAGCCAAGACCGAACCAAAGCTACTCCACAGTCACATCAGGAGGAAAACAACATTGAAAGAACATGTAATGAGAACTTAAAACAGGCGAGGACAGGTATACAGAGAATAACAAGGAGGTGTGTAAAGAACTCAACAAGAGGTTCCAGGAGGTCTTCACAATAGAACAAGGTTAGGTCACTGCGCTAGGAGAGGGGGCAGTAAACCAGGCGGCCTTAGAAAGGTTCGAAATTACGAGAGATGAGGTCGAAAGACACCTGTTGGATCTGGATGTGAGAAAGGCTGTTCGTTCAGACGGGATCTCACCATAGGTCGTGAAAGAGTGTGCAGAGTCAATCTGCTTGCCACTCTCCATAGTGTATAGTAGGAAGAAATATGGAAGACGACTAATGTGGTCCCAATATACAAAAAGGGTGACAGACAAGCGGCACTGAACTACAGGCCAGTGTCCTTAACTTTATACCATGCAAGGTGATGGAGAAGATCGAGAGAAAAAACCTAGTAACACATCTGGAGAGAAGAGACTTCGTGACAACCCATCAACATGGGTTCAGGGGGTTTAAATCTTGCCTTACTGGCTTAATAGAATTCTACGACCAGGTGACAAAGATTAAGCAAGAAAGAGAAGGAGGGGCAGACTGCATTTTTTTGGGGGGGACTATCGGAAAACCTTTGATACAGTCCCCCATAAGAAGCCGGTACATAAGCTGGAGAGACAGGCAGGAGTAACTGGTAAAGTGCTCCAGTGGATAAGGGAATACCAAAGCAATAGGAAGCAAAGAGTTATAATGAGGGGTGAGACCTCAGATTGGCGTGAAGTCACCAGTGGAGTCCCACAGGGCTCTGCACTCGGTCCTATCCTGATTCTGATATAGGTAAATAATCTCCCAGAGGGTATAGACTCATTCCTCTCAATGTTTGCTGACGATGCCAAAATTATGAGAAGGATTAAGACAGAGGCGGACTGCTTGAGGCTTCAAGAAGACATAGACATACAAAAGGAATGGTCGAACAAATGGTTGTTAGAGTTTAACCCAAGCAAATGTAATGTAATGAAGATAGGTGTAGGGAGCAGGAGGCCAGTTACAAGGTATCATTTGGGAAGGTTGAAGAAAGACCTGGAGGTTGATATCGCGCCAGACCGGTCCCCTGAAGCCCATATCTAGAGGATAACATCAGCAGCATATGCCAGGTTGGCTAACATAAGAACGGCATTTACACACTTCTGCAAGGATTTATTCAGAACTTTGTATATCACCTATGTCAGACCAATCCTGGAGTATGCAGCCCCAGCATGGAGTTCATATCTAGTCATGCATAAGACCAAACTAGAAAAAGTTCAAAGGTTTGCCACCAGACTAGTACCGGGCTGAGAGGTATGAGCTACGAGGAGAGACTACGGGAATTAAACCTCACGTCGCTAAAAGACTGAAGAGTTAGGGGGTATATGATCACCACGTACAAGATTTTCAGAGGAATTGACAGGGTAGATAAAGACGGGCTATTTAACACAAGGGACTCGACCTAGTCTTCAGTCTGAACGACTCCGAAATGAGAGAAATCGGGTTTCAGACACCAGTAGGAATGAGTGACCACAGTGTACTGGCGTTTGAGTACCGGATTGAAGAAGGGTTATTGAACTCGAGGAGGGGTACTGAAAACAAGTGGCTGGCTTTCCAAAAGGGAAACTAAGAAGAGATAAGAAAATTCCAAACAGACATAGCATGGGAAACAGAGCTCAGGGGAAAGACGGCCCAAGACATGATGGACTACATCACGCAGATGTGCAAGGACGCAGCAAACAAGTTTGTCCCAGTCCAAAAGGAAAACAGTGAAATGAAGATGATAAACCCATGATTTATTCAGAAATGTATACTAGCTAAGCTGCAAAGAATAAGGGCGTGAAGAAACTGTGAGAGTTTGTAGTTAACTGTGAGAAGTTTTGGAATAAATTGAATTTGGTATAAGGAATTTTAGCTCGGAAAATTTCTAAGAACTTTCTTTATTCTTTAACCTTTATTCCTGTCGTGATATTCAACTAGGTCGCCTGAGGAAGGACTTGCTTAGCTAACACACCAGTGTAGTAACCAGCTCATTCCTCACTTTGGAACCATGTATGAACAATTGACTAGGCGCGAGCAAACGCCGAGACCCCAATGAAAATTGAAATCCCCCCCACTAGGCCGCCGACCTTCGCCAATCGCCGAAGCGAATCTAACGAGTAGGTCACGGGCTCACACAACAATAATTTATTGTTGTGTGGTGCCGTATATTTGATCCAAAGCTCAGAAAATTAGTCTCAACTTTATTAGTCGAGTGTGAAGAACATTTGCATAACAATAATAATGTGTGGGGGTGTAACGAAAAGACAGTGTTAACCATAACAACTTAGTTTATTCAATAAAGTACTAACTACTACAACAAAACAAAAAGAAATGTCAATGACGTTACTCGAAATCCTTCCTGTGACACTATCAATGACAGCTAGACACCAGCCCCTCGGACTGCATAATGAACTAACTCGAACATAAGCGTGACCACAGAGGAATCAACAAGAAACAAGAACTAACAGATCTATAATCACAATTACAACAAATGACACAGTGGGTTCTGAAACACGTCTCCAGTAACCTCCTAACTGTTCTATGCCTCAGTGCAGTCTACACCTGCAATGGCGGTTGCAATGCAATCAAATCAGTAGTCTTTCAATGACAACAATAACTAATGGGTTCACTGGCAACTCCAGCACCCTTCCTCAAATTAATCCTTACGTTAACACTCCGTCCCACGGACGATCAACAATCAATAACAATTGATTTACGTTATCAACACAATAACATTTACGTTAATAACAAGGTAACATTTACGTTAAATTAACAACTCTTACAACTGTCACTACTAACGCGGAAATCAAACAACACTCTACCCGTCGAGCATTCAGTGAGAAAATCCCATTAATCCCTGTACTTCCAGACAGCTGATTAATCTCTCTACTAGTTACGTTAATTTACGTTAATCGGTTACTAATCACTCAGCGATGGTAAACTCTGATTTGCAATGTCCAAAGTGCTAAGAGAACGGTAATCACTCGTGATTACCTTTAGAGTAATTAATTACTATCCTCAAGATCAATAATTAAACAATTAAAATACGCAACCTTTCACACTGGCTCAGCAATTTACATTAAGGTACGAATTCCGTCTAAGCCTTCCATACTCAGACCAATTCAGGCGACTAATAACAGTAATTAGCCCCACGTTTACGTTATTCTAAAATGACGCTACTCCTCCCATGAGTCAATCAAGTGCCGGTACTTCCGGGCACATAACGACGTTACGTTAATGGAACAATGTAGCCTTCGTGTGAGTCGATCAAACAAGGATCGAGATTAATTACTTTGACTTCCTGAAACACGTCAATTACCCGGCCCACTGACTGTTAATTACGACAGACAATACTCTAATTCTTATCTGGCTGATAGCTAGGCTCCTCGAGACTACCGTAGCTGCTTGCAGGAAAGTAAATTAACCCAAACGCATTCTACGTTACTCAAATTGTCAAAGAACAAATTCTCTTAAAGCAATGGGCGTTCCCTTGGTTACGTTATATTAAATGCCTCGCAATCACCTCACTGAATACTGGACTTCGATGTCCTACCAGATAACCAGGAGAATATATTGGTACCCAAGTACTCGTCTACAGCCGAGTTCACCCACGACAATGACAAATCACACTAACAAATCACAGTGATTTACGTTACAATCCGGTTGCAATGACAATACTGCAGAACCTAGCAAAATAACATACTGGACATGAACCCTCTAGAACACTGTCCCACAATGGTTTTACTGAACTGCAATCACATACGGTGATTGCTCAACACTAGCAACAATCACTATCAATTAACAACCCCTTTTGCAATAACACACATGGCAAGTACTCTAATTTCCAAATATTAAAATACTGCACAACACTTACTTACTTACTGCTGCAAATGACCCCTAGAACATAGGTCAATATATATCAATCACCTCACAGTAAATAACGCAATAACACTGGGCACCGTGACACTACGATTATATATATATATATATAATTACCGCTGACACAAGTAGCCTACAGCTATCAAACGTTATTGGGAACACTAAGGAGAATCTCACACTCCTTAAATCACATGGGTGAGTGATTTATCGGTCACGCATGCCGATAAACACTCTCCAGAGTTACGTTACTCGACAGAGCGGGGGCGGTCTCTCTAGACAGCCTCGTCACTCACCAAAACTCACCAAAACTCACCAAAATTACGTTAATTATTACTGCAACCACAATATATATTTATATAAATCACACTTGTCACGGCCCTGGGAACAATACAAGAAATTAAGCACACTGTGGTACACTCCACCATAATCATTGCCAGGAACCACTGGCATTACACATACCTGAGCGCTCAGTGTTGGAATTCCACACCTGCAAGACCACACATGGAAATGATATCACTCCGTCCCACGGACGATCAAAAATGATTACCACAATGAAATAAAAGAATTTACTTATTACATGGACATCCTCTCAGTCCTTGGCTAATCTATGTATCCTGTTCCCGTGTGTACCCACACACACACACACACTGTACGCCTGTGTACACCAGACTTAAGTCCCTCTGGACTGACAAGATGACAACACAGGTGATTAATCTCCTCGCCCACAATTCACTCCACCTGAACAGGTGCTGCGTGACAATGTGACGGAACACTTGACCTCGAATTCAAGCTTTAGAGACTACTAATCACCAGAAATACACACATAGGTACTTACTCATTCACACTGCCGGCTTTACACACCATTCCCATACATCAGGCACCCCGCTATAGGTGGCTGGCTCGCTCCGGGTGGCGTAAGCGGTAGTATTTATTCGAAAAGATTGGCGCACACTCGAACCCCTCCCACTCAACACGGCTGAGTTCGCACCCTCGACTCCCCGGTGAAGTGAAGCGTTCATACCCAGGTGACACGCACAACGATAGCGTCTCACACCAACCTTGGGAAATTTGCCTTAACACTGACACGAATTTCCCCGTTCCCATCGACTGCTACAGAGCACTAGCAAGTCTAATCATCACTGGTATGGGATCTACGAGTCTGTTGCTGCTCGTATGCACACTTTCCTCGATCCCAGATCACTGTACCTCTACCCCCTGAATAACAATGTCTTAAACCCCTCCAAGCGACGACTTCCGGCCGGATTCTGTGACGACCGATGTCGTAGGTGAAGCAGGAAGCATCAGCAGTTGGGTAGTCCAGCCACCACGACGCCCTATACTCCAATTTGGCCGAATTGAGTACAGGAAGCGTCTTGACAAGGTGGCGGCTGAGTTCAGAATGATGCTACACTGGCTACTTCCCGCGTCCTTCTCGAAATAGCCAATGAGAGGAAGGCATACAGCAGCCTACCCCTCTCATCCAATCAGCGACGGTGTAGCATAGCCCCTAGGGCAACTCCAAGATGGCCGACCAACATGGCGGCTCAAGATGTTTCTAAGATGGCGGCTGTCTCCATGACAACCACTCAAGTGGCTAGCGAGCGCAGGAGCCCCACACCCACGCAGGCGGCCTAGCTGTTTCTCGCGCAAAGCCGAGTCTGGCCTCAAAGCCATACAATGAGATGATGCTATCAGCTCTAGCACTGTCCACAGACATGCCACGCCGGCCAGGGTAACATTTATGGACTGCTGATGACTGGGGCTCTCACATGAGCCCAAACACTAGATGTTTCGGTTGCTGGTTACCAAACTTAAATCCGCCCACTTAACAAGTGCACTTAACAAGTGTACTGGCTCTCACAGGCATAAGAGCACTATTGTAAGTGAGCTGGTGAACCATCTCCTCACAACAACCCCCCACCAAAATGATAAAATTTCCGGAGGAAAATTTCATCTAAAAATCACCAGCCACTTACACTTGCGCTCTAAAGTGCACGGCGGCTGGGTGGTGGTGGTGATTCATCCGTTTTCTGTTGACGTCGGTGGCTGGCGGGACAAGATGTGACGTCACTGGCTCGTCCAGGGTGGTACTTCCTGACCATAGTGCGGTCGTGCTCAGGTTTTGGGTCCAGGTTAAGCCGGCTCAACGCCTCGCAGCTTCCCTTCCTCAGTCCCTTCACACTCTCGCCCCACAGGTCTGTGTCATACTGGACACAATAGGTAGCACACTGGGATGGACTTACCAATGAAGTACAGACTCAACACCTTCCCTACTCTACCGACACAATCCCGACAGTTAGCAGACTGTCTTGACTTCCAGGTGACAGGGTCTTTCTTCCTGTCTGTCTGTCACTCTCAGACCGGGTTGCTCTACCGACTGAGTTGACTGGGCTGAGGCCTCTTCAGCAGCTGTCAAACCTCGCCCCTCACTGAGCACTGGGCCAATGACCTGCTCGTTCATCAATCTCTCAGCGACCGTTCGTTTGTCTGAACGATCTTCCAACAGCCTGAAAGATTGGTCCAGAATATCCACTTCACTTGTGGGAACCACAGCTACCTTAGCCTCACCACTGGTAACATCAAGCAGACGTTTACTCTCCTGAGTGGTGTTAACCCTCGCGGGCCGGGCTGGTCGACAGGTTGTGGCGGGATCACCTGATCCTGGCCACACCCGTCTCACTGGGCTCACCTCCGTTTTCTGTGAAATGAAAGAAGGAAAATTGCTCTTTGTTCCTTTTACCTCATGCACCTGATCTTTCGCCTGTTAAGATGCGACCTTGACTTCCTCAGCTGGCGGCCGTGTGACATCGCCGTCAGCTGGTGAGACCCATCTGAGTCCCTCTGAATCAGTTCTCGTTTTCTGTGCAATAGGGACAGAAGGATGGCTCCGGTTTCCTTTCACCTGCTGCGCCTCTTCTTCTGTCTGAGCGGCGGTGATCTCTGCTCGACCGGCCGGCTGACGCGTGGTGTCAACGCCAGCGGGTTTAACCTTCCTCTCACCTGTTCCTGTTTCCTCTGGGTCATTTCCACAGGACAGACCCACCTGGTTCTCTATACCAGGAGTATTACCTATCAAAAGTCCATACACTGCTTCTCTACTTAGTGCAGCCTTGATCTTACCTTTGATATATGGGGTGTCTACCAACACGGACACTTCTTCCATGTCCTTACCAGTGCCATCTGGTTACTGAACACGGAGGGTTCGACCTGTTCTACTCTCAGGCTCAACCAAACTGCTCCTGACCATGTTAACTGTAGCACCCCGGTCTCGAAAGACACTCGTCCATTGCCCATTAACTCTTCCTCTAGTTAACTCGAGTGTGTCTCTTAGGGCATTACCTCCCACGGTACTCATGCCTGTAACTTGCACCTTGGTCACCTTCTTAGTCTTAAGCCTAGTGCTGCTCGGGCACTTAGCTGCTCGGTGACCTGCCATGTTGCATGTGAACCACCTGGGTCCCTTAACCTTGGGTTTCTGTTGGTGTCCCTTAGACTTACTTTCTTTAGGTTTGGCTCCCTTACTTGGAGCTTGAGTAAACCTTTCAACCTTTGTCACACATCGATCTAGGTATGCATCCCTAGGATCGATCATCTCCTCTCTTGGCAATAGAGGAGGTACCTCTACTTCCAGCGCCTGTACCTCTGAGCTTGGCGCGGCAGGAGGGGCTTGACTCCCCGTCCTTGCCTCGGATTGCAGTCTTGCAATTTCCAATCTAGGCAATCTCTCGTGGCGGGCATTCCACATGAAGGCCACGAACTTGGCCTTATTCTCTCCTTGCAGTCCAAAACCATCAGCTTGGGCTGCTAGGTACCGTAAAGTCATTTCCTCCTGGGGTTGTTCAGTCCCCCTCCTGAGAGGTTGTTCTGGTATCTGATTGACTACTTCTAACGAAACGTTTCTGTGGCCCAAGGAATCAGTCCTTAGCCTAGGCTGGGGTCGCGACTTCCCTTCCTTCTCCTGGGGTGGACTCAATCCCACACCCCGACTATACCACGGTCGGCTAGGGGAACTCCCTTGTCCCCTAGATCACTTCTATTTGCTCTTTCTAGACATAGACGCCGCACATAGGCCTTATGGTCCTCAACATACCGCCTACATTCCTCATCTGTACGAATGTTTCTATCCTTTGGCAGCACGCCATACTTAGTCACATACAGATATATGTACTTATCCCTATAATCCTCATCCATTCTGTGTGTGTGGTGTGTGTGTACCTAATCCTGCTAACCGACAACATACACACCCACAGCAATATTGCTCTGCAATGTTCTGCACACCTTTCTTCACAGGTTTCTCAACTTGATGAATCTTACTTTTCTGATTATGAATCAAAAGTCTACGGCCCCACGTTGGGCGCCACGCTGTGAGAGTTTGTAGTTAACTGTGAGAAGTTTTGGAATAAATTGAAATTGGTATAAGGAATTTTAGCTCGGAAAATTTCTAAGAACTTTCTTTATTCTTTAACCTTTATTCCTGTCGTGATATTCAACTAGGTCGCCTGAGGAAGGACTTGCTTAGCTAACACACCAGTGTAGTAACCAGCTCATTCCTCACTTTGGGACCATGTATGAACAATTGACTAGGCGCGAGCAAACGCCGAGACCCCAATGAAAATTGAAATCCCCCCCACTAGGCCGCCGACCTTCGCCAATCGCCGAAGCGAATCTAACGAGTAGGTCACGGGCTCACACAACAATAATTTATTGTTGTGTGGTGCCGTATATTTGATCCAAAGCTCAGAAAATTAGTCTCAACTTTATTAGTCGAGTGTGAAGAACATTTGCATAACAATAATAATGTGTGGGGGTGTAACGAAAAGACAGTGTTAACCATAACAACTTAGTTTATTCAATAAAGTACTAACTACTACAACAAAACGAAAAGAAATGTCAATGACGTTACTCGAAATCCTTCCTGTGACACTATCAATGACAGCTAGACACCAGCCCCTCGGACTGCATAATGAACTAACTCGAACATAAGCGTGACCACAGAGGAATCAACAAGAAACAAGAACTAACAGATCTATAATCACAATTACAACAAATGACACAGTAGGTTCTGAAACACGTCTCCAGTAACCTCCTAACTGTTCTACGCCTCAGTGCAGTCTACACCTGCAATGGCGGTTGCAATGCAATCAAATCAGTAGTCTTTCAATGACAACAATAACTAATGGGTTCACTGGCAACTCCAGCACCCTTCCTCAAATTAATCCTTACGTTAACACTCCGTCCCACGGACGATCAACAATCAATAACAATTGATTTACGTTATCAACACAATAACATTTACGTTAATAACAAGGTAACATTTACGTTAAATTAACAACTCTTACAACTGTCACTACTAACGCGGAAATCAAACAACACTCTACCCGTCGAGCATTCAGTGAGAAAATCCCATTAATCCCTGTACTTCCAGACAGCTGATTAATCTCTCTGCTAGTTACGTTAATTTACGTTAATCGGTTACTAATCACTCAGCGATGGTAAACTCTGATTTGCAATGTCCAAAGTGCTAAGAGAACGGTAATCACTCGTGATTACCTTTAGAATAATTAATTACTATCCTCAAGATTAATAATTAAACAATTAAAATACGCAACCTTTCACACTGGCTCAGCAATTTACATTAAGGTATGAATTCCGTCTAAACCTTCCATACTCAGACCAATTCAGGCGACTAATAACAGTAATTAGCCCCACGTTTACGTTATTCTAAAATGACGCTACTCCTCCCATGAGTCAATCATGTGCCGGTACTTCCGGGCAGATAACGACGTTACGTTAATGGAACAATGTAGCCTTCGTGTGAGTCGATCAAACAAGGATCGAGATTAATTACTTTGACTTCCTGAAACACGTCAATTACCCGGCCCACTGACCGTTAATTACGACAGACAATACTCTAATTCTTATCTGGCTGATGGCTAGGCTCCTCGAGACTACCGTAGCTGCTTGCAGGAAAGTAAATTAACCCAAACGCATTCTACGTTACTCAAATTGTCAAAGAACAAATTCTCTTAAAGCAATGGGCGTTCCCTTGGTTACGTTATATTAATTGCCTCGCAATCACCTCACTGAATACTGGACTTCGATGTCCTACCAGATAACCAGGAGAATATATTGGTACCCAAGTACTCGTCTACAGCCGAGTTCACCCACGACAATGACAAATCACACTAACAAATGACAGTGATTTACATTACAATCCGGTTGCAATGACAATACTGCAGAACCTAGCAAAATAACATACTGGACATGAACCCTCTAGAACACTGCCCCACAATGGTTTTACTGAAGTGCAATCACATACGGTGATTGCTCAACACTAGCAACAATCACTATCAATTAACAACCCCTTTTGCAATAACACAAGTACTCTAATTTCCAAATATTAAAATACTGCACACACTTACTTACTTACTGCTGCAAATGACCCCTAGAACATAGGTCAATATATATCGATCACCTCACAGTAAATATCGCAATAACACTGGGCACCGTGACACTACGATTATATATATATATATATATATATATATATATATATATATATATATATATATATATATATATATATATATATATATATATATATATATATATGTCGTACCTAGTAGCCAGAACTCACTTCTCAGCCTACTATGCAAGGCCCGATTTGCCTAATAAGCCAAGTTTTCCAGAATTAATATATTTTCTCAAATTTTTTTCTTATGAAATGATAAAGCTACCCATTTCATTATGTATGAGGTCAATTTTTTTTATTGGAGTTAAAATTAACGTAGATATATGACCGAACCTAACCAACCCTACCTAACCTAACCTAACCTATCTTTATAGGTTAGGTTAGGTTAGGTAGCCGAAAAAGTTAGGTTAGGTTAGGTTAGGTAGGTTAGGTAGTCGAAAAACAATTAATTCATGAAAACTTGGCTTATTAGGCAAATCGGGCCTTGAATAGTAGGGTGAGAAGTGAGTTCTGGCTACTAGGTACGACATATATATATATATATATATATATATATATATGTCGTACCTAGTAGCCAGAACGCACTTCTCAGCCTACTATTCAAGGCCCGATTTGCCTAATAAGCTAAGTTTTCATGAATTAATTGTTTTTCGAGAACCTAACCTACCTAACCTAACCTAACCTAACCTAACTTTTTCGGCTACCTAACCTAACCTAACCTATAAAGATAGGTTAACCTAACCTAGGATAGGTTACCTAGGATAGGTTAACCTAACCTAACGTAACCTAACTTTTTCGGCTACCTAACCTAACCTAACCTATAAAGATAGGTTAGGTTAGGTTAGGTAGGGTTGGTTAGGTTCGGTCATATATCTACGTTAATTTTAACTCCAATAAAAAAAAATTGACCTCATACATAATTAAATAGGTATCTTTATTATTTCATAAGAAAAAAATTAGAGAAAATATATTAATTCAGGAAAACTTGGCTTATTAGGCAAATTTGGCCTTGCATAGTAGGCTGAGAAGTGCATTCTGGCTATTAGGTACGACATTATATATATATATATATATATATATATATATATATATATATATATATATATATATATATATATATATATATATATAATATATATATATATATATATATATATATTATATATTATATATATATATATATATATATATATATATATATATATATATATATATATATATATATATATATATATATATATATATATATATATATATATATATAATTACCGCTGACACAAGTAGCCTACAGCTATCAAACGTTATTGGGAACACTAAGGAGAATCTCACACTCCTTAAATCACAAGGGTGAGTGATTTATCGGTCACGCATGCCGATAAACACTCTCCAGAGTTACGTTACTCGACAGAGCGGGGGCGGTCTCTCTAGACAGCCTCGTCACTCACCAAAATTAGGTTAATTATTACTGCAACCACAATATATATTTATATAAATCACACTTGTCACGGCCCTGGGAACAATACAAGAAATTAAGCACACTGTGGTACACTCCACCATAATCATTGCCAGGAACCACTGGCATTACACATACCTGAGCGCTCAGTGTTGGAATTCCACACCTGCAAGACCACACATGGAAATGATATCACTCCGTCCCACGGACGATCAAAAATGATTACCACAATGAAATAAAAGAATTTACTTATTACATGGACATCCTCTCAGTCCTTGGCTAATCTATGTATCCTGTTCCCGTGTGTACCCACACACACACACACACTGTACGCCTGTGTACACCAGACTTAAGTCCCTCTGGACTGACAAGATGACAACACAGGTGATTAATCTCCTCGCCCACAATTCACTCCACCTGAACAGGTGCTGCGTGACAATGTGACGGAACACTTGACCTCGAATTCAAGCTTTAGAGACTACTAATCACCAGAAATACACACATAGGTGCTTACTCATTCACACTGCCGGCTTTACACACCATTCCCATACATCAGGCACCCCGCTATAGGTGGCTGGCTCGCTCCGGGTGGCGTAAGCGGTAGTATTTATTCGAAACGATTGGCGCACACTCGAACCCCTCCCACACAACACGGCTGAGTTCGCACCCTCGACTCCCCGGTGAAGTGAAGCGTTCATACCCAGGTGACACGCACAACGATAGCGTCTCACACCAACCTTGGGAAATTTGCCTTAACACTGACACGAATTTCCCCGTTCCCATCGACTGCTACAGAGCACTAGCAAGTCTAATCATCACTGGTATGGGATCTACGAGTCTGTTGCTGCTCGTATGCACACTTTCCCCGATCCCAGATCACTGTACCTCTACTCCCTGAATAACAATGTCTTAAACCCCTCCAAGCGACGACTTCGGCCGGATTCTGTGACGACCGATGTCGTAGGTGAAGCAGGAAGCATCAGCAGTTGGGTAGTCCAGCCACCACGACGCCCTATACTCCAATTTCGCCGAATTGAGTACAGGAAGCGTCTTGACAAGGTGGCGGCTGAGTTCAGAATGATGCTACACTGGCTACTTCCCACGTCCTTCTCGAAATAGCCAATGAGAGGAAGGCATACAGCGGCCTACCCCTCTCATCCAATCAGCGACGGTGTAGCATAGCCCCTAGGGCAACTCCAAGATGGCCGACCAACATGGCGGCTCAAGGTGTTTCTAAGATGGCGGCTGTCTCCATGACAACCACTCAAGTGGCTAGCGAGCGCGGGAGCCCCACACCCACGCCGGCGGCCTAGCTGTTTCCCGCGCAAAGCTGAGTCTGGCCTCAAAGCCATACAATGAGATGATGCTATCAGCTCTAGCTCATGTCCACAGACATGCCACGCCGGCCAGGGTAACATTTATGGACTGCTGATGACTGGGGCTCTCACATGAGCCCAAACACTAGATGTTTCGGTTGTGGGTTACCAAACTTAAGTCCGCCCACTTAACAAGTGCACTTAACAAGTGTACTGGCTCTCACAGGCATAAGAGCACTATTGTAAGTGAGCTGGTGAACCACCTCCTCACAGAAACTATGGGAATAACAGGACACTGGAGAGCAGAGCAAGATACCAGAGTGCCAGGAATGAATATGCCAGGTTGAGAAGAGAGGCAGAAAGACAATACGAAAATGACATCGCAAGCAAGGCAAAAACTCAACCCAAAATGCTGCACAGCCACATCAGGAGAAAAACAACAGTAAAGGAACAGGTTATGAAATTAAGGATAGGGGCAAAAGGATTCACTACAAACGACAAGGAAGTGTGTGAGGAACTGAATAAGAAATTCCAGGAGGTCTTCACCTTAGAGCAAGGAGAAATTCCAGAGATAAGAAAGGGAATAGTTAACTAGGTACCACTGGAAGGGTTTGAGATTACCAGCGAGGAAGTAAGGAAGTGTTTACTAGAGTTGGATGTGACAAAGGCTATAGGCCCAGATGTAAACTCCCCTTGGATACTAAAGGAAGGAGCAAAAGTACTGTGCCTACCACTCTCCATAGTGTATAACAAATCACTGGCAATAAAGGAACTGCCAGAAATTTGGAAAGCAGCTAATGTAGTTCCGATATACAGAAGGCACTGAACTACAGGCCAGTGTCCCTAACCTGCATACCATGCAGGCTGATGGAGAAGATTGTACGAAGAAAGCTAGTGGGACATCTGGAGCGTAGGAGCTTTGTAACACAGCATCAACATGGGTTCTGGGATGGCAAGTCCTGCCTCACAGAGCTAATTGAATTCTACGACCAGGCAACAAAGAGATGGGTGGGCAGACTGCATATTTTTGGATTGCCAGAAAGCCTTTGAAATAGTACCACACAAGAGGCTAGTGAAAAAGCTGGAGATGCAGGCTGGAGTGAAAGGGAAGGTACTCCGTTGGATAAGGGAGTTCCTAAGCAACAGAAGACAACGAGTCACTGTGAAAGGTGAGGTCTCAGATTGGCTTGAGGTCACAAGTGGAGTCCCGCAGGGGTCAGTCCTTGGCCCTATACTGTTTCTGATATATATAAATGATCTTCCAGAGGGTATAGACTCGTTTCTCTCAATGTTTGCTCATGATGAAAATTTATGAGGAGGATAGAAACAGAGGATGATTGAAACACACACACATACACACACACACACACACACACACACACACACACACACACACACACACACACACACACACACACACACACACACACACACACACACACAACAGCCAACATTTGTTCGGCTTACAACCGAACAAATAGTTGTTAGAGTTTAACCTAACCAAATGTAATGTAATGAAGATAGGTGTAGGGAGCAGGAGGCCAGATACAAGGTATCATCTGGGAGAAGAAATTCTTCAGGAGTCAGAGAAAGAACAAGACTTGGGGGTTGATATCACGCCAAACCTGTCTCCTGCAGCACATATCAAGATTGTAACATCAGTGGCATATGCCAGGCTGGCCAACGTACGAACGGCATTCAGAAACCTGTGTAAAGAATCATTCCGAACTCTGTATACCACATGTCAGGCCAATCCTGGAGTATGCAGCCCCAGCATGGAGTCCATACTTAGTCAAGCATAAGACTAAACTGGAAAAGGTTCAAAGGTTTGCCACCTGACTACTACCTGAGCTGAGAGGTATGAGCTACGAGGAGAGACTACGGGAATTAAACCTCACTTCGCTGGAAGACAGAAGAGTTAGGGGGGGACACGATCACCACATTTAAGATTCTCAAGGGAATCGACAGGGTAGATAAAGACAGGCTATTTAACACAAGGGGCACACGCACTAGGGGGACACAGGTGGAAACTGAGCGTCCAAATGAGCCACAGAGATATTAGAAAGAACGTTTTTAGTGTCAGAGTTGTTTGACAAATGGAATGCATTAGGAAGTGATGTGGTGAAGGCTGACTCTATAAACAGTTTAAAGTGTAAATATGATAGAGCCCAATAGGTTCAGGAATCTATACACCTGTTGATTGACGGTTGAGAGGCAGGACCAAAGAGCCAGAACTCAACCCCCGCAAACACAACTATGTGAGTACAACTAGGTGAGTACACACACACACACACACACACACACACACACACACACACACACACACACACACACACACACACACACACACACACACACACACACATACACACACATACAAAAGAGTCAGGAGACCGTAAACAGGTTTATCCCGGCCCGACAGGAAAAAAACAGAGAAGCAAAAGAAGAATCCATGGTTTAATAGGGAATGTATGAAAGCAAAGGAGCTGAACAAAAGGGCTTGAAGGAACTTCCGAATTAACAGAACACCAGAAAGTAGAGAGAGAGATACCAGAGAACCAGGAACGAGTATGTTAGTGTGAGAAGAGTAGCTGAGAAAAGTTATGAAAATTATATTGCTAATAAAGCCAAGACCGAACCAAAGCTATTACACAGTCACATCAGGAGGAAAACGGCAGTGAAGGAACAGGTGATGAAACTTAGAACGGGTGAGGACAGTTACACGGAGAATGACAAAGAGGTGTGTGAGGAACTCAACAAGAGCTTCCAGGTCAGAGGTCAGGAGGTTCTAGAACAAGAAGAGGTCACGGCGCTAGGAGAGGTGGCAGCAAACCAGGCGACCTTGGAAAGGTTCGAAATTACAAGAGAAGAGGTCAAGAGGCACCTATTGGAGGTGAACGTGAGAAAGGCTGTTGGGTCGGACGGAATCTCACCATGGGTATTGAAAGAGTGTGTAGGAGCACTTTCTTTGCCAGTCACCATAGTGTACAGTAGATCACTGGAAACGGGAGACCTACCAGAAATATGTGAAGACGGCTAATGTAGTCCCAATATACAAAAAGGGTGACAAACAAGAGGCACTGAAATACAGGCCAGTGTCCTTAATTTGTATACCATGCAAGGTGATGGAGAAGATCGTGAGAAAACACCTAGAAACACATCTGGAGAGAAGGGACTTCGTGACAACCCATCAACATGGGTTCAGGGAGGGTAAATCTTGCCTTAGAACTGAGGGATATGAGCTACGAGGAGAGTCAACGGGAATTAAACCTCACGTCACTGGGAGACAGAAGAGTTAGAGGGGACATGATCACCACATACAAGATTCTCAGAGGAATTGATAGGGTAGGTAAGGACAGAGTATTTAACACAAGGGGCACACGCACTAGGGGATACAGATGGAAATTGAGTGCCCAAATGAGCCATATAGAGACGTTAGAAAGAATTTTTTCAGTGTCAGAGTAGAAGACAAATGGAATGCATTAGGAAGTGATGTGGTGGAGGATGACTCCATACACAGCTTTAAGTGTAGATATGATAGAGCCCAGTAGGCTCAGGAATCTGTACACGAGTTGATTTACAGTTGAGAGGCGGGACCAAAGAGCCAGAGCTCAACCCTGGCCAGCACAATTAGGTGAGTGCACACACACACACACACACACACGCACGCACGCGCACACACACACACATACACACACACACACTCTCACCCGCAAACCCCACCCAATCCTAACCCCTCCTATGCACCTCCAGCCCACATTTAACCCCCTCACATTGTGACCCCCTAACACCTTCCCCCATCTCCCTCTTCCCCTCTTCTACCCCAAAACCCCCACCTACCCCCAATTCCCCCCTAACTAATACACCCTCTCTTCCACTCCCAGCACCCATGCTCCATTCTCCTCTCAGCCCTCTGCCCTCAATATCCCTCTCCCCCCAACCTCTCAACCTCTATCTGACTCTCAGTCTCACTCTATTTCTCAACCCCCCTATGCTATTCAGACTCTCCCTAACTTTCAGACCCATTATGCCCTTCCTACCCACCTAGACGCCCAGACCCCATTCGCCTACCAGGCACTCCCAGGCACCCCCCCCCCTAGCACCCCCCCTATTCACCCCCACAGCCCCCACTCGCCCCCCAGACACCCCCCAGTTCCCCTCAGACCCCCGGCGAAAGGGGGAACTCTGATACCCGAGTTTCCAAGAAGAGTCTCAAGGTTTGGTACACCAATGCTGATGGGGTAGATAAAGCAGAAGAGATAAAAGAAAGAGTTAGTGAGGCAGACCCAGACATAGTGGCAATAGTGGAAACTAAAATAAATGGCATGATCTCGGATGCAATCTTTCCAGAGGGGTACCAGGTGATAAGAAATGAAAGGACACAGAGACAGGGAGGAGGAGTGGCACTACTAATAAAGCGGAAATGGAAGTTTGATGAGCTGGAAAATCCGGGTACCAATGAAAGCACGAGCTTTGTACATGTAACTCTGACAGTGGATGGGAAGAAGATTGTAATCTTGATACTCTACAATCCCCCACCAAACAGTAGAAGGCCCAGGCAGGAGTACGAGGACAGCAACAAGACATGTATAGATGAACTGCAGAGGGCAGCAACTATAGCGCATAGAATGAAAACGAAGCTGCTGGTCATGGGGGACCTAAATCACGGAGAGATAGACTGGGAAACGAGGAATCCCCATGGCGGGGAGGAGACCTGGGTAGTGAAGCTGGTAGACGTTATTGACAGGAATTTCCTAACACAGCATGTGAAAGAAGATACTAGGGAAAGAGGAGGGGATAAACCCAGCCTATTAGATCTCATTTTCACCCAGAATGTAGAAGACATCGAGCAGTTGGAACATGAAATACCACTAGGAGCTAGTGACCATTGTGTCCTAGTCTTTGACTACATGATGGAGCTTAAAATTGTGACCAAAGGACAAGAGGTCCGGGAAAGGAGACTTGATTACAGAAAAGGGGACTACAGAAGGATAAGGGACTACCTGGGAGAAGTGCAGTGGGAGGAAGAACTTAGAGGAAAAACAGTGCAAGGTATGATGAACCAAGTCATATTGAAATGCAAGGAGGCTGAAGAGAGATTTATTCCAACAATAAAGGAAAAAAGCAGGAGGGAATATAATAACCCATGGTTTAATAGACAGTGTCAGGAAGCAAAGGTGAGAAGCAGGAGGGAGTGGAGGAAGTACAGACGACAAAGGACAGAGGACAACAGGATTAGATGTAACAGAGCTAGGAATGATTACATTAACATAAGACGAGTGTCGGAAAGAAATTATGAGAATGCTATTGCAGTCAAAGCGAAAAAGCAACCTAAATTACTACATAGCCATATAAGAAGGAAGATGTCGGTAAATGACCAAGTGACAAGACTGAGGAAAACAGAAGTGGCATATACAGAAAGCGACAAGGAAATCTGTGAGGTACTGAATGCCAGTTTCCATGGAGTGTTCACAACCGAGCCTGAGCAGCTCCCATTGTTAGAAGCGATTACCCAAGATGAATGACTATCAGATATAGAGGTGACAGCAGAGGAGGTAATGAAACAGTTGACAACACTGGATGCAAGTAAAGCTGTTGGACCAGACAAAGTATCACCGTGGATACTTAAAGAGGCAGCGCAGGCTCTCAGCGTGCCTCTGGCAATGATCTTTAATGAGTCACTTATGTCGGGAGAATTGCCCAGTTGCTGGAAGGAGGCAAATGTCGTACCGATTTTCAAAAAAGGTGATAGGGAGGAGGCACTTAACTACAGACCCGTATCACTGACAAGCATCCCCTGCAAAATACGTAAAAGAATAATTAGGATAAGACTTGTTGAGCACCTGGAGAGCATTGGGTTTGTAAACAAGCACCAACATGGGTTCTGGACAGGGAAATCATGCCTAACAAACCTTTTAGAATTCTATGATAAAGTAACAAGGATAAGGCAGGACAGAGAAGGCTGGGCAGACTGCATATTTCTTGACTGCCAAAAGGCCTTTGATACAGTACCGCACATGAGACTGCTATACAAACTTGAGAGGCAGGCAGGAGTAAGCGGAAAGGCCCTAGTATGGGTGAAGAACTACCTAACAGGAAGGAGCCAGAGGGTAATGGTAAGGGGCGAGAAGTCGGACTGGCGAACAGTAACAAGTGGAGTACCTCAAGGATCGGTGCTGGGACCAATCCTCTTTCTAATTTACGTAAATTATATGTTTACAGGAGTGGAATCATACATGTCAATGTTTGCGGATGACGCAAAATTAATGAGAAGAGTTGTGACAGACGAGGATTGTAGGATCCTCCAAGAGGACTTAAACAGGTTGCAGAGATGGTCAGGGAAATGGCTACTGGAGTTTAACACCAGTAAATGTAAAGTTATGGAAATGGGATCAGGTGACAGGAGACCAAAGTGACAGTACACAATGAAAGGGAACAGCCTACCTGTAACGATTCGAGAAAGAGACCTGGGAGTGGATGTCATACCTAATCTAACTCCTGAGGCACATATAAATAGGATAACGACAGCAGCGTACTCTACATTGGCGAAAATTAGAACTTCATTCAGAAACCTAAATGAGGAGGCTTTTAGGGCACTTTACACTGCCTACGTGAGACCCGTCTTAGAGTATGCCGCGCCATCATGGAGCCCCCACCTGAAGAAACACATAAAGAAACTGGAGAAGGTTCAGAGGTTTGCGATGAGGCTTGTCCCAGAGTTACGAGGGATGGGATATGAAGAGCGTCTGAAGGAACTGAACCTTACGACACTAGAGAAAAGAAGGGAGAGAGGAGATATGATAGGGACATATAAAATACTCAGGGGAATTGACAAAGTGGAAATAGATGAAATGTTCACACGTAATAATAACAGAACGAGGGGACATGGGTGGAAACTGGAAACTCAGATGAGTCACAGAGATGTTAGGAAGTTTTCTTTTAGCGTGAGAGTAGTGGAAATATGGAATGCACTTGGGGAACAGGTTGTGGAAGCAATACTTTTAAAACTACGTATGATAGGGAAATGGGACAGGAGTCATTGCTGTAAACAACCGATAGCTGGAAAGGCGGGATCCAAGAGTCAATGCTCGATCCTGAAAAGCACAAATAGGTGAGTACAAATAGGTGAGTACACAGACTTATTAGTGGGGCCTAGCGGCTGAGTGGACAGCGCAATGGGGTCGTAGTTCTAGTGGCTCGAGTTTGATCCCCAACTAAGGCGGAAACAAATGGGCATAGTTTCTTTCACCCTGATGCAGCTGTTCATCTAGCAGTAAATAGATACCTGGCAGTTAGACAGCAGCTACGAGGTGCTTCCTGGGGATGTGTGTGTATTACCCTAGTTGTATTCATCTAGTTGTGCTTGCGGGGGTTGAGCTCTGCTCTTTCGGCCCACCTCTCAACTGTCAATCAACTGTTTCTACTACTACTACTTTTTTTTCCACACCACACACACACACACACAAACCCCATGAAGCAGCCCGTGACAGCTGACTAACTCTCAGGTACCTATTTACTGCTTAGTAACAGGGGGCATAGCGTGAAAAAAGTCTGCTCATCGTTTCTTGCCGGCGCCCAGGATCGAACCCAGGACCACAGGATCATGTGTCCAGCGTGCTGTCCACTCGGCTACCGGCTCCCGAGTGTGTGTGTTTGTACTCCCCTAGTTGTGCTTGCGGGGGTTGAGCTCTGACTCTTTGGTCCCGCCTCTCAACCGTCAGTCAACAGGTGTACAGGTTTCTGAGCCTAGTGGGCTCTATCATATCTACACTTGAAACTGTGTATGGAGTCGGCCTCCACCACATCACTTCCTAATGCATTCCATTTGTCAACCACTCTGACACTAAAAAAGTTCTTTCTAATATCTCTGTGGCTCATTTGGGCACTCAGTTTCCACCTGTGTCCCCCTAGTGCGTGTGCCCCTTGTGTGTGTGTGTGTGTGTGTGTGTGTGTGTGTGTGTGTGTGTGTGGGTGTGTGTGTGTGTGTGTGTGTGTGTGTGTGTGTGTGTGTGTGTGTGTGTGTGTGTGTGTGTGTGTGTGTGTGTGTGTAGATATGATAGGTCCCAGTAAGCTCAAGAACCTGTATACCAGTTGATTGACAGTTTAGAGGGGGTACCAAAGAGCCGGAGCTCAACCCGCGCAAGCACAACTAGGTAAGTACATACACACAGGGGGCCTTACTGCTGAGTGGACATCGCCTCGGATTCGTAGTCCTGAGGTCCGAGTTCGTCGCCGGTGGTGGCAAAAAACAAATGGGCAGAGTTTCTTTCACCCTAATGCACCTGTTACCTTGCAGTAAATAGATACTTGGGAGTTACAGATGTTACGGGCTGCTTCCTGTGTGTGTGTGTGTGAAAAAAAATGTTCACTGACAGTTGAGAGGCGAGCCGAAAGAACAAAGTTCAACCCCCGGAAGCACAACTAGGTGAATACACGCACCTATGATATTCCTGAGGACTTGTATTATATTTTGAAGAACATCCAAATAACGAGAATGCCAGAATGTTCCTTCTGACAACATGGTGAGTCATCTGTGTTTCCAATTTCCATATAAATCATCTCGTTCTTCTTTTCTTTAATTTGAACATTGCTTATATATCTATTTTATCAGTCTCCCCGTTAGTATTTTGTACATCGTTATCATGTCCGTCCTCTTCCCTCTTTCCTCCAGTATAGTTAGATAGACTTCCGAAGTCTTTCTTCATAGCTCAGTCCTTGTAAATCAAAAACGAATCATGTCAATTTTTTGCACCTTTCCTATATTTTTTGTGTTTTTTGGTTCCATGCTGGTACTCACTTAGTTGTACTCACCTAGTTGTTCTTGCAGGGGCTGAGCTTTGGCACTTTGGTCCCGCCTTTAAACTGTTAATCAACTAGTGTACAGGTTTTGGAGCCAATTGGGCTCTATCAAACCTACATTTGAAACTGTGTATGGAGTTAGCCTCCAATATATCACTACCTAGTGCATTCCGTTTGTTAACTACTCTGACACTGAAAAAAAATATTTTTGATGACTCTGTGGGTCATTTGGGTACTAATTTTGCGCCTTTGTCCCCTTGTTCGCGTTCCACCCGTGCTAAACAATTTGTCTTTGTCCACCCAGTCAATTCTCCTGAGAGTTTTGTAGGTGGTTATCATGTCTCCCATAACTATTCTGTTGTATTCTGTTGATATACCATCTGCTCAAACCACTCTCGTTATCAGGAACTTGACCTGTGAACCAGAGCCTCAGCAACCTCAAGACGTCTCGTAATTGGTACCAGTAACCTCCCAATCACTCAGTTTCATTAACATTCTTGGGATGAGAGGTTTAGCTCTCGTAGCCATTCCTCGTAGCTCATATCTCTCAGTTCTGGGACTAGTCTGCTGGCCTACCTCTGAATCTTCTCTAACTTTGCCTTGTCTTTAACTAGGTATGGACCCTAGGCTGGAGCTGTATTCTCCAGAATTGGTCTGAAAAAGTGGTATACAAGGTCCTGAACGATTCCGTACACAGGATTCTAAGGATTGTTTCTATGTTAGCCAACCTTCCATATGCCTCTGTTGATATCCTTTTGATGTGAGCCTCTGGGGACAGGTTCGGTGTGATATCAACCTCAGAGTTTTCTCTCTGGTTTGACTCTTGCAGGATATCACTTCCCAGATGGTACCTTGTGTTCAGCCTCCTGCTCCCTTCGCCTTATTTCATTACTTTACAATTTCCTGATCTGAATTTTAGTAGCCATTTTCTAAACCATTCCTACAGTTTTCCAGGTCGTCCTATAGTCTCTATCTTCATCTGTCTTGATTCTTCTCATAATTATTGCATCATCAGCAAACATTGAGAGGAATGAGACTATACCCTTCTGAAAGATCGATTACATATATTAGAAACAGGATGGGTCCAAGAACAGAGCCCTGTGGGACTCCGCTGGTGACATCTCGCCACTCTTATGTCTCCCCCCTCTCACAGTTACTCGCAGTTTTCTGTTGCTTAAATACTTCCTTATCCACTGGAGCACCTTCCCTTTTACTCCTGCCTGGTTCTCCTGCTGATGTCAAAGGCTCTCTGACAATTCAAGAAAATGCAGTCTGCCCACTCTTCTCTTTCCTGTCTAATTTTTGTTGCTTGGTTATAGAATTCTGTTAGGCCTGTCAGACACGGTTAATCATTATTGAACCGATGCTAGTGGTGTGTTACAAAGCTATTTCCCTCCAGATGCTCTACGAGCCGTTTCCTCACGATTTTCTCCACCACCTTGCATGGTATACAAGTTAGGGAAACTGGCGTGTAGTTCAGCGCCCCTTGCCTGTCACCCTTTTTGCATATTGGGAATGGAAATACATTAGCTGTCGTCCAACTTTCCTGTAAGTCTCCTGTTTCCAGTGACCATTTAGAGTGGCATATTTAGTGCCTCAGCACCTTCTTTTAGAATCCACCGTGAGATTCTATCATGACGAACAGGCTTTGTCACATTCATTTCCAAAAGATTCCTTTTGACCTCATCACTGGTGAGCTCAAATTCCTCCAAGGTTGCTTGGTTTACCTCCTCATTTAGTGCAGGGACTTCTCCTTGTTCTATTGTGAAGACCTCCTGGAATCTCTTGTTGAGTTCTTCACACACCTCCTTGTCATTCACTGTGTTTCTGTTCTCCCCTTTTCTCAGTTTCGTCACCTGTTCCTTCACTGCTGGTTTCCTCCTGATGTGGCTGTGGAGCAGCTTTGGTTGGGTCTTGGCTTTACTCGCGATGTCATTTTTATACTGTCTCTCTGCTTCTCTCCACACTCTGAAGTACTCGTTTCTTTCCCACTGGTATCTCTCCCTGCTCTTGGGTGTTCTGCTATTCCTGTAGTTTCTTAGTATTGTTGTACTCAATTGCTTCACTTGCTTACATTCCTGATTGATCCACGGATTCTTCTGTTGTTTTTAATTCTCCTCCTTTGGACTGGATAAACCTGTCTGCAGCTTCCTGTCACTTTTGAGTGACATAATCCATCATCACCTGTATAGTCTTTTCTCTGAGTTCTGTTTCCTTATTATTCCCATTAGGAAGTTCTTCATCTCCTCATCTCACCACACCTTCAGCTTCTGGTGTGTCAGGAAGTTGCAGGTGTGCGCGCGTGCGTGTGAGTGCTCAAGCGCATAGAGATTTATATGCAACGAGGAAAGAAAAGTTGCCACAGTGGCAATAGATTATAATACAACAGGAATCTTCACATTCTCTTGCTGATTTCTGTGAATGACGTCCAAGTGGAGACATGTTATAATTATAATTATAAGTCCAAGTCCATGTTATAATTTTTTAATGATGACACTGAGAAGATTCCAAATAAACTACAAGGGGATTTTGGTATACTAAGAGAATGGTCTAGGAAGTGTTTAGAGTTTAGGATTTCAAGAGTTTAACTCCATTTCGTGCAAAGTAATGAAGATCGATGTTGGAGATATCGTACCAATTTTTTTATCCTGATAGACTCATTAACTGGGTAAATTCAGTTTCTTATGCGCGGCTCACTGTCATAATGATCCCCACCTGACAAGTCTTATAGATGAGAAGAATGAGTTCTGAAGAAATACTAAATGAGCTTATCCAAACATCAGTAGAAAATCCTGCAAATAAATGAATAAGAGAACAGAGCAAACTTCAGAGGGTCCGTTGAAGCCTGCGAGGAAACTTTTATTTACACACAATCTAACTCACACACATATATATCTAACCAATACTTGAGACGATCCCTCGAGTGAATCCAACCCGTGAATTGTTCCATGAATCATCAACCCGATTTAAAAATCGGCATTTACCATGTTGTTTCCCAATTTTAACTTATCAAATTAGTACCAATTGTTTCGTAATTGATATTCTGAATTCCTTGTTAATATTCCTCTATATTATGTCATTTTGTCTGTTTTCTTACCTCCATCTTGGCATCAGCTGTTCCTGTACTTTGAAGAGCCTGTAAATAAAGTTTTCTAAGTTTTTCTTCTTAAGGAAAACTTCTAATCTCTGGAATGGATATTTAATTATACTGGGATATACTTAAGGTAACTTAAGTTCTTAAGTTAAGTTAAGTTCTAAGCTAACTTAAGTTAAGTTCCGAACAAGGCCACAAGGTAGTCGTAATGAACTAGATTATTTTCAAAGAAATAAGTAAATTGAAGGAACAAGAGAGCGAAGTGGTAATGGCCAATTTCCTACATGGACGCTAGTGGGGATATACTAGAGCACAATCCAGTCATTCTGGAACGTGAAAACCAGTCGATTGGAGTATAAAGGAAGAGATTAATTTAAGCCCTTGTAAGCTCAGTTAAATGCATTACACTTCTTCAGGACCTGACCCGAGTGTGCTGTAGTCAATCCCGATTTATTCAACCCCAACCAAATATATCAAGGCATGCGGTAACTATTTCTTAATTTTGCTGTTAACAAAATAATTGATATGTTTGACAATTTACAGTTTAAGTGTTCTTCAAACTGTAAATTAGATTCTTGAAACCTCATATGACTAGTGGGAAGGAGAGCTCGAAGCCTATAATTGCCGGAATCATCTACTCCTTGTTACAGAATGCTCAATTTACTCATGTAAAAGATAATATCTGACTGTCTATCTGTCTGCCCACTGATGGACACCAGACACCTGGGCCTAACCTCACATAACCTGGCATGGTGATTTTTTATTGTAGGCCGAATGTTATAGGAGGACTGGGAGTGATTCCACATGACCCACCTTATATAGGATTGGCTGCATCTGAGACTATCAAAAAATTCTGTGACTAATGAAAAGTGGGATGGAACGTCCATAGAGTATTTCGACCTGATTATTTAGCTGTTAACGACAGCAATCAACGTCAATAAAGTGGTACGGGAGTTAAAAAGAACGAGGAGGGAGAGAGAGAACGGAAGGTTGAAAGAATGGGAGGGATAGAGAGAGAGATTGAGAGAGATAACGGAAAAGAAGGAGAGAACGGGAGAGTGAATAGGAAGAAGACTGTAACGGAGTTAGTGACCAAGAGTGGGGGGGGGGGGGGAGCAGGAAGGAGAGATGACAGAAAGAAAAGAGAACAGGAGGAAAGGAGGAAAGGAGGAAGAGAAAATACGAGGTAGACAGAGACAGATGGCGAGAGAGCAGGTTAGGTAGACAGAGACAGATGGAGAGAGAACAGACGAGGTAGACAGAGACAGAGGGAGAGAGAGCAGACGAGGTAGACAGAGACAGAGGGAGAGAGAGCAGACGAGGTAGACAGAGACAGAGGGAGAGAGAGCAGACGAGGTAGACAGACAGAGACAGAGGGACAGAGAGCAGACGGGAGTGAGAAAGAGAGACAGAGTTTTTTTCTACCACAGACGTGGCCACACATTTACAATGCTACCTAGCATATATACATTTTATTCTGTCCTCCATGGACAGAGTTAGAGATGTGTTAAACATATAGTTCAGAGGTTTATTGAACAATTAACCACAGAAGGTGATTCGGTGCTTTAAAAAAGCTAAGCTAACCTACATATGTAAATACATAGATACACAGATTTACGTATGCCCTACATAAAGTGTTCGATGTGTCTTTTACATAGTGTCATTAATGTGCATTTACAAAGGTGACATGTTATTGTGATCAGCTTCCATATATACTTTACTAGCAGTACCCGGCCACGCGTTGCTGAGCCACAGCAACCTTCCCTGTCCCCCAGTCCTCCCCACCGTTCCCCCTTAACCCGTCTCTTCGGCCTCCCAACCATTCCTCACTCCCCTGTTCCTTTGTCCTCCCCACCATTCTCCATTCCCCCATCCCCTCGTCCCCACCATCCCAAACTCGCCTGTCCCCCGTCCTTCCCCACCATTACCCCCTCTCTTGTTCCCTCGTCCTCCCCACTATCTTTCACTTCCGTCTCCTCGTCATCCTCGCTATTCCCCACTCCCTCGTCCGATGCCTTCCCAAATGGTCTGATGTTCCCATCAGAAAATTGGGAACATCAAGTGATCTGATGTTCCCATCACTGAATTATGATAAAAACAGTTAAAAAATGAAATGAATATATGAAAAAAACTATACTCACGAAATGATCGGTATGGTAAACAACACAGCTTAATTCCAACGCAATTCACACAAAATAATTAAATCAAAATGAAAATAAATCTAAATCTATAAAAATTAATTTATCAATGCAATCGGAAACATTGAAATGGAATTCGTGACATATTTGGAATAATGTGCATGTTGCCATTATGTGCCATGTTGCCATTATGTGCCATTATGTTGCCATGTTTTTACCTGTCACAGGGGTGACATCTATATAGTAGGTATATAAAAAGACGCGCCTATTTGAATGCAACGTTGTGTCAAAATTTCAAAGCAATTATTGAAGAACTTTCGAAGATTACAGCGTGTGTAGCCCTTACGTCCATCAGATGGCTTGGTTTTTCAAAAAAACATTTTTTTCCTGTCACAGATGAGGCATGTATATAGTATATACAGGAAAAGACGCGCCTATTCGAATGCAACGTTGTGTCAAATTTTCAAAGCAATCGGTAAAGAGGTTTTAAAGATTTCTCTCACATGAAAAACATACGAAAAAATACAGTTTTTCAGAAAAAGCATGTTTTTTACCGTTACAGACATGACATCTATATAGTATGTATTTAAAAACCTGGCCGGATGCGAATGAAACTTTGTGTGAAAATTTCAAAGCAATCGGTTAAGGACTTTCGGAGATTAGCGATTTTGAACAAACGAACATTTCCATTTTTATTTATATAGATACACATACATATATACACACACACACACACACACACACACACACACACACACACACACACACACACACACACACACACACATATATATATACGTACATATATTCACACACACATTCATTTGTCTCTTTTACTCTGACAGGGTGAGATAGCTGATAGAGAAACTATTGTGCAAGTAAGCACTTGCTGGAAGAGACAGGGTGGAAGGGAAAGAGAACTGAAAGGAGAAAGTGTGTGAGGCAAAGAGAGAGAGAGAGAGAGAGAGAGAGAGAGAGAGAGAGAGAGAGAGAGAGAGAGTCATACAGACAGATACAGAGAGAGAAGAGTGGATGGCGGGCTGGTGCTCTCAAACTCCCACTCAACTTTAAATTTGATAGAGAACGACACTGAATGGTCCCTGAAGCAAACATTTGGTGGGACCTCAGACGAGGAACACGACCTCTACCATCTCCTTCAAAACAAACACAAACGAGCGATGAGATATAAGAAAAATGGTAGAGAGGATGGTGATGGACGACATGTGCACTAGTACTGAGAGAGAGACAAACTTCTGGGAGAGAAACTTTTCACACTTTTGGGGTGTGAAAACTCACACCCTAGAAGTGACTCGAAGCCATACTGCCAGGAGCACTTTGCATCTCATATACAGGACATGGTCGAGAGGTTAAGGTTTCCTGTACTCCAGTTGCACAGTGCTCCTGGTAGTATGGGTTCGAGTCACTTCTGGGGTGTGAGTTTTCAGTTGCATATATGCCTGGGAACCATTCAGGCTTGTTCGCATTTGTGTTCCTCGCGTGTGCCCCAAAGAATGAGGTAATTTGATAAAATACTATACCCAAGATTACCAACAGAGTGCTGGTGGGATGATAGGGAAATAGCCTCGGCTGCTATCTTCTTTTGTCCGGTCATGATGGTCGAGTGGTTAAGGTGTCCTGTTCACCAGTTGCAAAGTGCTCCTGGCAGTATGGGTTCGAGTCACTTCTGAGGTGTGAGTTTTCAGTTGCATATATGCGTGGGGACCATTCAGGCTTGTTCACATTTGTGTTCCTCACGTGTGCCCCAAAGAATGAGGTAATTTGATAAAATACTATACCCAAGATTACCAACAGAGTGCTGGTGGGATGATAGGGAAATAGCCTCGGCTACCATCATCTTTTATCCGGTCGTGATGGTCGAGTGGTTAAGGTGTTCTCTACACCAGTTCCAAAGTGCTCCTGGCACTCGCACTTGGGTGAGGTGATATGTTGCAACAGTTTTGGATGAGGTGAACAAACTTTTGACCAACACAAGACAGAACACGGAACAATGGGTATTACTTGGATAAGTGAGAGGAAAGAATGGAAGTAACTGCAAAGGGCCTATTGGCCCATACATCCTCTTGATGCTTCTGTATTGGTACGGAGTCTTGAAATGGGTAGAATATAGTTGTGCATTAATTGGCTGCTGATTGCTGGTGTTGACTGATTTTGATGTTTTTGTTGACATCAAAAAGTCAACACCAGCAATCAACAGCCAATTAATGCACAACTATATTCTACCCACTTCAAGACTCCGTACCAATATAAAAGCATCAAGTGGAGGTTTTGGATGAGGATCACCTCATCCAAAACTGTTGCAACATATCACCTCACCCAAGTGCGAGTATATAAGACAAGCTGTTTAATGTTAGCATAGTTTTTTAGTACAGTGTAACCATGTCCTCCCAGGATATGACTTTCCTAACCATCCTTCTTGAATTATTAACGTCAGAAGGACACAGTGATATAGTAGCAAGAGCAAGGAAAATTGCTGAAGACGACCCAACCCTAAACGAAGCACCGTGGCAACTTGTAGGCAACGGAAAGACAAACAAACGAAGAAGAACCGAAGAAACGTCAAAAGAAACCAAACTAGAAGCCAACCAGAACTCAAGAGCAGCACCCAAACCAATGCCAAGGACCATATTCAAGACCAAAAAACCAGTGGATGGTCCCACTTATGCTTTCATTTGCCGCACTGGAAAAGAATAATCCAGGATCAGATCTTAGAGCCAAGCCCGACATTAGAGGTTGATATAACATATCCACAGCTAATCCGGATATAATCACAAACCTCAGGAACACAGAACACCTAGTGGAACTGAAACAAGAAGAAAAAATCACCAAAATGATAGTTCAAAATTTCCCGGTCGAAGTTCATGCAAACAGACTCCTAGAATGCCCAAATGTCACAACGGCGGAAAGATGCATGCACAACATTATTGAAACAAGACAGGTCCTCGTAACAATAAAAGGACCTCGCATCAACACTCTGAGTGTTGGCATCTATGGTCAACTCAGGCTGAGACTGTACAACCCAGAACCCATGCGCTGTTACAGATGTCAGCGCTTCGGCCACCACAAAGATGGCTGCAGAGGCCCGGAACGATGTGGTGTATGTAGCGAGCTCCATAATACCGACATATGCAAGAATCTGCACAAAGAAGGCAGACAAGCGAAAGCAAAATGCCCGAACAGCGGGGATACACATCACGCCTGAAACAAACGATGTCCAGAAAGGGGTAAAAAGAATACTAGCTTTTGGATCAACCCAGCAACCCAAAGTAACAACTTTGAGACCCCAATCGACCAGACCCTCGGTAAAAAGCCAGTGGTACACCCCTCGGCAAGTCCGCATAAATGAAGATCAGCAACAGTCTGGCGCGCCGGGTCCTTCTGGTCTGGGCAATGACGGGGCCTCCAACAACTGGAGGGGGCAGGGGGGCGCTGCTCCACTGGGAGACAGCAACAGAATGGATCGGGGCGGCAGGGTGAACATGCCTGCCGTTGCCTCCGGGACTTCCCAGGCAGGAATGATGATCCCTGCATCATCGGGTGCCCCAGTGGCTGGATGTAGCAGGGGCACTTCGGCCCAACCAGGAGTCTCCTCACCCACCAAGAAGAAAGTCTCCACTCCAGCCAAGAAGACACAAACGGTCGGGAAAACCAGTACTGTAAAAACCATGTTTTCAATGATTCCACTATAAACGGAAAAATGGACAATCTCAAAATTATACAAGGGAATATTCAAGGATTCAAAAGCAAAGCATAAACACTCAGAGCAGTGCTTCTCAAGGATAGCATTGATATTGTTCTACTCCAAGAAACACTCACCAGGACTGGCAGATTTATCAATATCCCAGGATATCAAGGTATCCATTGCCCTATGGCACAAGGTGGCACCAGAGGCATTTCAATTCCAGTAACAAATCATATAAATTCCACGGCAATCACAGACCTGCCCAACTGTGGCGAGAACGTCGACATTATGGGAGTTAAGCTCACTATGAGGAACTCAACGCTGTTCATTTTCAATGTATACAAGAGCCAGAGAGAACATGACATGGATCTCCTAGTAATCTTTGAAATAGCAGTCACTACACCTACTATCATCTCTGGTGACTTCAACGCTCATAGTGAATTACTTCTTGATTCACCAAGAACCGACGCCAACGGAAAACATATTGAACATCTTTTGGATGAAGTGCCAGAAATCAGTCTGCTTAATTCGACGGAACCAACCCACACTGGTGGGGGAAAGTTGGATCTCACGTTTGTTTCCACCAGTATTTATGAGTTGTGCCATTGGTCAGTGGATCATGTTCTGACTAGTGACCACTTTGCTACAAAAACAGTTATTAATATAGCACTACCTCCTAGACCTCCAGCTCCCGAGCCCGGATGGGACTTTATCAAGGCAGATTGGACGAAGTTTCAGGAAGCTCTCGAAACTTGGCACCAAAACTACACTCCTCCAGACAACACCGAAGAAATGGAAAAAGATTTAGTAAATACAATACATAGAGCAGCAAATCACGCCATCCCCAAGAGGAAAACAATTACCCAACAACATAAGGACCATTGGTATTACTGTGATAGGATCAAGGAGCTACATAATAGACTAAATCGTACACGAAAGAATTTCAGAAGAGATAGAACCGAAGCTAATCTAGGACTTCTTAGAGCTGTCTGAGATCATGTGCACGAAGAAACAGCAAAAATCAGAGAAGAAAAATGGCTCGAGTGGTGTGCCAAGCTAAATCAGCATACGTCTTTGGGCGACATCTGGAGGCAGATCAACAAGGCCAAAGGAAAATCGCCTCCTGCTCCGCCGCACTATGTTCATCCAGAGCAAGAAGCAGAAAGGCTAGCAAATCTATTTGCTTCAAGAGCCAGTTCCACTCAACTTCCTCAAGCAACTCCGACTCACCAACAAAGACTTCAAGCAGCAAGATGGAAAAAATAGATGATGCTTTAGCCTTACCTGACGAACCAGACCAACCATTCAATTTGAAAGAACTCAGAAGTGCTACAAAGAAAAAAAAATACAGCTATAGGCGAGGACAAAATCACTTACAACATGCTAGCCAAGCTATGGGGAAAAGGGTGAAGAAGCCTTCTTGAGTCTCATCAACAGAGTATGGGTGACAAGAACTCGACCACTCTCTTGGAACAGTGCAATTATAGTTCCCATTCCAAAACCTAAAGACCCAGGAAATCCAAGACCCATCTCATTAACAAGCTGTCTGTCCAAAACTGCAGAAAGAATGGCCCTTAATCGAACTGAATGGAAAGCCAATCCACTACACCAAAATATGTTTGCTTACAGAAAAGGTATTGGAACCACAGAATGCCTTACCTCCCTCCTGGATCAAATCAATGACAAACCTTTTTTTCCTTATTTATTTTATTTTTATTAATACTTTCCTTATTTTTCTTGACATTGAAAAAGCCTTCGAGTTAGCCAGTGCTCCAGCTACACTGTGCTGCCTTGTGGATAAGGAAATCAAAGGACACGCTCTTGCTTTTGCCAAAGGAAGCCTGCTTAACCGAGAAGCTAAAGTCAAATTCCAAGAAAAAATATCGACCTCAAAGAGGCTGGAAAATGGAACTCCGCAGGGATAAATACTGAGCCCCTTCCTCTTCAACTGTCTCATGGAACAATTCATGAAGCTCAAGTTACCAAAAGCCAATCTTCTTAACTATGCAGACGACTTTGTGGTCATCATCAATGGCAAAGGGGCAAGGAACCATGCACAAAAATGCCTAGATATTATCAGTAGGGAAGCGGAACACATAGCAGTGAAAATAAACAGCAATAAAACAAAAGCAATGGCAGTTAAAATGAGAACTCAAGACATCAGACTGGCAATACAAGGACATGAAATTGAGTGGGTTACCTCTTTTAAATACCTAGGAATCATAATAGACAACCAGTTGAAATTCACTCAAGAAATTGAATATCTTCGGCAACGTTGTAAAGCCAGAAACTCAGCTTTGCGCTCCCTGACCAGTCTTAGAGAGGGTGCATCTCTACCAGTACTCAAAATGTACTACGTTCAAGCAGTTAGGTCACTCATCGACTATGCTGCCCCTGCTCTTACATCCCTCAGTGATAACCAATGGGAGAAACTGGAAGTGTCTCAAAATGATGCTCTGCAAACAATGCTGGGAGCACCTATATGGACGCGTAGAGAGAACCTTAGAATGGAAACAAATTTACCAGCATTAGAAAACAGGATGAAACAAAGAATAGCCACAATAATAGGAAAACTTACTGGAACAACTGCCAGGCTGTCAATCAAAGACAGCATACAGAGATCCTTTCATAAAAACCTACAGTATAGAACAAGCTCATGGATGGATAATGTGGTCAAGATTTTAGAGAAAATGGACCTGAAATGGACCATTAAAAACAAAGGGGAAGATAGATCATATCAACACTTTCGGCAGCCTCCTTCATGGGAAGAATCGACTCTAAAGATAATCATTGAAAGATTACCAGTTAAAAAATCAGCATGTGACCCTCAGAGGCTCAAGGAAGTAATAGAGCAACAAATGGAAACTATCTCTAGACCCACAACGACTCACATCTTCACAGACGGATCAGTTGATCAAGAAAAAGGTTCTGCTGAGGAAGCAGTTTACACTACCAACCATGAAGCTTACTGGAGCATGAATAGTGGGTGCTCAACATTGCAAACAGAATTATATGCCCTGAAGGAGGCAATAAACTATACAATTGAGAATAATTTACATGATGTCATCATTCATACAGACTCTAAATCTTCGCTCCAGGCATTGTTATCCAGTCAGCAGAGAGATAATATACAACTCCTCACAGAAATTCAACATATAGGAAAAGATGCCCAAAATCGAGGGCTGTCAATCACCCTAAATTGGATACCAAGTCACATTGGCAGAGATGGTAATGAAAAGGCAGACTCACTAGCAAAAACTGACACTGCTCCACCTGTTGTACAGGTTCAAATACCTCCAAGTAAGATTAATAATTCTAACACGAATTTTCTCAATATTTCTTATATTTCTTTTCACTGTTGATGGTAACTGAAAAATCAATTCTCCAAAATTTATTTTTATTTCTAGTCTGACGCGACACTTGAACGCATTTCGTAATAACTTATTACATTTTCAAAGACTTTAGTTTACACACACACAACTATAACTAACCAGAGTTTAAACAGCTTCGATTTTATACCTGCATTTGGGTGAGGTGATATGTTACAACAGTTTTGGATGAGGTGAAAACAAAGTTTCAATACAAGACAGAACACGAAACAATGGGTATAATATTTTGTAAGTAAAAGGGAAGAATGGAAGTAACTGCAAAGGGCCTATTGGCCCATATTTCTTGATGCTTCTATATTGGTGCGGAGTCTTGAAGTGGATAGAATATAGTTGTGCATTAATTGGCTGTTGATTGCTGGTGTCGACTTCTTAATGTGTAGTGCCTCACAGATATCAAGCCGCCTGCAATCGCTGTATCTATCGATGATTTCCGTGCATTTTTGTTAAGACTTCTCTGGTGGACGGTCTAGTTGTGGGAAGAGATTATATGTTCCTTAATGGAGCCCTGTTGCTTATGCATCGTTAATCGCCTGGAAAGAGAAGTTGTTGTCTTGCCTATATACTGAATTCTTTGAGGCTTACAGTCCCCACGTGGGCATTTGAAGGCATAGACGACATTGGTCTCTTTTAAAGCGTTCTGTTTTGTGTCTGGAGAGTTTCTCATGAGTAGATTGGCCGTTTTCTTGGTTTTATAGTAGATCGTCAATTGTATCTTCTGATTTTTGTCTGTTGGGATAACGTTTCTAATAACAATATCTTTCAGGACCCTTTCCTCCGTTTTATGAGCTGTGGAAAAGAAGTTCGTGTAAAATAGTTTAATAGGGGGTACAGGTGTTGTGTTAGTTGTCTCTTCAGAGGTTGCATGGTGTTTCACCTTCCTTCTTATGATGTCTTCAATGAAACCATTGGAGAAGCCGTTGTTGACTAGGACCTGCCTTACCTTACAGAGTTCTTCATCGACTTGCTTCCATCCTGAGCTGTGGCTGAGAGCACGGTCGACATAAGCGTTAACGACACTCCACTTGTACCTGTCTGGGCAGTCACTGTTGGCATTGAAGTACATTCCTATGTTTATTTCCTTAGTGTAGACTGCAGTGTGGAAACCTCCGCTCCTATCCATGACTGTTACATCTAGAAAGGGCAGCTTCCCATCCTTCTCCATCTCGTAAGTGAAACGCAACACAGAATTCCGCTCAAATGCCTCCTTCAGCTCCTGCAGATGTCTGACATGAGGTATCTGTGTAAAAATGTCGTCAACATACCTGCAGTATATGGCCGGTTTCAAGTTCATGTCGACTAAGACCTTTTGTTCGATGGTACCCATGTAGAAGTTCGCAAACAGGACACCTAGGGGAGAACCCATGGCGACCCCATCTACTTGCATATACATGTGCCCATCCGGGCTCAAGAAGGGTGCCTCTTTAGTACAAGCTTGGAGTAGTTTCCTTAGAATGTTTTCTGGTATGTCAAGAAAAGCATAGGCCCGATCACGATACACTCTGTCCGCTATCATCCCGATTGTTTCATCCACAGGTACGTTGGTAAACAGTGATTCTACGTCCAACGAGGCTCTTATCCCTGCGGCCTGTGTTCCCCGCAGTAAGTCAGCAAATTCCTTTGGAGACTTCAGGCTGAAGGCGCAAGGGACATACGGGGTCAACAAGCCGTTGAGTCGCTTGGTCAGTCTGTACGTGGATGTGGGTATCTGGGTGATGATTGGCTGAAGTGGGTTTCCAGGCTTATGTGTCTTGACATTTCCATACGCGTATCCAGGCTTATATTCCCCAATAATCTTTGGCAGGTGGAGTCCGGGCTCAAGAAGGGTGCCTCTTTAGTACAAGCTTGGAGTAGTTTCCTTAGAATGTTTTCTGGTATGTCAAGAAGAGCATAGGCCGGATCACGATACACTCTGTCCGCTATCATCCTGATTGTTTCAGCCACAGGTACGTTGGTAAACAGTGATTCTACGTCCAACGAGGCTCTTATCCCTGCGGCCTGTGTTCCCCGCAGTAAGTCAGCAAATTCCTTTGGAGACTTCAGGCTGAAGGCCCAAGGGACATAAGGGGTCAACAGGCCGTTGAGTCGCTTGGTCAGTCTGTACGTGGATGTGGGTATCTGGCTGATGATTGGCCGAAGTGGGTTTCCAGGCTTATGTGTCTTGACATTTCCATACGCATATCCAGGCTTATATTCCCCAATAATCTTTGGCAGGTGGAGTCCGGATTTCTTGGCGTTCACTGTTTCGATCAATTTGTTGACCTTTGCTTTCAATTCGGCTGTAGTGTCCTTCGTTACCCTTTTGGAATTTAGTTTGGTCAGAGAGAATGAGGTTCATTTTCGCCAGATATTCGTCTTTTTTAAGAATGACGAATATTGGCGACTTGCCACCTGTTCTGACGACTATCTCCTTGTTCTCACGAAGGCTCTTAGCAGCCTCTTTGAGCTCGGAGGACAGTATGGTGCTTCTGTAATTGCCTCGATTTTTTCCTCCTTCCGCAATAAGTTCTGCTTGTAATGTGTCTTGGGTATGTACCAAAGTATGTACTTTGGTATGTACTTTAATTTGTACCAATGAAGAGGTTTTGGATGAGGATCACCTCATCAAAAACTGTTGTAACATATCACCTCACCCAAGTGCGAGTATATAAGACAAGCTGTTTAATGTTAGCAAAAGTAAAACTCTGTTTAGTGTTTTCAGGTTACAGTTGTGTGTGTGTAAACTAAAATCTTTGAAAATGTAATAAGTTATTACGAAACGCGTTCAAGCGTCGCGTCAGACTAGAAATAAAAAGGAATTTTGGAGAATTAATATTTCAATTACCATCAATAGTAAAAAGAAACATAAGAAATATTAAGAAAATTCGTGTTAGAATTATCAATCTTACTTTTTCGGTCATATATAATAATATATGTCTACGGGAAAGACTGCTACCAAAATATACTAATATATATATATATATATATATATATATATATATATATATATATATATATATATAACTGAAAACTCACACCCCAGAAGTGACTCGAACCCATACTCCCAGAAGCAACGCAACTGGTATGTACAAGACGCCTTAATCCACTTGACCATCACGACCGGACATAATGAGGTGATAGCCGAGGCTATTTGAACCACCCCACCGCCGGCACTCGGATAGTAATCTTGGGCATAGCATTTTACCAAATCACCTCATTCTTTGGGGCACACGTGAGGAACACAAATGCGAACAAGCCTGAATGGTCCCCAGGACAATATGCAACTGAAAACTCGGCTATCACCTCATTATGTCCGGTCGTGATGGTCAAGTGGATTAAGGCGTCTTGTACATACCAGTTGCGTTGCTTCTGGGAGTATGGGTTCGAGTCACTTCTGGGGTGTGAGTTTTCAGTTGCATATTGTCCTGGGGACCATTCAGGCTTGTTCGCATTTGTGTTCCTCACGTGTGCCCCAAAGAATGAGGTGATTTGGTAAAATGCTATGCCCAAGATTACTATCCGAGTGCCGGCAGTGGGGTGGTTCAAATAGCCTCGGCTATCACCTCATTATGTCCGGTCGTGATGGTCAAGTGGATTAAGGCGTCTTGTACATACCAGTTGCGTTGCTTCTGGGAGTATGGGTTCGAGTCACTTCTGGGGTGTGAGTTTTCAGTTGCATATTGTCCTGGGGACCATTCAGGCTTGTTCGCATATATATATATATATATATATATATATATATATATATATATATATATATATATATATATATATATATATATATATATATATATATGTCTCTATAATGGTTTCTGTTCTGTAGAATAGAAACCACAATACCTCCAATAAAATTATATTACAAATCAACCATGCACAGTGAACATATAAAAGAGGAAAGAATAATGAAAGAAATAATCCGTAAAGGAGTAAAAAGCACTACTCCTAACCAAAACATAAACCTGATAATATTCTACAAAACCAAGAAGACTTCCGAACTCCCTATCAAAAACAGCCCGAAGCCGACGGAGAACCCTCTACAGCAGTCAAGCGTTGTATACATGTACACTTGCCCCCACGAAAGATGTTACCTTCAATCTAAGTACATAGGTATGACGTCGTCCAAGCTGACGAGGCGTTTGACATGCCATCTTCAATCCCGTGCCCCCAGGAATCACATGAGACAAGCCCATGACATCACCCTAACAAGAGAAATGTTGAACAAAAATACCTGTATAATAGACAAAACCCAAGATGCAAGAAAATTACAAATTCTTGAAGCAATTCACATAAGAATAGAACAACCTACCATGAACACCCAAATCACGGAACTATTTACTCTACCCACCATGAGAGTAAGGACAAGACCAGAACATAACGATGCCATCACAGAAGACAATGTCCAACATAACAGGCCAATTACACTTGATTAATCTTTGTATGTAGATAGGAGCTGCCTCGCATGGGCCAATAGGGGTTCCGCAGTTACTTCTATTCTTATGTTCTTGTGTTTCACCCCCCATTTATCCCTTATGTATCCCCCCATGTTTTTACCTTTATTGTCGTATCACCTGACCCAGTGCGGGTATAAAATCAACCAGTCCTGAAAATTCTTTTCACTTGAGAATGAACTATGGAGGTTCGAAACGTTGTGCAAATTGTATAAATAAGTGTAATACATTCTATAGTAATTCACTTCTTTTCTTCGCCTTGAAATTACGAAAATAAGTTTTGGAGAACTCCTCTTTCAGCTAAGCCCTGATGCTAAAAAAATAGTTAGAGGGATAGAAGCTCGACATCAGAAGATAGTAAATAGGGAGCCGGTCGGCCAAGCGGACAGCACGCTAGACTTGTGATCCTGTGGTCCTGGGTTCGATCCCAGGCGCCGGCGAGAAACAATGGGCAGAGTTTCTTTCACCCTATGCCCCTGTTACCTAGCAGTAAAATAGGTACCTGGGTGTTAGTCAGTTGTCACGGGATGCTTCCTGGGGGTGGAGGCCTGGTCGAGGACCGGGCCGCGGGGACACTAAAGCCCCGAAATCATCTCAAGAAAACCTCAAGAAATACAGAATATGCAGTCATATTCAATGAGACATGTTTAAAAGAAAACCTGCTGCCAGTATACACGAATATATATATATATATATATATATATATATATTGGTGTATACTGGCAGCAGGTTTTCTTTCAAACATGTTTCATTGAATATGACCGCATATTCTGTATTTATTATTTTCTGGTTTAGGGCTTCTATCCCTCTAACTATTTTCTTAGCATCAGGGCTTAATTGGAATAGGAGTTCTCCAAAACTCATTTTCGTACTTTTAAGGTGAAGAAAAGAAATGATTTACTATAGAGTGTATTACACTTATTTGTATAATTTGCACGACGTTTCGAACCTCCATGGTTCATTCTCAAGTGAACAGATCTTATAATACTAGTTGATTTTATACCCGCATTAGGTCAGGTGATAATACAATGAAGGTGATAAACATGGGGGGATACATAAGGGATAAACATAGGGGCTGCAGAATATATATATATATATATATATATATATATATATATATATATATATATATATATATAGAATATATATATATATATATATATATATATATATATATATATATATATATATATATATATATATATATATATATATATATATATATATATATATATATATTAGTATATTTTGGTAGCAGTCTTTCCTGTAGACATATATTATTAAATATGACCGAAAAAGTAAGATTAATAATTCTAACACGAATTTTCTCAATCTTTCGTACATTACGCTTCACTGTTGGAGGTAAATCAAAAATCACTTCTCCAAAATTCATTTTTATTTCTAGTCTGACGCGACACGGGCGCGTTTCGTAAAACTTATTTCATTTTCAAAGACTTCACAAATACACAACTGATTAGAACTTACGTCTCTCTGATATTATATCTACATTTGAGTGAGGTGGGAAGGATGATGTGGCATTAACACAAGACAGAACAGGGGATATTAATAGGGTATTAAAAGTATCAACACAAGACAGAACAGAAACAATGGGTATTGAATAGAAGTGTTTGTAGAAAGCCTATTGGTCCATATTTCTTGATGCTTCTATATTGGAGCGGAGTCTTGAGGTGGGTAGAATATAGTTGTGCAATAATTGGCTGTTGATTGCTGGTGTTGACTTCTTGATGTGTAGTGCCTCGCAAACGTCAAGCCGCCTGCTATCGCTGTATCTATCGATGATTTCTGTGTTGTTTACTAGGATTTCTCTGGCGATGGTTTGGTTATGGGAAGAGATTATATGTTCCTTAATGGAGCCCTGTTGCTTATGCATCGTTAAACGCCTAGAAAGAGATGTTGTTGTCTTGCCTATATACTGGGTTTTTTGGAGCTTACAGTCCCCAAGTGGGCATTTGAAGGCATAGACGACGTTAGTCTCTTTTAAAGCGTTCTGTTTTGTGTCTGGAGAGTTTCTCATGAGTAGGCTGGCCGTTTTTCTGGTTTTATAGTAAATCGTCAGTTGTATCCTCTGATTTTTGTCTGTAGGGATAACGTTTCTATTAACAATATCTTTCAGGACCCTTTCCTCCGTTTTATGAGCTGTGGAAAAGAAGTTCCTGTAAAATAGTCTAATAGGGGGTATAGGTGTTGTGTTAGTTGTCTCTTCAGACGTTGCATGGCTTTTCACTTTCCTTCTTATGATGTCTTCGATGAAACCATTGGAGAAGCCGTTATTGACTAGAACCTGCCTTACCCTACAGAGTTCTTCGTCGACTTGCTTCCATTCTGAGCTGTGGCTGAGAGCACGGTCGACGTATGCGTTAACAACACAACACTAGTGTTGTTAACGCACACGTCGACCGTGCTCTCAGCCACAGCTCAGAATGGAAGCAAGTCGACGAAGAACTCTGTAGGGTAAGGCAGGTTCTAGTCAATAACGGCTTCTCCAATGGTTTCATCGAAGACATCATAAGAAGGAAAGTGAAAAGCCATGCAACCTCTGAAGAGACAACTAACACAACACCTATACCCCCTATTAGACTATTTTACAGGAACTTCTTTTCCACAGCTCATAAAACGGAGGAAAGGGTCCTGAAAGATATTGTTAATAGAAACGTTATCCCTGCAGACAAAAATCAGAGGATACAACTGACGATTTACTATAAAACCAGAAAAACGGCCAGCCTACTCATGAGAAACTCTCCAGACACAAAACAGAACGCTTTAAAAGAGACTAACGTCGTCTATGCCTTCAAATGCCCACTTGGGGACTGTAAGCTCCAAAAAACCCAGTACATAGGCAAGACAACAACATCTCTTTCTAGGCGTTTAATGATGCATAAGCAACAGGGCTCCATTAAGGAACATATAATCTCTTCCCATAACCAAACCATCGCCAGAGAAATCCTAGTAAACAACACAGAAATCATCGATAGATACAGCGATAGCAGGCGGCTTGACGTTTGCGAGGCACTACACATCAAGAAGTCAACACCAGCAATCAACAGCCAATTATTGCACAACTATATTCTACCCACCTCAAGACTCCGCTCCAATATAGAAGCATCAAGAAATATGGACCAATAGGCTTTCTACAAACACTTCTATTCAATACCCATTGTTTCTGTTCTGTCTTGTGTTGATACTTTTAATACCCTATTAATATCCCCTGTTCTGTCTTGTGTTAATGCCACATCATCCTTCCCACCTCACTCAAATGTAGATATAATATCAGAGAGACGTAAGTTCTAATCAGTTGTGTATTTGTGAAGTCTTTGAAAATGTAATAAGTTTTACGAAACGCGCCCGTGTCGCGTCAGACTAGAAATAAAAATGAATTTTGGAGAAGTGATTTTTGATTTACCTCCAACAGTGAAGCGTAATGTACGAAAGATTGAGAAAATTCGTGTTAGAATTATTAATCTTACTTTTTCGGTCATATTTAATAATATATATATATATATATATATATATATATATATATATATGAAATTGACGATCACGAAACACTGATCATTTGTATGCGGAAAGGGTGACTACGACCAAACAGTATTTCTTAATGAACCTAATTCTTTGGTACCTTCAATTCTATTCACATGTGAGAATGAGGAGAATGGTACTCCTCCGTTTTTAGATATTATGATTCATAGAGTCAATAGAAGGTTCAAATTTAATGTGTATAGGAAACCTACCAACGTGGGGTCGTCTGTTCATTATTGTTCAAATCATCATAGTAAAGTTAAACAGGCAGTATTTTCAGGAATGTTTCTTCAAAGTTTGAAGGTATGCAGCTGTGAGATTTTTTTATGAAAATACTGCTAAAATATATGAAATAGGGAAGAGTTTACAGTACCCTAAGATGTTTTTGGATTGCTCGTTAAGGCAAGCTAAACGTACGTTTTATAATCATGTCCCCATAGCTAGACCAGAAATTAGAAACTCATTGGTGGTACCTTATGCGATAGGATTTGAAAAAATTTCCTCGGTTTTTAAGAACTTTAATGTCAATTTGGAGTTCAATAATAGTACGATCAAGTCCAATTTAATACAAAATTCCCCAGGCACAGCAGGTTGTGTGTATTCGATTCCCTGCAATGATTCGTCTGTGTACCTTTGACAAACTGGAAAATTGTTACAATTGTGTTTGTCCCAAAATGCTTATAGCATTAGAACTGCTCAAACGTCTAATGCATTGTATCTACATACAAAATTGGTGTGACTACACTAATAATTGGGGAGGAGCGAAAAGCATTACCAATTGCAGCGGCTTCGTGGACCGGAATTTGAATGAGTCTGCTCTAATCACTCAGAGTCTAAATCTTCTCAATATTCGTTCTGGTATGTACAAACCTGACTCATTATTAAGTTAAAACATTGTTCAAATGTTAATGAAAAATCTATGATAGGGAGTGAAAATGTCTCAATACAATATTATTATCATATATTATGTTTGTTCAATGAGGCTTTTTGTTTAATCTTCCATACTTATTCTCTGACCGCTGTATCCTTCTGACTATTCTAAGCTAATCTATACCTGCTTCTGCGTAAATTTTTCACTGGGCATGGGTGGTCAGGTCCCAATTGTTGGCCTCCACCCTCCCTTCCTCTGTTTCTCTCTGTCAGTCTGGTGTCGACAACGGCTATGATCGGCCGAACCGTTCATCTCCCTTTCCCAATTCTCAGTGATTTTTTCGCATATATATATATATATATATATATATATATATATATATATATATATATATATATATATATATATATATATTAGTATATTTTGGTAGCAGTCTTTCCTGTAGACATATATTATTAAATATGACCGAGAAAGTAAGATTAATAATTCTAACACGAATTTTCTCAATCTTTCGTACATTTCTTTTCACTGTTGGAGGTAAATCAAAAATCAATTCTCCAAAATTCATTTTTATTTCTAGTCTGATGCGACACGAGCGCGTTTCGTAAAACTTATTCCATTCTCAAACACTTTAGTTCACAAATACACAACTGAATAGAACTTACGCATCTCCGATTTTATATCTACATTTGAGTGAGGTGGAAGGGGTGATGTGGCATTAACACAAGACAGAACAAGATGTGGCATTAATAGGGTATTAATTTCATCAACACAAGACAGAACACGAAACAATGGATATTGAATAGAAGTGAAAAGCCATGCAACCTCTGAAGAGACAACTAACACAACACCTATACCCCCTATTAGACTATTTTACAGGAACTTCTTTTCCACAGCTCATAAAACGGAGGAAAGGGTCCTGAAAGATATTGTTAATAGAAACGTTATCCCTACAGACAAAAATCAGAGGATACAACTGACGATTTACTATAAAACCAGAAAAACGGCCAGCCTACTCATGAGAAACTCTCCAGACACAAAACAGAACGCTTTAAAAGAGACTAACGTCGTCTATGCCTTCAAATGCCCTCTTGGGGACTGTAAGCTCCAAAAAACCCAGTATATAGGCAAGACAACAACATCTCTTTCTAGGCGTTTAACGATGCATAAGCAACAGGGCTCCATTAAGGAACATATAATCTCTTCCCACAACCAAACCATCGCCAGAGAAATCCTAGTAAACAACACAGAAATCATCGATAGATACAGCGATAGCAGGCGGCTTAACGTTTGCGAGGCACTACACATCAAGAAGTCAACACCAGCAATCAACAGCCAATTATTGCACAACTATATTCTACCCACCTCAAGACTCCGCTCCAATATAGAAGCATCAAGAAATATGGACCAATAGGCTTTCTACAAACACTTCTATTCAATATCCATTGTTTCGTGTTCTGTCTTGTGTTGATGAAATTAATACCCTATTAATACCACCTTTTGTTCTGTCTTGTGTTGATGAAATTAATACCCTATTAATGCCACATCTTGTTCTGTCTTGTGTTAATGCCACATCACCCCTTCCACCTCACTTAAATGTAGATATAAAATCGGAGATGCGTAAGTTCTATTCAGTTGTGTATTTGTGAACTAAAGTCTTTGAAAATGTAATAAGTTTTACGAAACGCGCTCGTGTCGCGTCAGACTAGAAATAAAAATTATTTTTGGAGAATTGATTTTTGATTTACCTCCAACAGTGAAAAGAAATGTACAAAAGATTGAGAAAATTCGTGTTAGAATTATTAATCTTACTTTCTCGGTCATATTTAATAATATATATATATATATATATATATATATATATATATATATATATATATATATATATATATATATATATATATATATATATATATATTTATATATATATGTATATATATATATATATATATATATATATATATATATATATATATATATATATATATATATATATATATATGTATATATATATATATGTATATTTTTTTTAAACCTAAATGGGGTACCACCTCTGATGCAAGTGTAGGGACCCATAGCCTCGGAATAAAAATAAAGAGTACTCGGAGAAGATCTTGTGGATCCTCACTGAACACTTTGATATTTTTTTCTCCTACTACCACTATTCTTTTGATATGTGTGTATATATATCTAACTTTTTTTGAAAATGTCATAACACAAAAAGGGTTACAACATTGGTTACATGCAGGGTACAAGGCTACTTGTCACAAGTTGCAGAGCTCCTCCAGCTCTTTAGATGGCGGGCAGGAACCATGGATGCAGTGAGCATTTCCTCTCTGGATCTCCACACTAAGGCGCTGAAAGAGAAAACTGCCAGCTCTAGGGTCTCTAGTTGTTTCAATTAGCTTGGACCCCAGTTCCTTCAAAACACCTTGAACACTTTTACCCCAGGCACCAAGTGTCTCTGAGGCAATGGGGACAAAATTGTAGTGGTGCTCAAGGTCTCTGTATTTACGTGACTTGGCTGCTTCCCGGTGATTGGCAGCTCCTCCTGCTTGTGTAGCACTGAAGTCAACATAGGTGTTGACTAAAGTTGAAACGCAAGTGTAGTCCCACACCAACTGTCTACCATTCTTCCAGGGGTTCACCGTGATTCCATCTGGGCGACCGACAGGCTCATCAGAGTTGCAGGACATTAGGTAACGGGGCTCTCTCTCTGCTGGACAACCGGCTGTGGTAAGGCTTCTGTTTATAATATCGTTAACCTCGCCGTGTCTTGCATGCCATCCTCCTGTCCTTTGGCAGAGAAGACCATGCCGTCCGTACCTGTCGGCCTCTGCCTCGCTACAAATACACCTGTATTTGGTGTGGATTGGGGCAGCGAGGAGGAGAGCCACGGCAATTCGGAGGGCCTGCGGTGTGAGACGGGTGCCGGTTGCTGACATTGGGGTTGCTAATAGGACGTCACCTGCATGGGAAGCTGCTACAGCTCTAAGTCGAGCAGTGTTATGTGGTGTTGTTGCAGCTTCTTGGTCGGCAATGGGGCGATCCCAGCTGGTTTGCTTATGGGCTTCAGAAGGCGGTGGTTGGGGTGCTGGTCCTGCGAGAGAGACCCATTTGGTTGTGCAGTCTGTGAAGCTGGGATCATGTACCCCTGCCCGATGAACTAGGTGCTCAGGTAGGATTTCCTTCACTAAGTTGTCAGGCGCCACTACAGAGGACAGGAACGCTGGTACATCAATTTGTGTTGCTGTGCGCACGCCAAGGCCCCCGAGTCTGACAGGAAGGGAGGCCTGTTTCCACTGTGAGTCGCTGAGAGAAAGATTGAGGGCTTTTTCTAGCATTGATTTCAGTTAGCTGTCGTACCCTTCTAATTTAATATTGTTGGAAGATGGCAAACATCTTAGAAAGTAGGTCAGCCTGCGGAGGGACACGCATCTGATGATGAGGTAAAGTGTATCATGAGCATCGATGTCTTCAATCCTCTCGTTCATCCACTTCAGGTCAGTGATATTCTTACCAAGAACCTCGTCGATGGCATTCCCTCCAAGAGGAGCACCTAGGAGTGTGCTGTCCTCAGGGTTGATTGTATGAATATCAGGCAAAACAGCCTTTATTCGCTCTATTATGTGCTGGTTGGTGGAGGTTATTTCGCACTAGCAAGAAATCAGGGTGAGGCTTAGACTTGCTCCTTGCACCTGAATTATTCTTATGTCGTCCAAGAGTGAGGCTGGGGAACCAGGTAGAGTACCATCGTCCAAAAAAAAAAAAAAAATTGTGCTCACTGGACAGGTTATCGGTGAATTCCTTGATGACTAGGCAGAAAAGAAAAGAAGCAAGGGGTCACCCTGTTGGACACCTTCTTGTGATTCAATTTCATGTTCCTCGAATAGCAGAGTTAGACACTTGCTGTAGCATGAGTTTACAAATGGATAGAGGGAAGGAAAAAGGTGATGAACCGCACTGAGTACTGCATCCCTTCTAACCAGGTAGAACTTTAGACACACACACCCACCAGGAGACTCGAACCCTGGCCATCAAAATGGCAGGTACGCACTTGTATCCACTACACCATACTTAGAGCCCTAAAGAGGTGGGAATTCCAGGGTATTTACCCCCCCCCCACCAGAATCTTTAGACCTCTGAGTATGGTGTAGTGGATATTGAGGGGTACCACCTCTGGTGGTATGCCTCAATATCCCTCCTCAAAATGATTGTAGAGACCCATAGCCTCCGAGAAGAAAATAAAGCGTACTCAGAGAAGACCTTATGGGTCCTCACTGAACATTTTGATATTTTCTTCTCGTACCACCCCCATTATTTTTGCATATGAATGTATATATACGTCTAACTTTATTTTATTTCCAATTGCATTACACAAAAAGGGTTACAACATTGGTTACATGCAGGATACAAGGATTCGTGTCACAGGTTATAGAGTTCCTCTATTTCCTTAGATGGAGGGCAGGAACCATGGAAGCAGTGAGCATTTCCTCTCTGGATCGCCACACTAAGACGCTGAAAGAGGACACTGGCTGCTGTAGAGTCTCTAGGTTTTTCAGTTAGCTTAGAACCCAGTTCCTCAAAAAAACTTGCAGCACTTTTATCCCAGTCACCAAGTGTCTCTGAGGCAATGGGGACAAAATCGTAGTGGTGATCAAGAGTGGTTATAGTACTGGACACGCCAAGGGGCATGGAGGCCCTGACTTACTTGGTACGAATCCTTCAGGGGGTCAAGAGTTTTCTGATGCGGTTGGCTTGGGGAACATTCAAGATTGATGCACAAATTTCCTGTGTAGTACTTTCCTCAGACTTTCCTGTGCAGTAGTTATGTTTTGCGTCTGACTCCGAGCTTTGCTTTGCTCAGTAGGGATGAGTGGAAGTCTTCACATCCTTAGTTACCATCATGTCTGTGTATGTCATTTCTGTGACTTATTGTAACGTATTGTGCATGACCTTTCGACTGTCCATTTGACAGATAGTTTTAAATGATGTATTTTGCATACACCGGTAACTACTTGAGTTAAATGATATGTGGTCTTGATAGTGTTTAGTAAAGTTTCGCTTCCTGAGGAAAACCGTCATTGATCAGTTAGAATATCCCCGGTCTGTGATGGAATTAAGTTTGTGGTCTTGAACCTTCAAAATGTCTTTCAATGCTCGTACTTTCTAGCAACCTTTGACAGGTGAAGTCCGCATCTTTTGGCACTTGCTGTTGCAACCCATTAACTGTTGAAATTGGCTAAGTGAAATTATGCAATAGTGCCATTAGACGTCAACTGTAGGTATGTTGATTATTGGGTAAACCCGTCCTCCTAATAGATCGTCGCATTTTGACATATATACCCAACCTAAGGCCAAAAATCGTCGAACTATAGAATGGTAGAAGCTCGCGAAATTTACATTCTGTCCTGTTTTCTGTTTTGAGTCCTCTAGTAGGTTAGGATAAGGTCACCTTAGTGCGACAGTTTCTTGATGTTGGGAAACCTTAGGAGTACGGACTGGATTATTTATCCACTCACCTGATAATGAGCGCCTTATGTAGCTGAAGGATGCTTTAACACAAAGTTCTGTGTAAAGATTCATGACAGGATGGTGAGAGAAGGTAAGATGCTTTTACTAAACAGATCTCGGTTATCTTGAGGTTAACTTGAGATGATTTCGGGGCTTTAGTGTCCCCACGGCCCAGTCCTCGACCAGGCCTCCACCCCCAGGAAGCAGCCCGTGACAGCTGGCTAACACCCAGGTACCTATATTACTGCTAGGTAACAGGGACATAGGGTGAAAGAAACTCTGCCCATTGTTTCTCGCCAGTGCCCGGGATCGAACCCGGGACCACAGGATCACAAGTTCAGTGTGCTGTCTGCTCGGCCGACCGGCTCCCACCCACAACCGGATCAGGCAGGGAAAATAATGGAGAGTTTCACATTAATGTCTACACGAGGGAAATCACCTTGGGCATGTGCCTTAATGCTAGTAGTGAGTGCCCTAACAGATACAAGCAGAGCGTTGTCAATATCCATCTCTACCCCCGCCCACACACACACACACACACACACACACACACACACACACACACACACACACACACACACACACACACACACACACACAAAACAACAAACAAATCACTGGCAACAGGGGAACTGCCAGATATTTGGAAAGCAGCTAACGTAGTCCCGATATACAAGAAAGGGGATAGACAGGAGGCACTGAACTACAGGTCTGTGTCCCTAACCTGCATACCATGCAAGCTGATGGAGAAGATTGTGCGAAAAAAACTAGTGGAGCATCTGGAGCGAAGGAACTTTGTAACACAGCATCAACATGGTTTCAGGGATGGCAGGTCCTGCCTCACAGGGTTACTTGAATTCAAGGACCAGGCAACAAAAATAAGGCAAGAAAGAGAAGGGTAGGCAGACTGCATATTTTTGGATTGTCAGAAAGCCTTTGATACAGTGCCACACAAGAGGCTAGTGCGAAAGTTGGAGACGCAGGCTGGAGTGAAAGGGAAGGTACTCCGGTGGATAGAGGAGTACCTAAGCAACAGGAGACAACGAGTCTGTGTGAGGAGTGAGGTCTCAGATTGGCGAGACGTTACAAGTGGAGTCCCGCAGGGGTCAGTCCTTGGACCTATACTGTTTCTGGTATATGTAAATGATCTCCCAGAGGGTAAAGATTCGTTTCTCTCAATGTTTGCCGACGATGCAAAAATTATGAGGAGGATTGAAACAGAGGATGATAGTAGGAGGCTACAAGATGACCTAGACAGACTGAGTGAATGGTCCAACAAATGGCTGTTGAAGTTCAACCCGAGTAAATGCAAAGTAATGAAACTAGGCAGTGGAAACAGGAGGCCAGACACAGGATACAGAATAGGAGATGAGGTACTTAATGAAACAGACAGAGAGAAAGATCTAGGAGTTGATATCACACCAAACCTGTCTCCTGAAGCCCACATAAAGAGAACAACGTCTGCGGCATATGCGAGGCTGGCTAACATCAGAACGGCGTTCAGGAACCTGTGTAAGGAATCATTCAGAATCTTGTACACAACATATGTAAGACCTATCCTGGAGTATGCGGCCCCAGCATGGAGCCCGTACCTTGTCAAGCACAAGACGAAGCTGGAAAAAGTCCAAAGGTCTGCTACTAGACTAGTCCCAGAACTAAGAGGCATGAGTTATGAGGAAAGGCTGCGGGAAATGCACCTTACGACACTGGAAGACAGAAGACTAAGGGGGGACATGATCACAACCTACAAAATCCTCAGGGGAATTGACCGGGTAAACAAGGATGAACTATTCAACACTGGAGGGACGCAAACAAGGGGACACAGATGGAAGCTGAGTACCCAAATGAGCCACAGAGATGTTAGAAAGAACTTTTTCAGTGTCAGAGTAGTTAGTAAATGGAATGCACTAGGAAGTGATGTGGTGGAGGCTGACTCCATACACAGTTTCAAATGTAGATATGATAGAGCCCAGTAGGCTCAGGAATCTGTACACCAGTTGATTGACGGTTGAGAGGCGGGACCAAAGAGCCAAAGCTCAACCCCCTCAAGCACAATTAGGTGAGTACAATAAGGTGAGTACACACACACACATAATCTATTCATAATTTTAAAATTAGGTATGATAGGGAAATGGGACAGGAGTCATTACTGTAAAGAACCAATGGCTGAAAAGGCGGGATCCAAGAGTTAATGCTTGATATTGCAAGCACAAATAGGTGAGTACACACATACACACACATCAGAGAAAGAAAGCAGAGTACCAGGAATGAATATGTCAGGATGAGAAGAGAGGCAGAAAGACAATACGAAAATGACATCACAAGCAAGGCAAAGACCAGCCTAAATTGCTGAACAGGCACATCAGGAGAAAAACAACAGTAAAGGAACAGGTTATGAAATTAAGGATAGGGGCAGAAGGATTCACTACAAACGACAAGGAAGTGTATGAGGAACTGAATAAGAAATTCCAGGAGGTCTTAACCTTAGAACAAGGAGAAATTCCAGAGATAAGAGAGGGAATATTTAACCAAGAACCACTGGAAGAGTTTGAGATTATCAGCGGGGAAGTAAGGAAGTGTTTACTAGAGTTGGATGTAACAAAGGCTATAGGCTCAGATGGAATCTCCCCTTGGATACTAAAGGAAGGAGAAGAAGCACTGTGCCTGCTACTCTCCATAGTGAATAACAAATCACTGGCAACAGGGGAACTGCCAGGAATAGGGAAAGCGGTTAATGTAGTCCCGATATACAAGAAAGGGGATAGACAGGAGGCACTGAACTACAGGCCAGTGTCGCTAACTTGAATACCATGCAAGCTGATGGAGAAGATTGTGCAAAGAAAGCTAGTGGGACATCTGGAACGAATGAACTTTGTAACACAGCATCAACATGGCGTCAGGGATGGCAGGTCCTGCCTCACAGGGTTAATTGAATTCTACGACCAGGCAACACAAATCAGTCAAGAAACAGAGGGGTGGGCATACTGCATATTTTTTGATTGCCAGAAAGCCTTTGACACAATACCACTCAAGAGGCTAGTGAAAAAGCTGGAGATGCAGGCTGGAGTCTAAGGGAAGGTACTCCATTGGATAAAGGAGTACCTAAGCAACAGAAGACCGCGAGTCACTGTGAGGGGGGGAGGTCTCTGAATGGCGAGACGTCACAAGTGGAGTCCCGCAGGAGTCAACCCTTGGACCTATACTGTTTCTGATATATGTAAATGATCTCCCAGAGGGTATAGACTCGTTTCTCTCACTGTTTGCTGATGATGCAAAAATTATGAAGAGGATTGAAACAGGATGATAGAAGGAGGCTACAAGATGACCTAGACAGACTGAATGAATGGTCCAACAAATGGCTGCTAAGCTTCATCCTGAGTAAATACAAAGTAATGAAACTAGGCGGTGGAAACAAGAGGCCAGACACAGGATACTGAATAGGAGATGGAGTACTTCATGAAACGGACAGAGAGAAAGATCTAGGAGTTGATATCACACCAAACCTGTCTCCTGAGCCCCACATAAAAAAATTACGTCTGCTGCTTATGCGAGGAATCTGTGTAAGGAATCATTCAGAATCTTGTATGCCAGATATGTAAGACCAGTCCTGGAGTAAGCGGCCCCAGCATGGAGCCCGTATCTTGTCAAGCACAAGACGAAGCTGGAAAAAGTTCAGAGGTATGCCACTTGACTAGTCCCAGAACTAAGAAGCATGAGTTACGAGGAAAGGCTGCGGGAAATGCACCTTACGACATTGGAAAACAGAAGAATAAGGGGAGACCTGATCACTACCTACAAAATTGACAGGTTAGACAAGGATAAACTATTCAACACTGGTGGAACGCGAACAAGGGGACACAGGTGAAAACTGAGTACCCAAATGAGCCACAGGGACGTTAGAAAAAACTTTTTCAGTGTCAGAGTAGTTAACGGATGGAATGCATTAGGCAGTGATGTGGTGGAGGCTGACTCCATACACAGTTTTAAATGTTAGGGCCAAAGTTGTGAGGGGGGCCCAAAGAGCCAGAGCTAAACCCCCGCAAGCACAAATAGGTGAGTACAAATAGGTGAGTACACACACACACACACACACACACACACAAAAGTCGATCTGGAAGATCCTGTGTATCGAATTTACTCAGTTTCCATGATCGAGCAACAGAGATATTACAGGAAAGAGATGGTTGGGTTGACTGCATCTATCTGGACCAAAAAAAGGCTTTCGACAGAGTTCCACATAAGAGGTTGTTCTGGAAACTGGAAGATATTGGAAAGGTGACAGGTAAGCTTCTAACATGGATGAAAAATTTTCTAACTGATAGAAAAATGAGGGCAGTGATCAGAGGCAATGTATCGGACTGGAGAAATGTCACAAGTGGAGTACCACAGGGTTCAGTTCTTGCACCAGTGATGTTTATTGTCTACATAAATGATCTACCAGTTGGTATACAGAATTATATGAACATGTTTGCTGATGATGCTAAGATAATAGGAAGGATAAGAAACTTAGATGATTGTCATGACCTTCAAGATGACCTGGACAAAATAAGTATATGGAGCACCACATGGCAAATGGAATTTAATGTTAATAAATGCCATGTTATGGGATGTGGAATAGGAGAACATAGACCCCAATCAACCTATATATTATGTGAGAAATCTTTAAAGAATTCTGATAAAGAAAGAGATCTAGGGGTGGTTCTAGATAGAAAACTATCACCTGAGGACCACATAAAGAATATTGTACGAAGAGCCTATGCCACGCTTTCTAACTTCAGAATTGCTTTTAAATACATTGATGGCGATATAATAAAGAAATTGTTTACGATTTTTGTTAGGCGAAAGCTAGAATATGCAGCGGTTGTGTGGTGCCCATATCTTAAGAAACACATCAACAAACTGGAAAAGATGCAAACACATGCTACTAAGTGGCTCCCAGATCTGAAGGGCAAGAGCTACGAGGAGAGGTTAGTCATTAAATATGCCAAAACTAAAAGACAGAAGAAAAAGAGGTGATGTGATCACTACATACAAAATAGTAACAGGAATTGATAAAATCGATAGGGAAGATTTCCTGAGACCTGGAACTTTAAGAACAAGAGGTCATAGATTTAAACTAGCTAAGCACAGATGCCGAAGAAATATAAGAAATTTCACTTTCGCAAACAGAGTGGTAGACGGCTGGAACAAGTTAGGTGAGAAGGTGGTGGAGGCCAAGACCGCCAGTAGTTTCAAAACGTTATATGACAAAGAGTGCTGGGAAGACGGGACAATACGAGCGTAGCTCTCATCCTGTAACTACACATAGGTAATTACACACACACACACACACACACACACACACACACACACACACACACACCTTCATTTTACAGAAGGTTAACAAGGAACTCAATCAAGCAATAATGGGTGCCGTAGAAACGAGTCATCAATAACGGACACTTCACCGGATAAGTCGAAAATAAAATTAAAAATGAAGGTGAGCCGCCACGCATGAACGAAATGGTCTGCCAAACATTTGTGACTATATTAATTTTTCGTGATTTATAATTGCAAACTACGTTATCAACTCCATTATGAGTGATGTTTACGCTAATCAACATATCAAGTAATTAAAAGAGCATTGGGTATAGTCTCTGACAACACTATTGGAGTTGGGTCTTCTCTGTGGGTACTGCTCGTCTTGTGGTTATCTTGAGATGATTCTGGGGCTTAGTGTCCCCACGGCCCGGTCTTTGACCAGGCCTCCACCCATAGGAAGCAGCCCGTGACAGCTGACTAACTCCCAGGTACCTATTTACTGATAGGCAACAGGTGCATCAGGGTGAAAAAAATTCTGCCCATTATTTCTCGTCGGCGCCCTGGATCGAACCCTGGACCACAGGATCACGAGTACAGTGTTCTGTCCGCTCAGCTACCGGCTCTCTTGATGGTGCTCACAGAGTAACAATGTCTCTGGTCGTGAGAATCTAATAATTATACTGAATCAATTACTGACTCGGTGGTGCCCAGGCAAGTCTCTGGGGTAGGAGGGTCTCTGCCCTGTTTCTGGGGTAGGGGGATCCCCAGCTATGTCTCTGGGGTGGGAGGGTCCCTGCCATGATTCTGGGGTGGGGGGATCCTAGCCATGTCACTGGGGTAGGGAGTCCCTGCCATGTCTCTGGGGTAGTGGGTCCTCGCAATGTTTCTGGGGTAGGGGGGTCCTAGCAATGTCTCTGGGATAGGGGGGTTCCAGCCATGTCTCTGGGAGAGAGAGAGAGAGAGAGGGAGAGAGAGAGAGAGAGAGAGAGAGAGAGAGAGAGAGAGAGAGAGAGAGAGAGAGAGAGAGAGAGAGAGAGAGAGAGAGAGAGAGAGAGAGAGAGAAAGAGAGCGAGAGAGAGAGAGTGTGTGTGAGAGAGAGAGAGAGAGAGAGAGAGAGAGAGAGAGAGAGAGAGAGAGAGAGAGAGAGAGAGAGAGAGAGAGAGACATAGACAGAGACAGAGACAGAGAGAGAGAGAGAGAGAGAGAGAGAGAGAGAGAGAGAGAGAGAGAGAGAGAGACAATTACCCACTTACCTTTTCAGCTTCACTATAAAATTAGACTTTACTGTACAAATAATGTGACAGCTGCAATTATTTGACGAAATATTTGAAATGATTTTCCTTCGAGTCATAAATGCAATATTTGTCTCCAATGCATAAACGTATTTTGTCGGTATATTTCAATATTATATGCGCCTTATTTAAATAATATTTATATATTAAAAGTTTGAGTTAATTATTTATTGCTCGTTAATTTACCATTTTGTCATTTTTAAAGTTTCATTTAATTGCTTGCCTGGTATTGAATATAATGAAAAATGTTGTATAAACCACACACTAGAAAGTGAAGGGACGACGATGTTTCGGTCCGTCCTGGACCATTCTGAAGTCAATTGTCGACTTTAGAATGGTCCAGGACGGACCGAAACGTCGTCGTCCCTTCATTTTCTAATGTGTGGTTTGGTCAACATATTTCAGCCACGTTATTGTGACTCCTCGTCTGCACAATGGACTCAATTAAGAATTGAGTGTCAGTTCAAGGTCATTGAACTATCTGTGTCCTCATGTGTCACTGGCAGACGGTGCATGTGTCCTCGTGTATCACTGGCAGACGGTGCATGTGTCTTCATGTGTGTCTGGCAGACGGTGCATGTGTCCTCGTGTGTCACTGGCAGACGGTGCATGTGTCTTCATGTGTCACTGCCAGACGGTGCATGTGTGTTCTCATGTGTCACTGGCAGACGGTGCATGTGTGTCCTCATGTGTCACTGGCAGACGGTGCATGTGTGTTCTCATGTGTCTCTGACAGATGGTGTATGTGTCACTGGCAGACGGTAAGGGGAAGAAATAGCATAAACTACTCTGTTCTTTTGAAATAGAATAGTTTTCAGGATAGAGATCTACTCTATCCCTCTATCCCGTCCTTGAACTTGAACTTGATCCCGCCGAGTGATCATCGTAGCCGAGTGGGTGAACGTTATGCCGGTAGAGGGTCCGGTTATTATTGTTGTATAACCGCATATATGAGACAGAACTGGAGATGTAGAGAATTCATCGTTGATCATTAATGGGGAGACTGGTCGTTAGTTGGTCGTCCCAGGGAGTTATGGTCAGCGTGTCTGGTCTATGGTATACCTACGAGAGACATCTGGTCCTCAGTAAAATGTATCGTCAAAATTATAGCATTCTTTACTGCTAAAGATAAAGCAAGATGCAGTTATCGTGGGTAAAACTTGGCTTGGCCTTAAACATATTTATTCATTTACGAAATTCATTAACGAAACATTACATTTATTTAAATAGCTGTCTCCGCTAATCATTTAGATTGTGTTGTCTCTTATCAATTGCTCAAGGGTTGTAATGATCACATACTGGTGTCAACCAATCAGTTTGGTTATTAACTGACGCCTTGCGTCTTCAACTAATGAAAGCTGTTCAATACATAATAACATCGATCAACAAGGCACTCGGGAGCTATAACTATTAATTACTGTATCTCAGCCTGAGATCAAATTTATAATTGTTTCATTAATTTATTTCTTTGCTAAGATCCATCTACATTATTACCATTCAAATTGATTGGCAGATAATTGTTGTATTTCACCTTTTGCAATATTTATGTGAGATATTAGTAAGATAGTTTGAGAGAGGACTGAACAATTAGCACATGAGCAGCCAGTTAAGTCACTCCTGTCGCCATGGTCGAGGTTTACTTACAGCTGACATTTACTGACTGATGTCACCTACTAACAGATGTCACTTACTGATAGATGTCACCTACTGACTGATGGCATCTACTTTTTAGATGTCACCTATTGACTGATGGCATCTACTTTCAGATGTCACCTTTTGTCTAATGTCACCTGCTGACAGATGTCACCTACCAACAGGTGTCACCTACTCACAGATGTCACCTACTGACTGATATCACTTGCTGACAAAGCACGATTCTTACCCACGGCTCTGCTCAATCCAGAGCAGTAGGTAAGAATTAATATTGTACTGAGCGAGCATTCACTCCTTAACGGTAGGAGTGAATACTCACTCCTACCGTTTAGGGGACATCTATGCTCAAATCCGAAAAATTTCGAAAGTTTACGAAAAATTCTGAAAAATACTACAACGTTCTGGCAACACTGTGGTGCAAACCGTTTTATGTTATCTTGAAAAATAACGTAATTAGAGTCAAATTTCCCACTGCGACTTTCGTGAATCCGGTTCTCGCGGCCTGGGTGCGCCGTGGGGTGTTGTGTCTTACGTTGTAGAAGTCTAATATTTCGTAATATCGTGGAAAATAACGTGTTATGCATAAAACGAATATAAACTCACTCATTGGCAACAGTCTCGTGTGAGAGATGGGTGGGCTTGCTGGCTAAAAGTCAGTCACTCTTTGTGTCCCTCAGCTGGTGGAACTATCGTGGACGCGCTCTCACAATTTATGCTATTTTTACTGCAAAATGACGTACAAAACGAAGATGAGGAAAACTATGAAAGCTGAAAGCATGCTAGCTGCCCGTAGAAGGTGCGAGCTGGCCAGAATCCGTAGATTATGCACTTTGACGAGTGAAGATCGAGGCGGCCACTCAGCCGCAAGTGTTGCAGCCCGCTTCCCCCCCCCCCCCCCCACAATCCCACTCTCTGCCACCGCACATTTTCCACCTTCTACTCCAGGTCTTGCACCTGCTACTCCAAATCTAACTGGACTGGTACTTGAACAAAAAGGACAAGGATATGCAGAGACCAACGAGACGCACAACCAAACCAAGAAAGGCCCCTGAGGGCGCCTGAGGGGGCTGACCCCCAGCTATGGCGCAGGTGCCTACTAGTGCCACTCCAGTGCCACCTTGAGGACCCATATTTCTGACCAATTATATTAGGTTAGTATGTTTTAGTGTTATATTGTGATATTACTTCATAAATATTTGTACATATAAAAACTGGTGGCAAATATATAATTTTTTATTTTATTTTATTTTTTTTTTGTTAATATATTTTTTTATTTTATTTATCAGGCGATCTGCCTGGAACTTGCACACCTTACTGAACCCATGCCTATCTACAAGGGTGCAAATTTTGAATGATATTGGTCAACATCAACCTCAGCTAAAGGTGGCTGAACTTTGACCTCCGTTTGTGCAGGTAAATATTTTACAATTTTATCTGATTTCACAGACTTTATTTATTATTCAATTTACATGAAACTTGCACATTATATGTAGAGTTTATGCCTCTAAAACATTGTGGTGGCTTTTCTTTCTACGTAGATTTATTGTTTTTATAAATATTTATAAATATCATATTGTTGCATAGAATTTTTGGGAAATTTACAAAATCTGTATTATTGCACTAAATACATCTGGGATAAAGATTCACCAGACAAATCTTTATTATATAGTAAGGTCATAGCTAAGTGTCATAGAACTGATTTCGGTTCACAATTGTGGGCTGTGAAATGATTTGAACATTGTTGCAAAATTGTCTAAAAAAATTTTTTATTTTTTTTCTCCCTCTCTATTTAGGCTGCGATGCTGAAACTTGGCCCAGTTGCAGCACCTTTCACATGTATCAGGATAATAAATTTTGAATGCCCTACAACAACTTTTAAATTTTCATATAGCAAACCCCTTAGGCATAATATACTAAGTATATACTAAATATATACTTAGTATAAAATATAAACTTAGTATAAAATATATACTTAGTATAAAATATATACTAAGTATATATTTAGTATATATTGAACCCTACAAACAATGGATTATTCTTTAACGGTAGGAGTGAGTGCCCCCAAAGATACAAAGCCAGTGTTCTCAACACTTATATTTGCCGAGCGCTTACCCACTGCTCTGAATGAAACAACGTGAGTAAGGAGTTTGAAAGAATAACCCAGGTGTTGGTGAAAAACTGATATAGCAACACAGAAATAAACACTACAATAAGACAACACCTGGATCGATGGTACAATTCTGAATCAAGAACAGAATCTACAACACCTCCAATAAAATTATATTTTAAATCCACCATTTACAGTGAACATAAAAACGAAGAACGAATAATGAAAGAAATCATTTTGTAAAGGAGTAAAAAGCATTACTCCTAACCAAAACATAGACCTGATCATATACTGTAAATCAAAGAAAACTACCGACCTCCATATTAATTAAAAACAGCCCGAAGCCGACGGAGAACCCTTTACAGCAGTCAAACGTTGTATACATGTACACTTGCCCCCATGAAGGATGTAACCGTCAATGTAAGTACATAGGTATGACGTCGACCAAGCTGACGAGGCGTTTGACATGTCATCTTCAATCTGGTGCCCCTAGGAATCACATGAGACAAGCCCATGACATTACTCTAACAAGAGAAATGTTGAATAAAAACACTTGCATAATAGACAAAACCCAAGATGTAAGAAGATTACAATTTCTTGAAGCAATCTACATAAAAATGGAACAACCTACCATGAACACCCAAATTACGGAACTATTCACTCTACCCACCATGAGAGTAAGAACAAAACTGGAACATGAAGATGCCAACATAGAAGACACTGCTCAACATGCTATGCCCACTACACCTGATTATTCTTTGCATGTGCTTCGTCCTCTATTTTCGTCTTTTTCTTTTACGCCTTTCCTTTTCCCATCTTTATGTCTTATTCTTGACCCATTTATATAAGTCTACTTGTCTTCACCTGACCCTTCCTTTATGGTATAAATCTAACACGCCCTATATTTTCTTATCACGTGAGAAGCAACCATGTTGGTTCGAAACGTGTAAATTTTATAATAAGTGTAATACATTCTACAGTTATTTATTTATTTTTCTTCACCTCGAACGAAGATGACCTTTGGAGAACTCCTCTTCCAATTAAACCAAGATTCTAAAGCACTAGTCAGAGTGATAGAAGCCCTAAACAAGAAAATAATCAATACAGAACATGAAGTCATATTCATTGAAATATGTATAAATTAAATATTTATATTTCAAATACCACGTACCACCCGTGTTAATGTCATTTCCTCTGAGAATCTTATAGGTAGTGATCATGTCACCCCTTACTCTTCTCTCTTCCAGCGTCGTGAGGTACATTTCCCGTAGCTCAAGTCTCTTAGTTCTGGGACTAGCCTAGTAGCAAACCTCTGAACTATTTCCAACTTCAACTTAGTTCTGGGACTAGCCTAGTAGCAAACCTCTGAACTTTTTCACACTTCAACTTAGTTCTGGGACTAGCCTAGTAGCAAACCTTTGAACTTTTTCACACTTCAACTTAGTTCTGGGACTAGCCTAGTAGCAAACCTCTGAACTTTTTCCAACTTCAAAACTTGTGCTTGACAAGGTACGGGGCTGGGGCCGCATACTCTAGGACTGGTCTTACATATAAATGTTCTGAATGATTCCTTACACAGGTTCTTGAAGGCTGTTCTGAGGTTAGCCAGCCTCGCATACGCCACAGATGTTATTCTTTTGATGTGGGTTTCAGGAGACAGGTTTGGTGTGATATCAATTCCTAGATCTTTCTCTCCGTCCTTTTCATGAAGGACTTCATGTTCCATTTGTTATTCTGTATCTGGCCTCCTGTTTCCACCGCCTAGTTTCATTACCTTACATTTACTCCGGTTGAACTTTATTAGACATTTGTTGGACCATTCAGTCTGTCCAGGTCATCTTGTTACCTGGTGACTCCACCGGTGACGCCTCGCCAATCTGAAACCTCTTGCTTTCTTCTTTTGCTTAGGTACTCCCTAATCCAAAGGAGTACCTTCCCTTTCACTCCTGCCTGCGTTCAGCTTTTGCACTAAGCCTGTTGTGTGGTACTGTGTTAAAGGCTTTCTGGCAATCCAAAATTATGCCATCTGCACACCCCTCTCTTTCTTGCCTGATTTTTTATGCCTGGTCATAGAATTCAATTAATCCTGTGAGGAAGGACTTGCCCTGAACCCATGCTGATGCTGTGATACAAAGTACTTTCGCTCCTGATGTTCCACTAGCATTTTTCGCAAAATCTTCTCCGTCAACTTGCATGGTGTGCAAGTTAGGGACACTGGTCTGTAGTTCAGTGCCTCCTGTCTATCCCCCTTTTTGAATATCGGGACTACATTAGCCGTCTTCCGCATTTTTGGAAGTTCACCTGTTTCCAGTGATTTGTTATACACTATGGAGAGTGGCAGGCAGAGTGCTCCTGCTACTTCCTTTAGTATCCATGGTGAGCTTCCATCCGGGCCTGTAGGTGTGTGTGTGAGGGTGTGCGTGTGTGGGTACTCACCTATTTGTACTTACCTATTTGCGCATTTGCATTTGAGACACAGCAGTGTCTCCTGTCCTATTTCCCTATCATATCTAGTTTTAAAATTATGAATAGAGTTTGCTTCCACCACCTGCTCCTGAAGTGCATTCCATTTTCCCACTACTCTCACGCTAAAAGAAAACTTCCTAACATCTCTGTGACTCATCTGGGTTTCCAGCATCCACCCATGTCCCCTCGTTCTGTTACTATTACGTATGAACATTTCATCTATTTCCATTTGTCAATTTCAATGAGTATTTTATACGTTCCTATCATATCCCCCCCCCTCTACCTTCTTTTTCTAGTGTCGGCAGGTTCAGTTCCTTCAGGCGCTCCTCATATCCCATCCCTCGTAACTCTGGGACAAGCCTCGTCGCAAACTTCTGAATCTTTTCCAGTTTTCGTATGTGTTTCTTCAGGTGGGGGCTCCATGATGGCGCGGCATACTCTAAAACATGTCTCACGTAGGCAGTGTAAAGCGCCCTAAAAGCCTCCTTACTTAGGTTTCTGATTGATGTTCTAACTTTTTTGAATGTTGAGTACGCTGGTGTTGTTATCCTATTTATATGTGCCTCAGAAGTTAGATTAGGTGCTATGTCCACCCCCAGGTCTCTTTCACGAATCGTCCCAGGTAGGCAGTTCCCCCTGTGTGTGTATGTGTACTAACCTAATTGTACTTACCTAATTGTGCTAGCAGAGGTTGAGCTCTGGCTCTTTGATCCCGCCTCTCAACTGTCAATCAACTAATGTACAGGTTGCTGAGCCTACTGGGCTCTATCATATCTACACTTGAAACTGTGTATGGAGTCAGCCTCCACCACATCACTGCCTAATGCATTTCATTTGTCTACTACTCTGACACTGAAAAAATTCTTTCTAACGTCTCTATGGCTCATTTGGGCACTCATTTTCCACCTGTGTCCCTTAGTGCGTGTGCCCCTTGTGGTAAATAGCCTATCTTTATTTACCCTATCAATTCCTCCAAGAATCTTGTATGTGGTGATCATGTCCCCTCTAACTCTTCTGTCTCCCAGTGAAGTGAGGTATAATTCCCAAAGTCTCTCCTCGTTCCTCATACCCCTCAGTTCGGGTACTAGTCTGGTGGCAAACGTTTTAACCTTTTTCTTTGTGTGTGTGTGTGTGTGTGTGTGTGTGTGTGTGTGTGTACTCACCTAGTTGTACTCACCTAGTTGTGTTTGCGGGGGTTGAGCTCTGGCTCTTTGGTCCCGCCTCTCAACCGTCAATCAACAGGTGTACAGGTTCCTGAGCCTGTTGGGCTCTATCATATCTACACTTGAAACTGTGTATGGAGTCAGCCTCCACCACATCACTTCCTAATGCATTCCATTTGTCCACCACTCTGACACTAAAAAAGTTCTTTCTAATATCTCTGTGGCTCATTTGGGCACTCAGTTTCCACCTGTGTCCCCTTGTACGTGTTCCCCTTGTGTTAAATAGACTGTCTTTATCTACCCTATCAATTCCCTTCAGAATCTTGAATGTGGTGATCATGTCCCCCCTAACTCTTCTGTCTTCCAGCGAAGTGAGGTTTAATTCCCGTAGTCTCTCCTCGTAGCTCATACCTCTCAGCTCGGGTACTAGTCTGGTGGCAAACCTTTGAACCTTTTCCAGTTTAGTCTTATCCTTGACTAGATATGGACTCCATGCTGGGGCTGCATACTCCAGGATTGGCCTGACATATGTGGTATACAAAGTTCTGAATGATTCTTTACACAAGTTTCTGAATGCCGTTCGTATGTTGGCCAGCCTGGCATATGCCGCTGATGTTATCCGCTTGATATGTGCTGCAGGAGACAGGTCTGGCGTGATATCAACCCCCAAGTCTTTTTCCTTCTCTGACTCCTGAAGAATTTCCTCTCCCAGATGATACCTTGTATCTGGCCTCCTGCTCCTTACACCTATCTTCATTACATTACATTTGGTAGGGTTAAACTCTAACAACCATTTGTTCGACCATTCCTTCAGCTTGTCTAGGTCTTCGTGAAGCCTCAAACAGTCCTCCTCTGTTTTAATCCTTCTCATAATTTTAGCATCGTCTGCAAACATTGAGAGAAATGAATCGATACCCTCTGGGAGATCATTTACATATATCAGAAACAAGATAGGACCGAGTACAGAGCCCTGTGGAATTCCACTGGTGACTTCACGCCAATCGGAGGTCTCACCCCTCACCGTAACTCTCTGCTTCCTATTGCTTAGATACTCCCTTATCCACTGGAGCACCTTACCAGCTACACCTGCTTGTCTCTCCAGCTCATGTACCAGCCTCTTATGCGGTACTGTGTCAAAGGCTTTCCGACAATCCAAGAAAATGCAGTCCGCCCAGCCCTCTCTTTCTTGCTTAATCTTTGTCACCTGATCGTAGAATTCTATCAAGCCTGTTAGGCAAGATTTACCCTCCCTGAACCCATGTTGGCGATTTGTCACGAAGTCCCTTCTCTCCAGATGTGTTACCAGGTTTTTTCTCACGATCTTCTCCATCACCTTGCATGGTATACAAGTCAAGGACACTGGCCTGTAGTTCAGTGCCTCTTGCCTGTCGCCCTTTTTGTATATTGGGACCACATTCTCCGTCTTCCATATTTCTGGTAGGTCTCCCATCTCCAGTGACTTACTATACACTATGGAGAGTGGCAAGCAAAGTGCCTCTGCACACTCTTTCAGTATCCATGGTGAGATCCCATCTGGCCTTTCTAACATCCAGATCCAGCAGGTGTCTCTTGACCTCCTCTCTCGTAATTTCGAACTCTTCCAAGGCCGCCTGGTTTACCTCCCTTTCTCCTAGCACAGTGACCTCACCTTGTTCTATTGTGAAGACCTCCTGGAACCTCTTGTTGAGTTCTTCACACACCTCTCTGTCATTCTCTGTATACCTGTCCTCGCCTGTTCGAAGTTTCAATACTTGTTCTTTCACTGTTGTTTTCCTTCTGATGTGACTGTGGAGTAGCTTTGGTTCGGTCTTGGCTTTGTTTGCTATATCATTTTCAAAATTTTTCTCTGCTTCTCTTCTCACCCTGACATACTCATTCCTGGTTCTCTGGTATCTCTCTCTGCTTTCTGGTGTTCTGTTATTCCGGAAGTTCCTCCACGCCCTTTTGTTCAGTTTCTTCGCTTCCATACATGCCCTATTATACCATGGGTTCTTCTGTTGCTTCTCGGATTTTTCCCTTTGGGCCGGGATGAACCTGTTTACTGCCTCCTGACACTTTTGGGTAACATAGTCCATCATACCCTGTACAGACTTATCTCTGAGGTCTGTGTCCCAAGGTATTTCACTTAGGAAACTTCTCATCTGTTCATAATTTCCTTTTCGGTATGCCAGCCTTTTGATTCCTAGTTCTTTTTTTGGGGAGATAAGTCCTAGCTCTACCAGGTACTCAAAGTTCAATACACTGTGGTCACTCATTCCCAAGGGCACTTCCATATTAACTTCTCTTATATCCCACTCATTTAGGGTAAATATCAAATCAAGCATTGCTGGTTCATCATCTCTCATTCTTGTTGGTTCTTTGATGTGCTGGCTTAGAAAGTTTCTTGTTGCCACGTCCAGCAGCTTAGCCCTCCATGTTTCTGGTCCTCCATGCGGGTCTCTGTTCTTCCAATCTATCTTCCCATGGTTGAAGTCTTCCATAATTAGTAGTCCAGATCCATTCCTGCTAGCAACAGAAGCTGCTCTTTCTATTATGTTAATGGTGGCCATGTTGTTTCTATCATATTCCTGTCTAGGTCTTCTGTCATTTGGTGGTGGATTATATATGACTACGACTATAATTTTTTTCCCTCCATTTGTTATGGTACCTGCTATGTAGTCACTGAAACCTTCACAGCCCTGAATATCCATCTCCTCAAAATCCCAGCCTTTTCTTACCAGCAAAGCTACACCACCCCCACCTCTTGTGTGTGTGTGTGTGTGTGTGTGTGTGTGTGTACTCACCTATATGTACTCACCTATATGTGCTTGCAGGATCGAGCATTGACTCTTGGATCCCGCCTTTCTAGCTATCGGTTGTTTACAGCAATGACTCCTGTCCCATTTCCCTATCATACCTAGTTTTAAAAGTATGAATAGTATTTGCTTCCACAACCTGTTCCCCAAGTGCATTCCATTTTTCTACTACTCTCACGCTAAAAGAAAACTTCCTAACATCTCTGTGACTCATCTGAGTTTCCAGTTTCCACCCATGTCCCCTCGTTCTGTTATTATTACGTGTGAACATTTGATCTATTTCCACTTTGTCAATTCCCCTGAGTATTTTATATGTCCCTATCATATCTCCTCTCTCCCTTCTTTTCTCTAGTGTCGTAAGGTTCAGTTCCTTCAGCCGCTCTTCATATCCCATCCCTCGTAGCTCTGGGACAAGCCTCGTCGCAAACCTCTGAACCTTCTCCAGTTTCTTTATGTGTTTCTTCAGGTGGGGGCTCCATGATGGCGCAGCATACTCTAAGACGGGTCTCACGTAGGCAGTGTAAAGCGCCCTAAAAGCTTCCTCATTTAGGTTTCTGAATGAAGTTCTAATTTTCGCCAGTGTAGAGTACGCTGCTGTCGTTATCCTATTTATATGTGCCTCAGGAGTTAGATTAGGTGTCACATCCACTCCCAGGTCTCTTTCTCGAATCGTTACAGGTAGGCTGTTCCCCTTCATTGTGTACTGTCCCTTTGGTCTCCTGTCGCCTGATCCCATTTCCATAACTTTACATTTACTGGTGTTAAACTCCAGTAGCCATTTCTCTGACCATCTCTGCAGCCTGTTTAAGTCCTCTTGAAGGATCCTACAATCCTCGTCTGTCACAACTCTTCTCATTAATTTTGCGTCATCTGCAAACATTGACATGTATGATTCCACTCCTGTAAACATATCATTTACGTAAATTAGAAAGAGGATTGGTCCCAGCACCGATCCTTGAGGTACTCCACTTGTTACTGTGTGTGTGTGTGTGTGTGTGTGTGTGTGTGTGTGTGTGAGTGTATACTCACCTAGTTTTACTCACCTAGTTGTGTTTGCGGGGGTTGAGCTCTGGCTCTTTGGTCCCGCCTCTCAACCGTCAATCAACAGGTGAACAGATTCCTGAGCCTATTGGGCTCTATCATATCTACACTTGAAACTGTGTATGGAGTCAGCCTCCACCACATCACTTCCTAATGCATTCCATTTGTTAACCACTCTGACACTAAAAAAGTTCTTTCTAATATCTTGTGTGTGTACTCACCTAGTACTCACCTAGTTGTGTCTGCAGGATCGAGCATTGACTCTTGGATCCCGCCTTTCGAGCATCGGTTGTTTACAGCAATGACTCCTGTCCCATATCCCTATCATACCTGGTTTTAAAATTATGAATAGTATTTGCTTCCACAACCTGTTCCTGAAGTGCATTCCATTTTCCCACTACTCTCACGCTAAAAGAAAACTTCCTAACATCTCTGTGACTCATCTGAGTTTCAAGCTTCCATCCATGTCCCCTCGTTCTGTTACTATTCCGTGTGAACATTTCGTCTATGTCCACTCTGTCAATCCTTCTGAGTATCTTATACGTTCCTATCATGTCCCCCCTCTCCCTTCTTCTTTCTAGTGTCGTAAGGCACAGTTCCCTCAGGCGCTCATCATACCCCATCCCTCGTAGCTCTGGGACGAGTCTCGTTGCAAACCTCTGAACCTTTTCCAGTTTCATTATATGCTTCTTCAGATGGGGACTCCATGATGAGGCGGCATACTCTAAGACTGGCCTCACGTAGGCAGTGTAAAGCGCCCTAAATGCCTCCTTACTTAGGTTTCTGAATGATGTTCTAACTTTTGCCAGTGTAGAGTATGCTGCTGTCGTTATCCTATTTGTATGTGCCTCAGGAGATAGATTAGATGTTAAGTCCACCCCCAGGTCTCTTTCACGCGTCGTTACAGGTAGGCTGTTCCCCTTCATTGTGTACTGTCCCATTGGTCTCCTATATTCTAGTCCCATTTCCATAACTTTACATTTGCTCGTGTTGAATTCCAGTAGCCATTTCTCTGACCATCTCTGCAACCTGTTCAGGTCCTCTTGGAGGATCCTGCAATCCTCATCTGTCACAACTCTTCTCATCAACTTTGCGTCATCCGCAAACATCGACTTGTAGGACTCTACGCCTGTAAACATGTCGTTAACATATACAAGAAATAGAATTGGTTCCAGCACCGATCCTTGTGGTACTCCACTTGTTACTGTTCGCCAGTCCGATTTCTCGCCCCTTACCGTAAATCTTTGGCTCCTTCCTGTTAGGTAGTTCCTTATCCATGCTAGGACCTTTCCCCCCACCCCCGCCTGCCTCTCGAGCTTGAACAGCAGTCTCATGTGCTGTACTGTATCAAAGGCTTTTTGGCAGTCCAGAAATATGCAGTCTGCCCAACCATCTCTGTCCTGTCTTATCCTCGTTATTTTATCATAGAATTCCAGAAGGTTTGTTAGGCACGATTTCCCTGTCCAGAACCCATGTTGATGTTTGTTCACAAACCTAATGCACTCCAGGTGTGCAACCAGTCGTAGCCTAATTATTCTTTCAAGTATTTTACAGGGGATGCTTGTCAGTGATACAGGTCTATAGTTAAGTGCCTCCTCCCTATCACCTTTCTTGAAGATCGGCACGACATTTGCCTTCTTCCAGCAACTGGGCAATTCTCCTGACATAAGTGACTCATTAAAGATCATTGCCAGAGGCACGCTGAGGGCCTGTGCTGCTTCTTTTAGTATCCACGGTGATACTTTATTCTGGTCCAACTGCTTTAGTTGCATCTAGAGTTGTCAACTGCTTCATTACCTCCTCTGCTGTCACCTCTATATCTGATAGTCTTTCATCTAGGGTAACCTCTTCCAACAATGGGAGCTGCTCAGGCTCGGTAGTGAACACTCCATGGAAACTGGCATTCAGTGCCTCGCAGATTTCCTTGTCACTTTCAGTATATGCCCCCTCTGTCTTCCTTAGTCTTGTCACTTGGTCATTCACCGACATTTTTCTTCTTATATGACTGTGTAGTAACTTAGGTTGTTTTTTCGCTTTGATTGCAATATCGTTCTCATAGTCCCTTTCCGATGTTCGTCTTATGTTAATGTAATCGTTCCTAGCTCTGTTGTATCTGATCCTGTTTTCCTCTGTTCTTTGTCTTCTGTACTTCCTCCACTCCCGCCTGCTGGCCATTTTTGCTTCCTGACACTGTCTATTAAACCATGGGTTATTATATTCCTTCTTATTTTTTCCCGTTACCGTTGGTATAAATCTCTCTTCGGCCTCCTGGCATTTCTGTATGACTAGATCCATCATATCTTGGACTGTTTTTCCTCTAATTTCTTCCTCCCACTGCACTTCACCCAGATAGTCCCTTATCCTCATATAGTCCCCTTTCCTGTAGTCAGCTCTCCTTTCCTAGATCTCTTGTACCATGGTCATAAGTTTGAATTCCATCATGTAGTCAAAGACTAGGACACAATGGTCACTGGCCCCTAGAGGTATTTCATGCTCTAAATTCTCGATATCTTCTTCGTTCTGGGTGAAAATCAGGTCTAATAGGCTCGGTGCATCTCCTCCTCTTTCCCTTGTGTCTTCCTTCACATGTTGTGTCAGGAAATTCCTGTCTATAACATCTACTAATTTTGCTCCCCACGTTTCGTCCCCTCCATGGGGATTCCTTGATTCCCAATTTATCTCTCCATGATTTAGGTCCCCCATGATCAGCAGCTTTGCTCTCATTCTGTGGGCTAGTGTTGCTGCCTTCTGCAGTTCATCTATACATGCTTTGTTGTTGTCATCATACTCCTGCCTGGGTCTTCTACTGTTTGGTGGGGGATTGTAGATTACCAAGATCACAATCTTCCTCCCATCTACTGTCAGAGTTCCATGTATGAAGCTTGTGCACTCATTGGTAACCCGATTTCCCAAGTCTTCAAACTTCCATTTCCGCTTTATTAGGAGTGCTACTCCCCCTCCCTGTCTCTGTGTCCTCTCTTTTCGTATCACCTGGTACCCTTCAGGAAAGATTGCATCTGAGATCATGTCATTAATTTTAGTTTCCACAATTGCAACTATGTCAGGATCTGCTTCACTCACTCTTTCTTTTATCTCTTCTGCTTTATTAGATACCCCATCAGCATTGGTGTACCAAACCTTGAGATTCTTCATGGAAACTCTTGTACCAGAGTTCTCCCTTTCTCTGGGGGTATCTGGGGGGTGTCTGGGGGGTGACTGGGGGCAGGGGGGATCTGGGGGATCTGGGGGGTGTCTGGGGGATGATTGGGGGCGGGGAGGATCCGGGGATGTCCGGGGGGATCCAAGGGGTGTCTGGGGGGATCCGGGGGGTGTATGGGGGGTGAAAGAGGTCAGGAGTGCTTGGGGGGCTACTGAGGGCTGGGTTTCTAGGAAGGTAGGTAGGAGGGTCTGGGGTAGGGCCTGGGTAGGTAGGTCTGGAGTAGGAAGGGCATACTGGGACTGAAGATTAGGGAGGGCATAGAGGGGTTGGGAGATAGCGTAAGGTTGGGAGTCAGATAGAGGTTGAGAGGTTGGGAGGGGGAAGGATAGAGGGGTGGGGGGAACCTCCCACCCCCGTCGCAAGGGTAGGGGGTCACATGGAAGGAGAGGGGATGAGGAGGGGTGAGGGCTGGGTAGGCTTTGGGTGTTGAGGGGATGAGGGCTGGGTGGGTTCTTGGGGTTGAGGGGATGAGGGCTAGGTGGGTTTTGGGGGTTGAGGGAATGAGGGCTGGGTGGGTTTTGGGGGTTGAGGGGATGAGGGCTGGACGGGTTTTGGGGGTTGAGGTGATGAGGGGGTCCTTGGAATGTGGGATGAATTTGACTGCAGTGGGGTCAGAGCGGTCAAGGGATGTGTTGGGGAGATAAGCAGGGGTGGCTGATTTGTGGGAAGGGGTGACCTGAGAAGCAGGTGTGAGCTGGTTAGCATGGGGTGGATTAGCACTGGGGTGTGTAGCTACTCTCAAATGGGAAGAGTTGTGTTGTTGTTTGCTTGCTCTGTGGGCAATCTGTTCCTCCTTCGACATGAATTTGTCAATATATACGTTGTAGTAATTTTCGCTACCTCTGAGTAAGTGTTTGTGATGTAGTATGTAATCCACTGCCTCTTCGTTAGTGAACTGTACCAGGACAGGTCGTTTCCTGTTACAGTTGTATGGTCCAATGCGTCGTTGAACTTGCACCTCATTCCCTGCCATCTGGGCTCTCATGTCTCTGAAGATCCCCTGTAGCTCCAAATCCTCAATCTCCATCCTTTCCTGCCTCTGTGTGTGTGTGTGTGTGTGTGTGTGTGTGTGTGTGTGTGTGTGTACTCACCTAGTTGTACTCACCTAGTTGTGTTTGCGGGGGTTGAGCTCTGGCTCTTTGGTCCCGCCTCTCAACCGTCAATCAACAGGTGTACAGATTCATGAGCCTATCGGGCTCTGTCATATCTACACTTGAAACTGTGTATGGAGTCAGCCTCCACCACATCACTTCCTAATGCATTCCATTTGTCAACCACTCTGACACTAAAAAAGTTCTTTTTAATATCTCTGTGGCTCATTTGGGCACTCAGTTTCCACCTGTGTCCCCTTGTGCATGTTCCCCTTGTGTTAAATAGACTCTCTTTATCTACCCTATCAATCCCCTTCAGAATCTTGAATGTGGTGATCATGTCCCCCCTAACTCTTCTGTCTTCCAGCGAAGTGAGGTTTAATTCCCGTAGTCTCTCCTCGTAGCTCATACCTCTCAGCTCGGGTACTAGTCTGGTGGCAAACCTTTGAACCTTTTCCAGTTTAGTCTTATCCTTGACTAGATATGGACTCCATGCTGGGGCTGCATACTCCAGGATTGGCCTGATATGTGTGGTATACAAAGTTCTGAATGATTCTTTACACAAGTTTCTGAATGCCGTTCGTATGTTGGCCAGCCTGGCATATGCCGCTGATGTTATCCGCTTGATATGTGCTGCAGGAGACAGGTCTGGCGTGATATCAACCCCCAAGTCTTTTTCCTTCTCTGACTCCTGAAGAATTTCTTCTCCCAGATGATACCTTGTATCTGGCCTCCTGCTCCCTACACCTATCTTCATTACATTACATTTGGTTGGGTTAAACTCTAACAACCATTTGTTCGACCATTCCTTCAGCTTGTCTAGGTCTTCTTGAAGCCTCAAACAGTCCTCTTCTGTTTTAATCCTTCTCATAATTTTAGCATCGTCCGCAAACATTGAGAGAAATGAATCGATACCCTCCGGGAGATCATTTACATATATCAGAAACAAGATAGGACCGAGTACAGAGCCCTGTGGGACTCCACTGGTGACTTCACGCCAATCGGAGGTCTCACCCCTCACCGTAACTCTCTGCTTAGATACTCCCTTATCCACTGGAGCACCTTACCAGCTACACCTGCCTGTCTCTCCAGCTTATGTACCAGCCTCTTAATGCGGTACTGTGTCAAAGGCTTTCCGACAATCCAAGAAAATGCAGTCCGCCCAGCCCTCTCTTTCTTGCTTAATCTGTGTCACCTGATCGTAGAATTCTATCAAGCCTGTAAGGCAAGATTTACCCTCCCTGAATCCATGTTGGCGATTTGTCACGAAGTCCCTTCTCTCCAGATGTGTTACCAGGTTTTTTCTCACGATCTTCTCCATCACCTTGCATGGTATACAAGTCAAGGACACTGGCCTGTAGTTCAGTGCCTCTTGTCTGTCGCCCTTTTTGTATATTGGGACCACATTCGCCGTCTTCCATATTTCTGGTAGGTCTCCCGTCTCTAGTGACTTACTATACACTATGGAGAGTGGCAGGCAAAGTGCCTCTGCACACTCTTTCAGTACCCATGGTGAGATCCCATCTGGACCAACAGCCTTTCTAACATCCAGATCCAGCAGGTGTCTCTTGACCTCCTCTCTCGTAATTTCGAACTCCTCCAAGGCCGCCTGGTTTACCTCCCTTTCTCCTAGCACAGTGACCTCAACCTGTTCTATTGTGAAGACCTCCTGGAACCTCTTGTTAAGTTCCTCACACACCTCTCTGTCATTCTCTGTATACCTGTCCTCGCCTGTTCTAAGTTTCAATACCTGTTCTTTCACTGTTGTTTTCCTTCTGATGTGACTGTGGAGTAGCTTTGGTTCGGTCTTGGCTTTGTTTGCTATATCATTTTCAAAATTTTTCTCTGCTTCTCTTCTCACCCTGACGTACTCATTCCTGGTTCTCTGGTATCTCTCTCTGCTTTCTCGTGTTCTGTTATTCCGGAAGTTCCTCCACGCCTTTTTGTTCAGTTTCTTCGCTTCCATACATGCCCTATTATACCATGGATTCTTCTGTTGCTTCTCGGATTTTTCCCTTTGGGCCGGGATGAACCTGTTTACTGCCTCCTGACACTTTTGGGTAACATAGTCCATCATACCCTGTACAGACTTGTCTCTGAGGTCTGTGTCCCAAGGTATTTCACTTAGGAAACTTCTCATCTGTTCATAATTCCCCTTTCGGTATGCCAGCCTTTTGATTCCTAGTTCTTTTTGGGGGGAGATAAGTCCTAGCTCTACCAGGTACTCAAAGTTCAATACACTGTGATCACTCATTCCCAAGGGCGCTTCCATCTTAACTTTCCTTATATCCCATTCATTTAGGGTAAATATCAAATCAAGCATTGCTGGTTCATCTTCTCCTCTCATTCTTGTTGGTTCTTTGGTGTGCTGGCTTAGAAAGTTTCTTGTTGCCACGTCCAGCAGCTTAGCTCTCCATGTTTCTGGTCCTCCATGCGGGTCTCTGTTCTTCCAATCTATCTTCCCATGGTTGATGTCTCCCATAATTAGTAGTCCAGATCCATTCCTGCTAGCAACAGAAGCTGCTCTTTCTATTATGTTAATGGTGGCCATGTTGTTTCTATCATTTTCCTGTCTAGGTCTTCTGTCATTTGGTGGTGGATTATATATGACTGCGACTATAATTTTTTTCCCTCCATTTGTTACAGTACCTGCTATGTAGTCACTGAAACCTTCGCAGCCCTGAATATCCATCTCCTCAAAATCCCAGAATTGTCTTAACAGCAGAGCTACACCACCCCCACCTCTTCCTTCCCTCTCTTTCCTCATAACATAATAGTCCTGTGGGAACACTGCATTTGTTATCGTTATCGTGATCTTTGTTTCTGTGAGGGCTATTATGTCTGGGTTTTCCTCTAGTACCAGTTCTCCAAGCTCATTTGCTTTATTTGTAATTCCATCTATGTTTGTGTACATCGCTTTGAGGCTCACTTTCTTCTGTCCCTTCTCAAATCGCCTCCTTGGTGAGTGTTCTGCTGGTGGGGGAGGCTGTTCCATGGGTGTGAGGACCTGTGAGGTGGATAACAGGGTCTCAGAGGATACTGGGATGAGGGGCGGGGGATCCAGTGAAGGGGGAGGGACAGGGAGGGTATGGGGTGAAAGGGGAGGGAGGACGGGAAGGAAAGGGGGGGAGGGAGGACTCGGGAGGAGGGGAGGGGTAGAAGGGTGGGGATTGGGTGTGGGGGGAGGGAGATTTTGCTGAACATTTGAGTGGGGGCAGGGAGGGTTTGGGGGTAGGGGGGTTTTCTATGCAGTGGAGGGAGGCGGGGTTGTCCTCCCTTCTGGTGTTACTGGGTAGCTGGTTGTGGGTCCCCCCCTCGCCTCTGGGGGTGTTGGGTTGGGAGCTGTTACTTCCTGGTTTTCCCCTCTCGCCCTGCGCCTCTTCCTTGCTTCTGCCGCCACGGCTCTCTCCTCCCTTGTCATGTCTCTCTGGAGGAATACATTTTTTAATTTCCCCACGTTTTTTCAGGGAGCTCTTCCTTGATAGGATCTTCTCCTTTGTGTTCTCGTTTGCAAACACTATCTTATCATTCGGTCTCGGTCTTTGTTGTATCGGCCTAGCCTGAAACCTTCTCAATGCTATGCTCAGCCCCTTCCATGTCTAGTGCCTTTAGTACTTCATTCACTGCTGCTTTGTCCTTGTCACTCCACTCTGTCCTATTAGATCCTTCCTGCTCCATTAATACCCACAGCAACTACTGATCTGTTCCTTTCCAGCAGTTGGCTAGTGGAGCGTGCCGCCCTCCTGCGAGGTGGCTGCTTTCATGGCCACCTCCATCACTGCAGTCATTACTTCAGAGTTATTTTTTTTAGTATTTCGCAAATGTTGCTTTTATTGTGCATTCTCATCCAAAAAACTATTACCACCTTCTCCCTGGGAGGTTTTTCTGATTCTCAGCCTCGATACCATTCTCTTTGAGGGCTCTAATCTCCTTTGCTGCTGTCAGCTCTCTTTTCAGGTTGCTTATTTCGTTCTTCATTTCCTGCATCATTTCTGCATCTCACTCTTGATGTCCTCCAGAAACTGGGCGAACATTTCCTTCATCTCGTCACCTTGGTTCTTTCCTGTTCCCTGGGACCTCTGGCTGCCATGCTTGACCCCTGTTGGGATGGGGGAGGGAGAGAGAGAGAGAGAAAGAGAGAGAGAGAAAGAGAGTGATAAAGGGAGAGATAAATGGGTGGGTGGGGGGGATCCGACCCTTCCACTGAAGTGAGAAGAAAGTAGAAGGGGAGGGGGGGGGAGGAGATGGAGAGAGAGGCGGGAGGGAGAGAGAGGAGAGGGAGAGAGTGGGTGAGGGAGAGAGCGGGTGAGGGAGAGAGCGGGTGAGGTGTGTGTGTGTGTGTGTGGGCAGAGAGGGAGGGGGAAGGAAAGAGAGGGAGGGAGAGGGGGAGGGAGGGAGAGAGGGAGGGAGAGAGAGAGGGAGGGAGAGAGAGAGAGAGGAGGGAGAGAGAGAGAGAGGGAGGGAGAGAGAGAGAGAAGAGAGAGAGAGAGAGAGAGAGAGAGAGAGAGAGAGAGGAGAGAGAGAGAGAGAGAGCAGGAGAGAGAGAGAGAGAGAGAGCAGGAGAGAGAGAGCAGGAGAGAGAGAGCAGGAGAGAGATAGTGGGAGAGGGAGAGAGGGAGTGGGAGAGAGGGAGAGTGGGGAGGGGAAGAGTGCGTGTATGGGCGATGCGGGGGACTGGGGTGGGGGGGGGAGATGGCGACTAAGTCAGGTCAGGTCCGATGGTGCAGTCAAGATGGGGGGGGGGATAGTAAGGTCCTATCCCAGATGCCTTTTCCCCTGACTGGACAATTGTGTGTGTGTGTGTGTGCACGCGTGTGTGTGTCTGTTTAGCGTGTGCACACTTGTGTGCATGTATGTGTCAAGATATCCCTTATGCGTTACCTCTGCCTAAATGAGCCACTCTGAGATTTTAAATATATATGATATCCTGAACGAGAATTTGATAATCTTTTACCTCAATCTGTACACCTGATTAATTGACCAGAGAGGGGTACATACCAGTCTGCCTCCCGCTCACACAACCAGATGAGCGATGTATGATGCCGATGGTTATCCGTCGTTGTCTCCCACTAGGTGATTCACTAAGTGCTGGTAGATTGATGAGGTCGTTCTTCTCTTTCAACACAAAGCTCTGGAGTCAGTCACTGTATCGTTATGTGACAGTTCACTAATTCACTGTACCACTGATCACAGTCACCACTCAACAGCACAATCAGGTACTCCACGGCGGGTCGTCCCACCCGGTCAGGTCACACACTTACATGCACCGGTGATGCCCTAGCTCCACTTTTGGTTTCTTCGCCAAATCTTTCGCACTATCACTAGCGATATGACTATGCTATGTTGCACCCTGCTAGCTACACACTGCGAGAGGCCAAATACTATGATCTAGCCTCTATACTCCTTCAATGTCCCGAGAAATTGACGAATTTCCCGCGGACCTCACTAATCGCGTGTGTCACCCTACCTTCTCCGCGCGCCACACCACGTGTGGCGCGCGGAGAAAGCACACACACACTCCACCACGTGTGTGTGTGTGTGTGTGTGTGTGTGTGTGTGTGTGTGTGTGTGTGTGTACTCACCTAGTTGTACCCACCTAGTTGTATTTGCGGGGGTTAAGCTCTGGCTCTTTCGTCCCGCCTCTCAACCGTCAATCAACTGATGTACAGATTCTGAGCCTACTGGGCTCTGTCATATCTACATTTGAAACTGTGTATGGAGTCAGCCTCCACCACATCACTTCCTAGTGCATTCCATTTACTAACTACTCTGACACTGAAAAAGTTCTTCCTAATGTCTCTGTGGCTCATTTGGGTACTCAGCTTCCACCTGTGTCCCCCTTGTTCGCGTCCCACCAGTGTTGAATAGTTCATCCTTGTTTACCCGGTCGATTCCCCTGAGGATTTTCTCCTTCGCCTGTGTGTGTGTGTGTGTTGCGTGTGTGTGTGTGTGTGTGTGTGTGTGTACTCACCTATATGTACTCACCTATAATGTGCTTGCAGGATCGAGCATTGACTCTTGGATCCCGCCTTTCTAGCTATCGGTTGTTTACAGCAATGACTCCTGTCCCATTTCCTATCATACCTAGTTTTAAAAGTATGAATAGTATTTGCTTCCACAACCTGTTTCCCCAAGTGCATTCCATTTTTCTACTACTCTCACGCTAAAAGAAAACTTCCTAACATCTCTGTGACTCATCTGAGTTTCCAGTTTCCACCCATGTCCCCTCGTTCTGTTATTATTACGTGTGAACATTTCATCTATTTCCACTTTGTCAATTCCCCTGAGTATTTATATGTCCCTATCATATCTCCTCTCTCCCTTCTTTTCTCTAGTGTCGTAAGGTTCAGTTCCTTCAGCCGCTCTTCATATCCCATCCCTCGTAGCTCTGGGACAAGTCTCGTCGCAAACCTCTGAACCTTCTCCAGTTTCTTTATGTGTTTCTTCAGGTGGGGGCTCCATGATGGCGCGGCATACTCTAAGACGGGTCTCACGTAGGCAGTGTAAAGTGCCCTAAAAGCTTCCTCATTTAGGTTTCTGAATGAAGTTCTAATTTTCGCCAGTGTAGAGTACGCTGCTGTCGTTATCCTATTTATATGTGCCTCAGGAGTTAGATTAGGTGTCACATCCACTCCCAGGTCTCTTTCTCGAATCGTTACAGGTAGGCTGTTCCCCTTCATTGTGTACTGTCCCTTTGGTCTCCTGTCACCTGATCCATTTCCATAACTTTACATTTACTGGTGTTAAACTCCAGTAGCCATTTCCCTGACCATCTCTGCAGCCTGTTTAAGTCCTCTTGGAGGATCCTACAATCCTCGTCTGTCACAACTCTTCTCATTAATTTTGCGTCATCTGCAAACATTGACATGTATGATTCCACTCCTGTAAACATATCATTTACGTAAATTAGAAAGAGGATTGGTCCCAGCACCGATCCTTGAGGTACTCCACTTGTTACTGTTCACCAGTCCGACTTTTCGCCCCTTACCATACCCTCTGGCTCCCTTCCTGTTAGGTAGTTCTTCACCCATACTAGGGCCTTTCCGCTTACTCCTGCCTGCCTCTCAAGTTTGTATAGCAGTCTCATGTGTGTGTGTGTGTGTGTGTGTGTGTGTGTGTGTGTGTGTGTGTGTGTGTGTGTGTGTGTGTGTGTGTGTGTGTGTGTGTGAGCGTGTGTGTACTCACCTATTTGTGCTTGCGGGGGTTGAGCTTTGTCTCTTTGGTCCCGTCTCTCAACTGTCAATCAACTGGTGTACAGATTCCTGAGCCTACTGGGCTCTATCATATCTACATTTGAAACTTTGTATGGAGTCATCCTCCACCACATCACTGCCTAATGCATTCCATTTACTAACTACTCTGCCACTGAAAAAATTCTTTCTAACGCCTCTGTGGCCCATTTGGGTACTAAGTTTCCACCTGTGTCCCCTCGTTCGTGTCCCACCTGTGCTGAAGAGTTTGTCTTTGTCCACCCTGTCAATTCCCCTGAGAATTTTGTAGGTGGTTATCATGTCTCCCCTTACTCTTCTGATTTATTGGGACGTGAGGTTGAGCTCCTTCAGCCTTTCCTCGTAGCTCATACCTCTCAGTTCCAGGACAAGTCTGGTGACATACCGCTGAATATTCTTTAACTTTGTCTTGTGTTTAAGTAGCTATGGACTCTAGGCAGGAGCTGCATATTCCAGGATTGGTCTTACATAAGTGGTATACAGGGCCCTGAATGATTCCTTACACAAGTTTCTAAAGGCAATTCTTATGTTGGCCATCCTAGCATATGCCGCTGATAATACCCTTTTGATGTGAACCTCTGGAGACAGGTTCGGTGTAATATCAACCCCCAGATCATTCTCTCTATTTGACTCTTGCAAGATTTCACCTCCCAGATGGTACCTTGTGTTCAGCCTCCTGCTCCCTTCGCCTACTTTCGTTACTTTACACTTTCCTGAGTGGAACTTTAGCAGCCATTTTCTAGACCATTCCTCCAATATGTCCAGGTCGTCCTGTAGTCTCTGTCTATCTTCATGTCTTGATTCTTCTCATAATTTTTGCATCATCAGCAAACATTGAGAGGAATGAGTATATACCCTCCGGAAAATCATTTGCATATATTAGAAACAGAATGGGTCCAAGTACTGAGCCCTGTGGGACTCTGCTGGTGAAATCTCGCCACTCTGATGTCTCTCCCCTCACATTTACTCTTTACTCGCTGTCTCCTGTTGCTTAGACACTCCCTTATCCACTGAAGCACCTTACCTTTTACTCCTGCCTGTTGCTCCAATTTTTGTAAAAGCCTTTTATGTGGTTCTGTGTCAAATGCTTTCTGACAGTCCAAGAAAATGCAGTCTGACCACCCTTTTCTTTCCTGCCTAATTTTTGTTGCTTGGTCATAGAATTCTTTTAAATCTGTGAGGCACGATTTACCATCTCTGAACCCATGTTGGTGGTGTGTCGAAAAACTATTTCCCTCCAGATGCTCTACGAGCCTTTTCCTCATTATCTTCTCCATCACCTTGCATGGTATACAAATTAGGGAAACTGGCCTGTAGTTCAGTGCCTCTTGTCTGTTACCCTTTTCGTATATTGGGACTACATTAACTGTCTTCCAACTTTCCGGTAGGTCTCCTGTTTCCAGTGACCTGTTATACACCATAGAGAGTGGCACACTTGAGTGCCTCTGCACCTTCTTTTAGTTTCCACGGTGAGATTCTGTCAGGCCCAACAGACTTTGTCACATTCAGCTCCAACAGATTCCTTTTGACCTCATCACTGGTGAGATCAAACTCCTCCAAAGTTGCTTGGTTTGCCTAATTTCGTGCAGGGGCTTCTCTTTGTTCTTCCGTGAAGACCTCCTGGAATCTTCTTCTGAGTTCTTCACACACCTCCTTGTCATTCTCTGTGTATCTATTCTCCCCTTTTCTCAGTTTCATCACTTCTTCCTTCACTGCTGTTTTCCTCCTGATGTGGCTGTGGAGCAGCTTTGGTTGGGTCTTGGCTTTACTCGCAATGTCATTTTCATACTGTCTCTGCTTCTCTCCTCACTCTGAGATACTCATTCCTGGCCTTCTGGTATCTCTCCCTGCTCTCTGGTGTTCTATTATTACTGTAGTTTCTCCATGTTCTTTTACTCAATTGCTTCGGTATCTACATTCCTAATTGAACATTGGATTCTTCTGTTGTTTTTCGTTTCCTCCTTTTAGACTGGGATAAATTTATTTGCAGCTTCATGGCACTTCTGGGTGACATAATCTCTTATATCATGCACAGTCTTCTCTCTGAGTTCTGTTTCCCATGGTGTTCCACTTAGGAAGTTCCTCATCTCATCATGTTTTCCTCTTCTGAAATTTAGTATTTCCCTTCCTTGGATATGTTATCCCTACATCCACCAAATATTCAAATATCAACACACTGTGGTCACTCATTCCTATTGGGGCTTCAAATTTGACTTCCCTTATTTTTTATTCATTCAATGTGACTATCAGTTTGAGTCAAGCTGGTTTGTCATCTTAGGTCCACCCATTGTTATAGTTCATCTTATGTAATCTCTTAACCCTTCACAGTCCGGAATTTCCATCTCATCAAAACTCCAGTCCTTCCTTATCAGCAGGGCCATTCCTCCACCTCCTCTCCCATCCCTCTCTTTCCTCACTATATAGTAGTCCTTTGGAAACAGCATCTGTTATGACTTCTGACAATTTTCTTTCAGAGAGTCCTATTACACCTGTGTGTGTGTACTCACCTAGTTGTACTCACCTAGTTGTGTCTGCAGGATCGAGCATTGACTCTTGGATCCCGCCTTACGAGCATCGGTTGTTTACAGCAATGACTCCCGTCCCATTTCCCTATCATACCTGGTTTTAAAATAATGAATAGTATTTGCTTCCACAACCTGTTCCTGAAGTGCATTCCATTTTCCCACTACTCTCAAGCTAAAAGAAAACTTCCTAACATCTCTGTGACTCATCTGAGTTTCAAGCTTCCATCCATGTCCCCTCGTTCTGTTACTATTCTGTGTTAACATTTCGTCTATGTCCACTCTGTCAATCCCTCTGAGTATCTTATACGTTCCTATCATGTCCCCCCTCTCCCTTCTTCTTTCTAGTGTCGTAAGGCACAGTTCCCTCAGGCGCTCATCATACCCCATCCCTCGTAGCTCTGGGACGAGTCTCGTTGCAAACCTCTGAACCTTTTCCAGTTTCATTATATGCTTCTTCAGATGGGGACTCCATGATGAGGCGGCATACTCTAAGACTGGCCTCACGTAGGCAGTGTAAAGCGCCCTAAATGCCTCCTTACTTAGGTTTCTGAATGATGTTCTAACTTTTGCCAGTATAGAGTACGCTGCTGTCGTTATCCTATTTGTATGTGCCTCAGGAGATAGATTAGGTGTTACGTCCACCCCCAGGTCTCTTTCACGCGTCGTTACAGGAAGGCTGTTCCCCTTCATTGTGTACTGTCCCTTTGGTCTCCTATCTCCTAGTCCCATTTCCATAACTTTACATTTGCTCGTGTTGAATTCCAGTAGCCATTTCTCTGACCATCTCTGCAACCTGTTCAGGTCCTCTTGGAGGATCCTGCAATCCTCATCTGTCACAACTCTTCTCATCAACTTTGCGTCATCCGCAAACATCGACATGTAGGACTCTACGCCTGTAAACATTGTCGTTAACATATACAAAGAATAGAATTGGTCCCAGCACCGATCCCTTGTGGTACTCCACTTGTTACTGTTCGCCAGTCCAACTTCTCGCCCCCTTACCGTAACTCTTTGGCTCCTTCCTGTTAGGTAGTTCCTTATCCATGCTAGGACCTTTCCCCCCACCCCCGCCTGCCTCTCGAGCTTGAACAGCAGTCTCATGTGCGGTACTGTATCAAAGGCTTTTTGGCAGTCCAGAAATATGCAGTCTGCCCAACCATCTCTGTCCTGTCTTATCCTCGTTATTTTATCATAGAATTCCAGAAGGTTTGTTAGGCACGATTTCCCTGTCCAGAACCCATGTTGATGTTTGTTCACAAACCTAATGCACTCCAGGTGTGCAACCAGTCGTAGCCTAATTATTCTTTCCAGTATTTTACAGGGGATGCTTGTCAGTGATACAGGTCTATAGTTAAGTGCCTCCTCCCTATCACCTTTCTTGAAGATCGGTACGACATTTGCCTTCTTCCAGCAACTGGGCAATTCTCCTGACATAAGTGACTCATTAAAGATCATTGCCAGAGGCACGCTGAGGGCCTGTGCTGCTTCTTTTAGTATCCACAGTGATACTTTATTCTGGTCCAACTGCTTTAGTTGCATCTAGAGTTGTCAACTGCTTCATTACCTCCTCTGCTGTCACCTCTATATCTGATAGTCTTTCATCTAGGGTAACCTCTTCCAACAATGGGAGCTGCTCAGGCTCGGTAGTGAACACTCCATGGAAACTGGTATTCAGTGCCTCGCAGATTTCCTTGTCACTTTCAGTATATGCCCCCTCTGTCTTCCTTAGTCTTGTCACT
>NC_091151.1:10936888-11165765 GCF_040958095.1 Procambarus clarkii
AGTTGGGACCGCTTCACCTGGAACATCAGGAACAACTTCAGCAGTAGCATGGGAGCATGTCCAACAACCACTGGAACGCCAGCAGCTGGACCATGTTCCACCTGAACAGCAGCAAGCTGGGACAACAACAGCTGTACCCACAGCAGCTAGAACACCGACTGCCGGGAATATCAGCAGCCGGAACACCAACAGCTGCAGCAGCTGGACACCAAAATTGAGCAACAACGTAGGAAGAGTGGCGGCTCGGACGCTAGGGCAGACGGCTGGACCAGCTGCAACAGACCCAACCGAGCATCGGCCGCTAGAACACAGTGACACGTCGCAGGAAGAACATCGGCCGGACATCAACCCCTGAACGAAGGCAGCTAAGACGTCGGTGGCTGTGAAAACCTTCCGGGCTAAACAAAAGCAGACAAAACGTCTGGATAAACCAGCGGCCTGGGGGGCCACCGTGACTTCCAGGCTACACCGGGCAGACAACATGTCTGGATAAACCAGTGGCCTGGAAGGCCGCATATTTATATGACCAATATACAGGCGATGAGTCACAATAACGTGGCTGAAGTATGTTGACCAGACCACACACTAGAAGTTGAAGGGACGACGACGTTTCGGTCCGTCCTGGACCATTCTCAAGTCGATTGTTCTCACAATCGACTTGAGATTGTGAGAACAATCACACCATTCTCACAATCGACTTGAGAATGGTCCAGGACGGACCGAAACGTCGTCGTCCCTTCAACTTCTAGTGTGTGGTCTGGTCAACATGACCAATATAAATAAGATACCTGAATATCATCGCCGGCTTAACTCATCACAGGAAGAACGTCGGCTGGACATGAACCCCCGAACGCAGACAGCGAAGACGATAGCGGCAATGACAACCTTCCTGGCTACATTGGGCAGACAAAACGTCTGGAGAAACCAGCGGCCTGGGAGGCCGCAGTATATTCCGGGCTACACCGGGCAGACAACACGTCTGGATAAACCAGCGGCCTGGGTGGCCGCTGTGACTTCCGGGCTACACCGGGCAGATAACACGTCTGGATAAACCAGCGGCCTGGAAGGCCGCATATTTATATGACCAATATAAATATAATACCTGAATAACATCGCCGGCTTAACTCATCACAAGAAGAACGTTGGCTGGAGAACAGCCCCTGAACGCAGTCAGTTAAGACGGCAGTGGCTATGACAATTTTCCTGGCTACAAAAACGTCTGGATAAACCAGCGGCCTGGGAAGCAGCAGTATCTTCCGGGCTACACCGAGCAGACAACACGTCGGATAACCAGCGGCCTGGGAGGCCACGCATGTCTGGATAAACCAGGAGCCGGGAGGCTGCAGATTCTTTCGGACAAAACTACTGTAAACGTTTACTGGTACTGGTAAACGAAACTGGTACTGTCTAGCTGTCAGTACTTAATAACTTAATGACAAAGTCAAGAAAACAAGTATAAGGTAAAACGATAAGTAAAATGACATGCACTTAAGCAATGCATAACTAGCAATAAATTACTGGAGGAACTAATCATAATTCGAGTCCAAGATAAACTTAAAGGGAGAGGCATGAGGCCCGAAGACAGCGTCTAGGACATCCTAGCTGACTTTACTTAACTTAAAGGTGAAGCATAAGTTAAACAAACATAATTGTAAACCAGTAAAGAAAAACATGCAGCAATAGCGATGTAAAATGCAGGAAATTTGCAGAGGAAACTAAACGTAAATGGAGGGCCAGAATAAACTTAAAACAAGAGGCAAGGGCCCGATCCCTGCAACTATCACATCCTAGCTGACTTTATATAATAACTTACAGGCAAAGCAGAAGTTAAACAAACAAATGTAAAACCAGCGAAGAAACATGCAGTTTGACACTGCATAAAATTCATTAATAAATTAAGGAAACTTATGGAAAATACAAGTCCATGAAAACTTAAAGCTAGAGGCCGGAGGCCTGTGTCACAGCAGCTAGCTGACTTTACCTAATAACTTATAGGCAATAAGCAAAAGTTAAACAAACATAAGAACAAACGTAATTGCAGAAGGCCTATTGGCCCATACGAGGCAGCTCTTATTTATAACCACCCAATCCCACTCATATACATGTCCAACCCACGCTTGAAACAATCGATGGACCCCACCTCCACAATGTTACGCGGCAATTGGTTCCACAAATCAACAACCCTGTTATTGAACCAGTATTTACCCAAGTCTTTCCTAAATCTAAACTTATCCAATTTATACCCATTGTTTCGTGTTCTGTCTTGTGTTGATACTTTTAATACCCTATTAATATCCCCTTTGTTATGTCCATTCACCCACTTGTAAACCTCTATCATGTCACCCCTAACTCTTCGCCTTTCCAGTAAATGCAACTTAAGCTTTGTTAATCTTTCTTCATATGAAAGATTTCTAATTTGGGGAATTAACTTAGTCATCCTACGCTGGACACGTTCAAGTGAATTTATATCCATTCTATAATATGGCGACCAAAACTGAACTGCATAATCTAAATGGGGCCTAACTAGAGCAAGATATAGCTTGAGAACCACACCAGGTGTCTTGTTACTAACGCTTCGATTAATAAATCCAAGTGTCCGATTTGTCTTATTATGAACATTTATGCATTGATCCTTTTGTTTTAAATTCTTACTAATCATAACTCCCAGATCCCTTTCACAATCCGTCTTCGCAATCTCAACACAATCTAGCTCGTATCTTGTAACTCTATCATCATTACCTAACCTCAGAACTTTACATTTATCAGCATTAAACTGCATCTGCCAATTCTTTGACCATTTCAAAACCCTATCTAGATCAATTTGAAGTGATAGTGAGTCCTCCTCCGAATTAATTTCCCTACCGATTTTCGTATCATCGGCAAATTTGCAAATGTTGCTACTCAAACCTGAATCTAAATCATTTATATATATTATAAACAACAAAGGTCCCAGGACAGAGCCTTGAGGCACTCCACTTACAACATTTTCCCACTCTGACTTGATTCCATTTATACTAACTCTCTGTTTCCTTTGGTATAGCCATGCCCTAATCCAGATTAATATAGCACCCCCAATACCATGAGACTCTATCTTTTTAATCAATTACCTAATTACTAATCAATTACTTTTTAATCAATCACTCCTAACCCTCGAGTTAGGAGTGAGGAACTGATTCAGAGGTATAAAACAGCCATAGAATTAGTTAGGAGCAAGGGAGGAATCCCGATCATATGTGGCATTCTTCCAAGAAAGGGAGTGGGAAATGAATGGATATCGAGGGCACTTGGTGTCAATTGCCGGCTGGAAAGATATTGCAAATCAAATGCAATATCTTTCATAGACAACTGGGAACACTTCTATGGAAGAAATGAAATGTATGCTCGTGATGGGGTGCATCTATCGAGAGCTGGGGTTGTTGCTGTTGCGAACTCGTTGGAAGAAGTGGTTAGAGGTGTTTGTTTGGGTTTAAACTGTTAGTAGATAGAGGTATGGGAATTGATTTGGAGGAAGGAGGTAATAAAAGTATGTGTTTGTGGGAGAAAGGAATTGGCAAAACGATCAGGGAAAGAGAAGGGCCGCAAAATAACAATTCACTTAGGGTATATTACACTAACAGTAGAAGTCTAAGAAATAAAATTAACGAATTAAATGCTCTTGTCTGCACAGAAAAAAATAGATATTATTGCACTTACCGAAACGTGGATGAATGTAGAAAATAGAGAACTATTAGCTGAATATCAAATATATGGATTTAAACTATTTCACACAGATAGATATATTAGACGAGGAGGGGGAGTAGCCATATATGTTAGGGACAATTTGAAATGTAGTCTCAAAGAGGGAATCAAAACAGAGCCACACACAGAAACTATTTGGATAGAATTAAACGAAAAAGCTAATAATATTATAATAGGAGTAATATATAGGCCACCAAATTTAGATAGAATTTAAGCAAAGCACCTATGGGATGAAATATCTAGAGAATCTAGATCTAACAGTATTTATGTCATGGGTGACTTTAATTTTAGCGGAATAAACTGGTTGAACAAAACAGGGAATAGTGAAGCAGAAGATTTTCTAGAATTAATTGACGATTGCTTTCTTACGCAACACATTAAGGAACCAACACGGGAAAATAATATTTTAGATTTAGTGTTAAAATAATGGGTGCTATATTAAGCTGGATTAGGGCATGGCTATACCAAAGGAAACAGAGAGTTAGTATAAATGGAATCAAGTCAGAGTGGGAAAATGTTGTAAGTGGAGTGCCTCAAGGCTCTGTCCTGGGACCTTTGTTGTTTATAATATATATAAATGATTTAGATTCAGGTTTGAGTAGCAACATTTGCAAATTTGCCGATGATACGAAAATCGGTAGGGAAATTAATTCGGAGGAGGACTCACTATCACTTCAAGTTGATCTAGATAGGGTTTTGAAATGGTCAAAGGATTGGCAGATGCAGTTTAATGCTGATAAATGTAAAGTTCTGAGGTTAGGTAATGATGATAGAGTTACAAGATACGAGCTAGATGGTGTTGTGATTGCGAAGTCGGATTGCGAAAGGGATCTGGGAGTTATGATTAGTAAGAATTTAAAACAAAAGGATCAATGCATAAATGTTCGTAATAAGGCAAATCGGACACTTGGATTTATTAATCGCAGCGTTAGTAACAAGACACCTGGTGTGGTTCTCAAGCTATATCTTGCTCTAGTTAGGCTCCATTTAGATTATGCAGTTCAGTTTTGGTCGCCATATTATAGAATGGATATAAATTCACTTGAACGTGTCCAGCGTAGGATGACTAAGTTAATTCCCCAAATTAGAAATCTTTCATATGAAGAAAGATTAACAAAGCTTAAGTTGCATTCACTGGAAAGGCGAAGAGTTAGGGGTGACATGATAGAGGTTTACAAGTGGATGAATGGACATAACCGGGGGGATATTAATAGGGTATTAAAAGTATCAACACAGGACAGAACACGAAACAATGGATATAAATTGGATAAGTTTAGATTTAGGAAAGACTTGGGTAAATACTGGTTCAGTAACAGGGTTGTTGATTTGTGGAACCAATTGCCGCGTAACATTGTAGAGGTGGGGTCCCTCGATTGTTTCAAGCACGGGTTGGACAAGTATATGAGTGGGATTGGGTGGTTATAGAATAGGAGCTGCCTCGTATGGGCCAATAGGCCTTCTGCAGTTACCTTTGTTCTTATGTTCTTATGTGTTAACTAACAGGGAAACGCAAATTAATGACATCGAAATAGGGAGTGAGCTAGGGAACAGTGATCACAAAGAAATCAGATTTAGCATAAAATGGAATAGACCAGTAGGAGAAAATTCTGTTAAAGTGCCAGATTTTCGAAAAGCTGATTTTAATAGCCTAAGAAATTGTTTGGGTCAAATTGATTGGAAAGTCTTGGGTATGGGGTGTGGGCCGGTCTTGGAGCGAGACATGAACCCAGCGATAGGTGACTTAAATGGGGATTTCGATGTGGATTCAATATATAACTTATTTAAGAATATTCTAAACAAAGCACAGGAACGTAGTATACCATACAAATTGAATAGATCGAATACTAATGACCCAAAGTGGATAACAAAGAATTTGAAGAACCTTATAGGTAAAAAGAGAGCTTGGTACAAAAGGATTAAAAATGGGGAGGTCACTTTAGAACAGGAATTCGTACAACTGGTTAGAAATGTTAAAAAAGAGATAAGGAAAGCAAAAAGAAACTATGAAGTTCGCATAGCAGGGCAAGCAAAGACAAATCCTAAAGGTTTTTTTCAGTTATATCGTACTAAGACTAGGGAAAGGATAGGTCCATTAAAAACTGAGACAGGTCAAATAACAGATAGTGATGAAGAGATGAGTAGTATTTTTAATAAATATTTTGTATCTGTATTTACTAAAGAGGAACTTAACAATATGCCTTCAGCCGAACAAGTCTATGTGGGTGGGGACGAGGACAGGTTGACGAGTTTAACAGTTACCAGGGAGGATGTTCTTAAACAAATAGTAAAACTCAAACCAAACAAATCCCCAGGGCCGGATGAAGTGTTTGCCAGGATGCTTAAAGAATGCAAAGAGGAGCTTTGTGACCCACTGTCAACCATATTTAATAAATCAATAGAGTCAGGCAGAGTGCCAGAGTTTTGGAAAGTTGCTAATGTGATACCAGTTTTTAAGAAAGGAGATAGATCACTTGCGTCTAACTATCGACCAATTAGCCTAACGTCTATTGTGGGAAAGTTACTCGAGTCTATAATAGCAAATAAAATTCGTCTTCATCTTGAAAAACATAAATTAATAATTGAGTCGCAACATGGTTTTAAAAATGGCCGTTCATGTTTAACAAATTTGTTATCTTTTTATTCTAGCATTGTTGAGGCAGTTGATAGTGGTAAGGATTGCGATGTTGTATACCTTGACTTTAGCAAAGCTTTTGATACAGTGCCACATGAAAGACTGATTAAAAAGATAGACTCTCATGGTATTGGGGGTGCTATATTAAGCTGGATTAGGGCATGGCTATACCAAAGGAAACAGAGAGTTAGTATAAATGGAATCAAGTCAGAGTGGGAAAATGTTGTAAGTGGAGTGCCTCAAGGCTCTGTCCTGGGACCTCTGTTGTTTATAATATATATAAATGATTTAGATTCAGGTTTGAGTAGCAACATTTGCAAATTTGCCGATGATACGAAAATCGGTAGGGAAATTAATTCGGAGGAGGACTCACTATCACTTCAAGTTGATCTAGATAGGGTTTTGAAATGGTCAAAGGATTGGCAGATGCAGTTTAATGCTGATAAATGTAAAGTTCTGAGGTTAGGTAATGATGATAGAGTTACAAGATACGAGCTAGATGGTGTTGAGATTGCGAAGTCGGATTGCGAAAGGGATCTGGGAGTTATGATTAGTAAGAATTTAAAACAAAAGGATCAATGCATAAATGTTCGTAATAAGGCAAATCGGACACTTGGATTTATTAATCGCAGCGTTAGTAACAAGACACCTGGTGTGGTTCTCAAGCAATATCTTGCTCTAGTTAGGCCCCATTTAGATTATGCAGTTCAGTTTTGGTCGCCATATTATAGAATGGATATAAATTCACTTGAACGTGTCCAGCGTAGGATGACTAAGTTAATTCCCCAAATTAGAAATCTTTCATATGAAGAAAGATTAACAAAGCTTAAGTTGCATTCACTGGAAAGGCGAAGAGTTAGGGGCGACATGATAGAGGTTTACAAGTGGGTGAATGGACATAACAAAGGGGATATTAATGGGGTATTGAAAGTATCAACACAAGACAGAACACGAAACAATGGGTATAAATTGGATAAGTTTACATTTAGGAAAGACTTGGGTAAATACTGGTTCAGTAACAGGGTTGTTGATTTGTGGAACCAATTGCCGCGTAACATTGTGGAGGTGGGGTCCCTCGATTGTTTCAAGCGCGGGTTGGACAAGTATATGAGTGGGATTCGGTGGTTATAAATAGGAGCTGCCTCGTGTGGGCCAACAGGCCTTCTGCAGTTGCCTTTGTTCTTATGTTCTTATGTTCTTATTACAATTAATAACTACATCCATAGGTAGTAAATGAAAGTTGCATTAATTTAATTACACTAATTACAATTCATGGGAATATTTCTTAGCTATCTGCAGGCTTATCACTTTGGGGGTTCCGGCGGAGCACCCCCAATCCCGCGAGGGCCAACGGCGCAGAACCCCCAACCCCGAAGGGCAAACGCGGCGGCTGGCCGCTGTAACTAGGAATGTGTGTCGACCTCATGGGTGCAGTAGTCTGCCCTCGGGCTCCATCCCTTTTCCTTGTTCATCAATGGTGTACCTTGTGCGCATTCCGTAGTCGGTTCTGGAAGTATTAAGGCAGTAAGGGTGGGCAAAAACGGGCATGCAGTATGAACATGACGGGCAAAGAACCTACCTCTTAAGGGTACTGCTGGAATTAGTTTCTAAGAGGAGGGGGACATTTCCGGAAGCGAACTGGGCAAGTGTCATTAATGGATAAAGCCAGGGTGATACCCTGCAGAAACTCTGAAAAGGAACACTGGCACAGGGAATAGGAGTGACTAGAGGGGAAAGGAAGAGAAAAAGATCTTCCAGGAAACTAGTCTGTACGAAGTACAGACTAGTTTCTGAAATGAATGGATATCGAGGGCACTTGGTGTCAATTGCCGGCTGGAAAGATATTGCAAATCAAATGCAATATCTTTCATAGACAACTGGGAACACTTCTATGGAAGAAATGAAATGTATGCTCGTGATGGGGTGCATCTATCGAGAGCTGGGGTTGTTGCTGTTGCGAACTCGCTAGAAGAAGTGGTTAGAGGTGTTTGTTTGGGTTTAAACTGTTAGTAGATAGAGGTATGGGAATTGATTTGGAGGAAGGAGGTAATAAAAGTATGTGTTTGTGGGAGAAAGGAATTGGCAAAACGATCAGGGAAAGAGAAGGTCCGCAAAATAACAATTCACTTAGGGTATATTACACTAACAGTAGAAGTCTAAGAAATAAAATTAACGAATTAAATGCTCTTGTCTGCACAGAAAAAATAGATATTATTGCACTTACCGAAACGTGGATGAATGTAGAAAATAGAGAACTATTAGCTGAATATCAAATATATGGATTTAAACTATTTCACACAGATAGATATATTAGACGAGGAGGTGGAGTAGCCATATATGTTAGGGACAATTTGAAATGTAGTCTCAAAGAGGGAATCAAAACAGAGCCACACACAGAAACTATTTGGATTGAATTAAACGAAAAAGCTAATAATATTATAATAGGAGTAATATATAGGCCACCAAATTTAGACAGAATGGAAGCAAAGCATCTATGGGATGAAATATCTAGAGCATCTAGATCTAACAGTATTTATGTCATGGGTGACTTTAATTTTAGCGGAATAAACTGGTTGAACAAAACAGGGAATAGTGAAGCAGAAGATTTTCTAGAATTAATTGACGATTGCTTTCTTACGCAACACATTAAGGAACCAACACGGGAAAATAATATTTTAGATTTAGTGTTAACTAACAGGGAAACGCAAATTAATGACATCGAAATAGGGAGTGAGCTAGGGAGCAGTGATCACAAAGAAATCAGATTTAGCATAGAATGGAATAGACCAGTAGGAGAAAATTCTGTTAAAGTGCCAGATTTTCGAAAAGCTGATTTTAATAGCCTAAGAAATTTTTTGGGTCAAATTGATTGGAAAGGCTTGGGTATGGGGTGTGGGCCGGTCTTGGAGCGAGACATGAACCCAGCGATAGGTGACTTAAATGGGGATTTCGATGTGGATTCAATATATAACTTATTTAAGAATATTCTAAACAAAGCACAGGAACGTAGTATACCATACAAATTGAATAGATCGTATACTAATGACCCAAAGTGGATAACAAAGAATTTGAAGAACCTTATAGGTAAAAAGAGAGCTTGGTACAAAAGGATTAAAAATGGGGAGGTCACTTTAGAACAGGAATTCGTACAACTGGTTAGAAATGTTAAAAAAGAGATAAGGAAAGCAAAAAGAAACTATGAAGTTCGCATAGCAGGGCAAGCAAAGACAAATCCTAAAGGGTTTTTTCAGTTATATCGTACTAAGACTAGGGAAAGGATAGGTCCATTAAAAACCGAGACAGGTCAAATAACAGATAGTGATGAAGAGATGAGTAGTATTTTTAATAAGTGTTTTGTATCTGTATTTGCTGGGAGGAACTTAACAGTGTGCCTTCGGCCGAACAAGTCTATGTGGGTGGGGACGGGGACAGGTTGACGAGTTTGGCAGTTACCAGGGAGGATGTTCTTAAACAAATAGTAAAACTCAAACCAAACAAATCCCCAGGGCCGGATGAAGTGTTTGCTAGGGTGCTTAAAGAATGCAAAGAGGAGCTTTGTGACCCACTGTCAACCATATTTAATAAATCAATAGAGTCAGGCAGAGTGCCAGAGTTTTGGAAAGTTGCTAATGTGATACCAGTTTTTAAGAAAGGAGATAGATCACTTGCGTCTAACTATCGACCAATTAGCCTAACGTCTATTGTGGGAAAGTTACTCGAATCTATAATAGCAAATAAAATTCGTCTTCATCTTGAAAAACATAAATTAATAATTGAGTCGCAACATGGTTTTATAAATGGCCGTTCATGTTTAACAAATTTGTTATCTTTTTATTCTAGCATTGTTGAGGCAGTTGATAGTGGTAAGGATTGCGATGTTGTATACCTTGACTTTAGCAAAGCTTTTGATACAGTGCCACATGAAAGACTGATTAAAAAAATAGAGTCTCATGGTATTGGGGGTGCTATATTAAGCTGGATTAGGGCATGGCTATACCAAAGGAAACAGAGAGTTAGTATAAATGGAATCAAGTCAGAGTGGGAAAATGTTGTAAGTGGAGTGCCTCAAGGCTCTGTCCTGGGACCTCTGTTGTTTATAATATATATAAATGATTTAGATTCAGGTTTGAGTAGCAACATTTGCAAATTTGCCGATGATACGAAAATCGGTAGGGAAATTAATTCGGAGGAGGACTCACTATCACTTCAAGTTGATCTAGATAGGGTTTTGAAATGGTCAAAGGATTGGCAGATGCAGTTTAATGCTGATAAATGTAAAGTTCTGAGGTTAGGTAATGATGATAGAGTTACAAGATACGAGCTAGATGGTGTTGTGATTGCGAAGTCGGATTGCGAAAGGGATCTGGGAGTTATGATTAGTAAGAATTTAAAACAAAAGGATCAATGCATAAATGTTCGTAATAAGGCAAATCGGACACTTGGATTTATTAATCGCAGCGTTAGTAACAAGACACCTGGTGTGGTTCTCAATCTATATCTTGCTCTAGTTAGGCCCCATTTAGATTATGCAGTTCAGTTTTGGTCGCCATATTATAGAATGGATATAAATTCACTTGAACGTGTCCAGCGTAGGATGACTAAGTTAATTCCCCAAATTAGAAATCTTTCATATGAAGAAAGATTAACAAAGCTTAAGTTGCATTCACTGGAAAGGCGAAGAGTTAGGGGTGACATGATAGAGGTTTACAAGTGGATGAATGGACATAACCGGGGGGATATTGGTAGGGTATTAAAAGTATCAACACAGGACAGAACACGAAACAATGGATATAAATTGGATAAGTTTAGATATAGGAAAGACTTGGGTAAATACTGGTTCAGTAACAGGGTTGTTGATTCGTGGAACCAATTGCCGCGTAACATTGTGGAGGTGGGGTCCCTCGATTGTTTCAAGCACGGGTTGGACAAGTATATGAGTGGGATTGGGTGGTTATAGAATAGGAGCTGCCTCGTATGGGCCAATAGGCCTTCTGCAGTTACCTTTGTTCTTATGTTCTTATGTTCTTAAGTAAGGTAACTACCAAACCGAGCAGAACTTTAGCGGGAAAAATACCCAGACAAGTATAAAAGGTTGGGGAAAACCAGTTACCGTATCTGGGTCAAGGGCAGAAGTTAATCCAGGGGGAGGGATCTAGCAAATAATAATTCATTTCAAAATAATCCAATAGAATAATATAGAACTATAGAACAGCCCAACATAATCAAATTTATATGACCACTATGTATATAATATCAAATCAATATATAAATAAAACCATAAATCAAATATAAGAAACAGGTCTTAAGGCGTAACTGCAACATGCTTGCGTCCAGAGTGACACGAATTATAAGGATGGTAACCGAGTCCGTTACAGTGATCTCCATTGTATGTTGGCCTCCGAAAGCATGTTAAGTGCCGAATAGTTAGCCTAAGAAACTGCCTTAAGAGGCGTAAATGAGTTTAGTCTGAGTGTCAATGAGCATTCTGCGAGCAGCAGTACCCCAAGAACTTCAAGATCTGGGGATCTGAGGCAAAGAGAAATGGACACCAGGAAAGCTAGAAATCCGTAAATGTAAAATAATTAACGTAATTAATATAGTAAAATAACAGAAATAAGGACGAAAATAGTAAACCAACTCCCAGACTCGTAATAAATTACCACGGACGAGATGGAAATAAAAATTGAATGACAGTACTATAAATTAGCATAGCAACTAATAAATATATACATACACATATATATATACATATATACACATACAAATACATATGCACACACACACATACATTCACAAGCAATAAATAGTACCTTACAAATATAACGAAGTTTTCACTAAGAAAATGTAAAAGAGAGACATAAGCACTAGAAGGATAGGGAAAAGCACAAAATACTCCTTCCAAAGTACGAGGTCGCAGGACCATTAGCCGGCTAACAGGGCGGGCCCGCCCAGCTAAGGGCTCCACAGGGGTCCCGGCTAAGGGCGTAACGGACTGGCCTAGCTAATGGGCTTAGTACGGGCCAACCGAGGGCATGGCGAAAAATGCCAGAGAAAACGATAACAAGTAAAGCAGAGGGGGGTAGAAGTAAGGCGACTAAAACCCGGACCTAATAATAAAGAACTTAAATAAGTAGTAGTAGGATACAGTAGGAACTGTATAAATAGATAAATGAGTAAATGTCCCACACTGGGGAGGAGGAAGTAAGCAGGGAAGCCCTAACCTTAACAAACCAACAATAACGTAGCATGCACAACACGAACACTAGTGGTCAACAAGGGCAAAATAAGGGCTTAACAAACAACAGTTGCCAAATGTAAACTGTAAAATCCTGCCTCTGAACACCACCAGCTGGACATTGGCAACTGGTGCATCAACATCTGCCAAAGATAAATAAGTAGTGGCAACTGGCCACCAGGGAAAACTTCAGTTATAAGTAGAAGTCCAACTGCAAGACAATTAGGGACCATATAGAACCTGGGAGCCAACAAGGGAATGGAGAGTATCTTCGGCCGCTGCCGAAGATACAAAATTAGCGGCAACGGGCCAAGGGGGAAACTGCAGCAGTAAGGGAAGTGCGACTGCAAAACAGATCATGCTCAAAATAATGCTGGAATGTAACTCTTTACAGAAAACGGGATTAATGCATGAAGCTGAAATAAATTACAATCAAATATAATAAACTGAAAGGAGTGCTAATAGGCACAACGTCGTCTGGAACGCTTCTGCTGGAACTTCGGGGACCGGCCCTGGACCCTTGGGAGCTGGAATGCAGTAGGATGGGCATTATCAGTTGGGACCGCTTCACCTGGAACATCAGGAACAACTTCAGCAGTAGCATAGGAGCATGTCCAACAACCACTGGAACGCCAGCAGCTGGACCATGTTCCACCTGAACAGCAGCAAGCTGGGACAGCAACAGCTGTACCCACAGCAGATAGAACACCGACTGCCGGGAATGTCAGCAGCCGGAACACCAACAGCTGCAGCAGCTGGACACCAAAATTGAGCAACAACGTAGGAAGAGTGGCGGCTCGGACGCTAGGGCAGACGGCTGGACCAGCTGCAACAGACCCAACCGAGCATCGGCCGCTAGAACACAGTGACACGTCGCAGGAAGAACATCGGCCGGACATCAACCCCTGAACGAAGGCAGCTAAGACGTCGGTGGCTGTGAAAACCTTCCGGGCTAAACAAAAGACAACGACAAACAAAAGCAGACAAAACGTCTGGATAAACCAGCGGCCTGGGGGGCCACCGTGACTTCCAGGCTACACCGGGCAGACAACATGTCTGGATAAACCAGTGGCCTGGAAGGCCGCATATTTATATGACCAATATACAGGCGATGAGTCACAATAACGTGGCTGAAGTATGTTGACCAGACCACACACTAGAAGTTGAAGGGACGACGACGTTTCGGTCCGTCCTGGACCATTCTCAAGTCGATTGTTCTCACAATCGACTTGAGATTGTGAGAACAATCACACCATTCTCACAATCGACTTGAGAATGGTCCAGGACGGACCGAAACGTCGTCGTCCCTTCAACTTCTAGTGTGTGGTCTGGTCAACATGACCAATATAAATAAGATACCTGAATAACATCGCCGGCTTAACTCATCACAGGAAGAACGTCGGCTGGACATGAACCCCCGAACGCAGACAGCGAAGACGATAGCGGCAATGACAACCTTCCTGGCTACATTGGGCAGACAAAACGTCTGGAGAAACCAGCGGCCTGGGAGGCCACAGTATATTCCGGGCTACACCGGGCAGACAACACGTCTGGATAAACCAGCGGCCTGGGGGGCCGCTGTGACTTCCGGGCTACACCGGGCAGATAACACGTCTGGATAAACCAGCGGCCTGGAAGGCCGCATATTTATATGACCAATATAAATATAATACCTGAATAACATCGCCGGCTTAACTCATCACAAGAAGAACGTTGGCTGGAGAACAGCCCCTGAACGCAGTCAGTTAAGACGGCAGTGGCTATGACAATTTTCCTGGCTACAAAAACGTCTGGATAAACCAGCGGCCTGGGAAGCAGCAGTATCTTCCGGGCTACACCGAGCAGACAACACGTCGGATAACCAGCGGCCTGGGAGGCCACGCATGTCTGGATAAACCAGGAGCCGGGAGGCTGCAGATTCTTTCGGACAAAACTACTGTAAACGTTTACTGGTACTGGTAAACGAAACTGGTACTGTCTAGCTGTCAGTACTTAATAACTTAATGACAAAGTCAAGAAAACAAGTATAAGGTAAAACGATAAGTAAAATGACATGCACTTAAGCAATGCATAACTAGCAATAAATTGCTTGAGGAACTAATCATAATACGAGTCCAAGATAAACTTAAAGGGAGAGGCATGAGGCCCGAAGACAGCGTCTAGGACATCCTAGCTGACTTTACTTAACTTAAAGGTGAAGCATAAGTTAAACAAACATAATTGTAAACCAGTAAAGAAAAACATGCAGCAATAGCGATGTAAAATGCAGGAAATTTGCAGAGGAAACTAAACGTAAATGGAGGGCCAGAATAAACTTAAAACAAGAGGCAAGGGCCCGATCCCTGCAACTATCACATCCTAGCTGACTTTACATAATAACTTACAGGCAAAGCAGAAGTTAAACAAACAAATGTAAAACCAGCGAAGAAACATGCAGTTTGACACTGCATAAAATTCATTAATAAATTAAGGAAACTTATGGAAAATACAAGTCCATGAAAACTTAAAGCTAGAGGCCGGAGGCCTGTGTCACAGCAGCTAGCTGACTTTACCTAATAACTTATAGGCAATAAGCAAAAGTTAAACAAACATAAGAACAAAAGTAACTGCAGAAGGCCTATTGGCCCATACGAGGCAGCTCCTATTTATAACCACCCAATCCCACTCATATACATGTCCAACCCACGCTTGAAACAATCGAGGGACCCCACCTCCACAATGTTACGCGGCAATTGGTTCCACAAATCAACAACCCTGTTACTGAACCAGTATTTACCCAAGTCTTTCCTAAATCTAAACTTATCCAATTTATACCCATTGTTTCGTGTTCTGTCTTGTGTTGATACTTTTAATACCCTATTAATATCCCCTTTGTTATGTCCATTCACCCACTTGTAAACCTCTATCATGTCACCCCTAACTCTTCGCCTTTCCAGTGAATGCAACTTAAGCTTTGTTAATCTTTCTTCATATGAAAGATTTCTAATTTGGGGAATTAACTTAGTCATCCTACGCTGGACACGTTCAAGTGAATTTATATCCATTCTATAATATGGCGACCAAAACTGAACTGCATAATCTAAATGGGGCCTAACTAGAGCAAGATATAGCTTGAGAACCACACCAGGTGTCTTGTTACTAACGCTTCGATTAATAAATCCAAGTGTCCGATTTGTCTTATTACGAACATTTATGCATTGATCCTTTTGTTTTAAATTCTTACTAATCATAACTCCCAGATCCCTTTCACAATCCGTCTTCGCAATCTCAACACCATCTAGCTCGTATCTTGTAACTCTATCATCATTACCTAACCTCAGAACTTTACATTTATCAGCATTAAACTGCATCTGCCAATTCTTTGACCATTTCAAAACCCTATCTAGATCAATTTGAAGTGATAGTGAGTCCTCCTCCGAATTAATTTCCCTACCGATTTTCGTATCATCGGCAAATTTGCAAATGTTGCTACTCAAACCTGAATCTAAATCATTTATATATATTATAAACAACAAAGGTCCCAGGACAGAGCCTTGAGGCACTCCACTTACAACATTTCCCACTCTGACTTGATTCCATTTATACTAACTCTCTGTTTCCTTTGGTATAGCCATGCCCTAATCCAGATTAATATAGGCACCCCAATACCATGAGACTCTATCTTTTTAATCAATTACAATTAATAACTACATCCATAGGTAGTAAATGAAAGTTGCATTAATTTAATTACACTAATTACAATTCATGGGAATATTTCTTAGCTATCTGCAGGCTTATCACTTTGGGGGTTCCGGCGGAGCACCCCCAATCCCGCGAGGGCCAACGGCGCGGAACCCCCAACCCCGAAGGGCAAACGCGGCGGCTGGCCGCTGTAACTAGGAATGTGTGTCGACCTCATGGGTGCAGTAGTCTGCCCTCGGCTCCATCCCTTTTCCTTGTTCATCAATGGTGTACCTTGTGCGCCTTCCGTAGTCGGTTCTGGAAGTATTAAGGCAGTAAGGGTGGGCAGAAACGGGCATGCAGTATGAACATGACGGGCAAGGAACCTACCCCTTAAGGGTACTGCTGGAATTAGTTTCTAAGAGGAGGGGACATTTCCGGAAGCGAACTGGGCAGTGTCATTAATGGATAAAGCCAGGGTGATACCCTGCAGAAACTCTGAAAAGGAACACTGGCACAGGGAATAAGAGTGACTAGAGGGGAAAGGAAGAGAAAAAGATCTTCCAGGAAACTAGTCTGTACGAAGTAAGGTAACTACCAAACCGAGCAGGAACTTTAGCGGGAAAAATACCCAGACAAGTATAAAAGGTTGGGAAAAACCAGTTACCGTATCTGGGTCAAGGGCAGAAGTTAATCCAGGGGGAGGGATCTAGCAAATAATAATTCATTTCAAAATAATCCAATAGAATAATATAGAACTATAGAACAGCCCAACATAATCAATATTTATATGACCACTATGTATATAATATCAAATCAATATATAAATAAAACCAGTAAATCAAATATAAGAAACAGGTGTTAAGGCGTAACTGCAACATGCTTGCGTCCAGAGTGACAACGAATTATAAGGATGGTAACCGAGTCCGTTACAGTGATCTCCATTGTATGTTGGCCTCCGAAAGCATGTTAAGAGCTGAATAGTTAGCCTAAGAAAACTGCTTTAGGAGGCGTAAATGAGTTTAGTCTGAGTGTCAATGAGGCATTCTGCGAGCAGCAGTACCCCAAGAACTTCAAGATCTGGGGATCTGAGGCAAAGAGAAATGGACACCAGGAAAGCTAGGGATCCGTAAATGTAAAATAATTAATGTATTAATATAGTAAAATAACAGAAATAAGGACGAAAATAGTAAACCAACTCCCAGACTCGTAATAAATTACCACGACGAGATGGAAATAAAAATTGAATGACAGTACTATAAATTAGCATAGCAACTAATAAATATATACATACACCATATATATATATATACATATATACACATACAAATACATATGCACACACACACATACATTCACAAGCAATAAATAGTACCTTACAAATATAACGAAGTTTCACTAAGAAAATGTAAAAGAGAGACATAAGCACTAGAAGGATAGGGAAAAGCACAAAATACTCCTTCCAAAGTACGAGGTCGCAGGACCATTAGCCGCTAACAGGGCGGGCCCGCCCAGCTAAGGGCTCCACAGGGGTCCCGGCTAAGGGCGTAACGGACTGGCCTAGCTAATGGGCTTAGTACGGGCCAACCGAGGGCATGGCGAAAAATGCCAGAGAAAACGATAACAAGTAAAGCAGAGGGAGGGTAGAAGTAAGGCGACTAAAACCCGGACCTAATAATAAAGAAATTAAATAAGTAGTAGTAGGATACAGTAGGAACTGTATAAATAGATAAATGAGTAAATGTCCCACACTGGGGAGGAGGAAGTAAGCAGGGAAGCCCTAACCTTAACAAACCAACAATAACGTAGGCATGCACAACACGAACACTAGTGGTCAACAAGGGCAAAATAAGGGCTTAACAAACAACAGTTGCCAAATGTAAACTGTAAAATCCTGCCTCTGAACACCACCAGCTGGACATTGGCAACTGGTGCATCAACAATCTGCCAAAGATAAATAAGTAGTGGCAACTGGCCACCAGGGAAAACTTCAGTTATAAGTAGAAGTCCAACTGCAAGACAATTAGGGACCATATAGAACCTGGGAGCCAACAAGGGAATGGAGAGTATCTTCGGCCGCTGCCGAAGATACAAAATTAGCGGCAACGGGCCAAGGGGGAAACTGCAGCAGTAAGGGAAGTGCGACTGCAAAACAGATCATGCTCAAAATAATGCTGGAATGTAACTCTTTACAGAAAACGGGATTAATGCATGAAGCTGAAATAAATTACAATCAAATATAATAAACTGAAAGGAGTGCTAATAGGCACAACGTCGTCTGGAACGCTTCTGCTGGAACTTCGGGGGACCGGGCCCTGGACCCTTGGGGAGCTGGAATGCAGTAGGATGGGCATTATCAGTTGGGACCGCTTCACCTGGAACATCAGGAACAACTTCAGCAGTAGCATAGGAGCATGTCCAACAACCACTGGAACGCCAGCAGCTGGACCATGTTCCACCTGAAACAGCAGCAAGCTGGGACAGCAACAGCTGTACCCACAGCAGATAGAACACCGACTGCGGGAATGTCAGCAGCCGGAACACCAACAGCTGCAGCAGCTGGACACCAAAATTGAGCAACAACGTAGGAAGAGTGGCGGCTCGGACGCTAGGGCAGACGGCTGGACCAGCTGCAACAGACCCAACCGAGCATCGGCCGCTAGAACACAGTGACACGTCGCAGGAAGAACATCGCCGGACATCAACCCCTGAACGAAGGCAGACTAAGACGTCGGTGGCTGTGAAAACCTTCCGGGCTAAACAAAAGACAACGACAAACAAAACGTCTGGATAAACCAGCGGCCTGGGGGGCCACCGTGACTTCCAGGCTACACCGGCAGACAACATGTCTGGATAAAACCAGTGGCCTGGAAGGCCGCATATTTATATGACCAATATACAGGCGATGAGTCACAATAACGTGGCTGAAGTATGTTGACCAGACCACACACTAGAAGTTGAAGGGACGACGACGTTTCGGTCCGTCCTGGACCATTCTCAAGTCGATTGTTCTCACAATCGACTTGAGATTGTGAGAACAATCACACCATTCTCACATCGACTTGAGAATGGTCCAGGACGGACCGAAACGTCGTCGTCCCTTCAACTTCTAGTGTGTGGTCTGGTCAACATGACCAATATAAATAAGATACCTGAATAACATCGCCGGCTTAACTCATCACAGGAAGAACGTCGGCTGGACATGAACCCCCGAACGCAGACAGCGAAGACGATAGCGGCAATGACAACCTTCCTGGCTACATTGGGCAGACAAAAACGTCTGGAGAAACCAGCGGCCTGGGAGGCCACAGTATATTCCGGGCTACACCGGGCAGACAACACGTCTGGATAAACCAGCGGCCTGGGGGGCCGCTGTGACTTCCGGGCTACACCGGCAGATAACACGTCTGGATAAACCAGCGCCTGGAAGGCCGCATATTTATATGACCAATATAAATATAATACCTGAATAACATCGCCGGCTTAACTCATCACAAGAAGAACGTTGGCTGGAGAACAGCCCCTGAACGCAGTCAGTTAAGACGGCAGTGGCTATGACAATTTTCCTGGCTACAAAAACGTCTGGATAAACCAGCGGCCTGGGAAGCAGCAGTATCTTCCGGGCTACACCGAGCAGACAACACGTCGGATAACCAGCGGCCTGGGAGGCCACGCATGTCTGGATAAACCAGGAGCCGGGAGGCTGCATATTCTTTCGGACAAAACTACTGTAAACGTTTACTGGTACTGGTAAACGAAACTGGTACTGTCTAGCTGTCAGTACTTAATAACTTAATAACAAAGTCAAGAAAACAAGTATAAGGTAAAACGATAAGTAAAATGACATGCACTTAAGCAATGCATAACTAGCAATAAATTGCTTGAGGAACTAATCATAATACGAGTCCAAGATAAACTTAAAGGGAGAGGCATGAGGCCCGAAGACAGCGTCTAGGACATCCTAGCTGACTTTACTTAACTTAAAGGTGAAGCATAAGTTAAACAAACATAATTGTAAACCAGTAAAGAAAAACATGCAGCAATAGCGATGTAAAATGCAGGAAATTTGCAGAGGAAACTAAACGTAAATGAACATAAGAACATAAGAACATAAGAACAAAGGTAACTGCAGAAGGCCTATTGGCCCATACGAGGCAGCTCCTATTCTATAACCACCCAATCCCACTCATATACTTGTCCAACCCGTGCTTGAAACAATCGAGGGACCCCACCTCCACAATGTTACGCGGCAATTGGTTCCACAAATCAACAACCCTGTTACTGAACCAGTATTTACCCAAGTCTTTCCTAAATCTAAACTTATCCAATTTATATCCATTGTTTCGTGTTCTGTCCTGTGTTGATACTTTTAATACCCTATTAATATCCCCCCGGTTATGTCCATTCATCCACTTGTAAACCTCTATCATGTCACCCTAACTCTTCGCCTTTCCAGTGAATGCAACTTAAGCTTTGTTAATCTTTCTTCATATGAAAGATTTCTAATTTGGGGAATTAACTTAGTCATCCTACGCTGGACACGTTCAAGTGAATTTATAATCCATTCTATAATATGGCGACCAAAACTGAACTGCATAATCTAAATGGGGCCTAACTAGAGCAAGATATAGCTTGAGAACCACACCAGGTGTCTTGTTACTAACGCTGCGATTAATAAATCCAAGTGTCCGATTTGCCTTATTACGAACATTTATGCATTGATCCTTTGTTTTAAATTCTTACTAATCATAACTCCCAGATCCCTTTCGCAATCCGACTTCGCAATCACAACACCATCTAGCTCGTATCTTGTAACTCTATCATCATTACCTAACCTCAGAACTTTACATTTATCAGCATTAAACTGCATCTGCCAATCCTTTGACCATTTCAAAACCCTATCTAGATCAACTTGAAGTGATAGTGAGTCCTCCTCCGAATTAATTTCCCTACCGATTTTCGTATCATCGGCAAATTTGCAAATGTTGCTACTCAAACCTGAATCTAAATCATTTATATATATTATAAACAACAGAGGTCCCAGGACAGAGCCTTGAGGCACTCCACTTACAACATTTTCCCACTCTGACTTGATTCCATTTATACTAACTCTCTGTTTCCTTTGGTATAGCCATGCCCTAATCCAGCTTAATATAGCACCCCCAATACATGAGACTCTATTTTTTAATCAGTCTTTCATGTGGCACTGTATCAAAAGCTTGCTAAAGTCAAGGTATACACATCGCAATCCTTACCACTATCAACTGCCTCAACAATGCTAGAATAAAAGATAACAAATTTGTTAAACATGAACGGCCATTTATAAAAACCATGTTGCGACTCAATTATTAATTTATGTTTTTCAAGGGCCAGAATAAACTTAAAACAAGAGGCAAGGGCCCGATCCCTGCAACTATCACATCCTAGCTGACTTTACATAATAACTTACAGGCAAAGCAGAAGTTAAACAAACAAATGTAAAACCAGCGAAGAAACATGCAGTTTGACACTGCATAAAAATTCATTAATAAATTAAGGAAACTTATGGAAAATACAAAGTCCATGAAAACTTAAAGCTAGAGGCCGGAGGTCTGTGTCACAGCAGCTAGCTGACTTTACCTAATAACTTATAGGCAATAAGCAAAAGTTAAACAAACATAAGAACAAAAGTAACTACAGAAGGCCTATTGGCCCATACGAGGCAGCTCCTATTTATAACCACCCAATCCCACTCAATATACATGTCCAACGCACGCTTGAACAATCGAGGGGACCCCACCTCCACAATGTTACGCGGCAATTGGTTCCACAAATCAACAACCCTGTTACTGAACCAGTATTTACCCAAGTCTTTCCTAAATCTAAACTTATCCAATTTATACCCATTGTTTCGTGTTCTGTCTTGTGTTGATACTTTTAATACCCTATTAATATCCCCTTTGTTATGTCCCATTCACCCACTTGTAAACCTCTATCATGTCACCCCTAACTCTTAGCCTTTCCAGTGAATGCAACTTAAGCTTTGTTAATCTTTCTTCATATGAAAGATTTCTAATTTGGGGAATTAACTTAGTCATCCTACGCTGGACACGTTCAAGTGAATTTATATCCATTCTATAATATGGCGACCAAAACTGAACTGCATAATCTAAATGGGGCCTAACTAGAGCAAGATATAGCTTGAGAACCACACCAGGTGTCTTGTTACTAACGCTTCGATTAATAAATCCAAGTGTCCGATTTGTCTTATTAAGAACATTTATGCATTGATCCTTTTGTTTTAAATTCTTACTAATCATAACTCCCAGATCCCTTTCACAATCCGTCTTCGCAATCTCAACACCATCTAGCTCGTATCTTGTAACTCTATCATCATTACCTAACCTCAGAACTTTACATTTATCAGCATTAAACTGCATCTGCCAATTCTTTGACCATTTCAAAACCCTATCTAGATCAATTTGAAGTGATAGTGAGTCCTCCTCCGAATTAATTTCCCTACCGATTTTCGTATCATCGGCAAATTTGCAAATGTTGCTACTCAAACCTGAATCTAAATCATTTATATATATTATAAACAACAAAGGTCCCAGGACAGAGCCTTGAGGCACTCCACTTACAACATTTCCCCACTCTGACTTGATTCCATTTATACTAACTCTCTGTTTCCTTTGGTATAGCCATGCCCTAATCCAGATTAATATAGCACCCCCAATACCATGAGACTCTATCTTTTTAATCAATTACAATTAATAACTACATCCATAGGTAGTAAATGAAAGTTGCATTAATTTAATTACACTAATTACAATTCATGGGAATATTTCTTAGCTATCTGCAGGCTTATCACTTTGGGGGTTCCGGCGGAGCACCCCCAATCCCGCGAGGGCCAACGGCGCCAAACCCCCAACCCCGAAGGGCAAACGCGGCGGCTGGCCGCTGTAACTAGGAATGTGGGTCGACCTCATGGGTGCAGTAGTCTGCCCTCGGGCTCCATCCCTTTTCCTTGTTCATCAATGGTGTACCTTGTGCGCCTTCCGTAGTCGGTTCTGGAAGTATTAAGGCAGTAAGGGTGGGCAGAAACGGGCATGCAGTATGAACATGACGGGCAAGGAACCTACCCCTTAAGGGTACTGCTGGAATTAGTTTCTAGAGGAGGGGGACATTTCCGGAAGCGAACTGGGCAAGTGTCATTAATGGATAAAGCCAGGGTGATACCCTGCAGAAACTCTGAAAAGGAACACTGGCACAGGGAATAAGAGTGACTAGAGGGGAAAGGAAGAGAAAAGATCTTCCAGGAAACTAGTCTGTACGAAGTAAGGTAACTACCAAACCGAGCAGAACTTTAGCGGGAAAAAATACCCAGACAAGTATAAAAGGTTGGGAAAAACCAGTTACCGTATCTGGGTCAAGGGCAGAAGTTAATCCAGGGGGAGGGATCTAGCAAATAATAATTCATTTAAAAATAATCCAATAGAATAATATAGAACTATAGAACAGCCCAACATAATCAATATTTATATGACCACTATGTATTAATATCAAATCAATATATAAATAAAACCATAAATCAAATATAAGAAACAGGTGTTAAGGCGTAACTGCAACATGCCTGCGTCCAGAGTGACACGAATTATAAGGATGGTAACCGAGTCCGTTACAGTGATCTCCATTGTATGTTGGCCTCCGAAAGCATGTTAAGAGCTGAATAGTTAGCCTAAGAAACTGCTTTAGGAGGCGTAAATGAGTTTAGTCTGAGTGTCAATGAGCATTCTGCGAGCAGCAGTACCCCAAGAACTTCAAGATCTGGGGATCTGAGGCAAAGAGAAATGGACACCAGGAAAGCTAGGGATCCGTAAATGTAAAATAATTAATGTAATTAATATAGTAAAATAACAGAAATAAGGACGAAAATAGTAAACCAACTCCCAGACTCGTAATAAATTACCACGGACGAGATGGAAATAAAATTGAATGACAGTACTATAAATTAGCATAGCAACTAATAAATATATACATACACATATATATATATATATACATATATACACATACAAATACATATGCACACACACACATACATTCACAAGCAATAAATAGTACCTTACAAATATAACGAAGTTTTCACTAAGAAAATGTAAAAGAGAGACATAAGCACTAGAAGGATAGGGAAAAGCACAAAATACTCCTTCCAAAGTACGAGGTCGCAGGACCATTAGCCGGCTAACAGGGCGGGCCCGCCCAGCTAAGGGCTCCACAGGGGTCCCGGCTAAGGGCGTAACGGACTGGCCTAGCTAATGGGCTTAGTACGGGCCAACCGAGGGCATGGCGAAAAAATGCCAGAGAAAACGATAACAAGTAAAGCAGAGGGAGGGTAGAAGTAAGGCGACTAAAACCCGGACCTAATAATAAAGAACTTAAATAAGTAGTAGTAGGATACAGTAGGAACTGTATAAATAGATAAATGAGTAAATGTCCCACACTGGGGAGGAGGAAGTAAGCAGGGAAGCCCTAACCTTAACAAACCAACAATAACGTAGCATGCACAACACGAACACTAGTGGTCAACAAGGGCAAAATAAGGGCTTAACAAACAACAGTTGCCAAATGTAAACTGTAAAATCCTGCCTCTGAACACCACCAGCTGGACATTGGCAAACTGGTGCATCAACATCTGCCAAAGATAAATAAGTAGTGGCAACTGGCCACCAGGGAAAACTTCAGTTATAAGTAGAAGTCCAACTGCAAGACAATTAGGGACCATATAGAACCTGGGAGCCAACAAGGGAATGGAGAGTATCTTCGGCCGCTGCCGAAGATACAAAATTAGCGGCAACGGGCCAAGGGGGAAACTGCAGCAGTAAGGGAAGTGCGACTGCAAAACAGATCATGCTCAAAATAATGCTGGAATGTAACTCTTTACAGAAAACGGGATTAATGCATGAAGCTGAAATAAATTACAATCAAATATAATAAACTGAAAGGAGTGCTAATAGGCACAACGTCGTCTGGAACGCTTCTGCTGGAACTTCGGGGACCGGCCCTGGACCCTTGGGAGCTGGAATGCAGTAGGATGGGCATTATCAGTTGGGACCGCTTCACCTGGAACATCAGGAACAACTTCAGCAGTAGCATAGGAGCATGTCCAACAACCACTGGAACGCCAGCAGCTGGACCATGTTCCACCTGAACAGCAGCAAGCTGGACAGCAACAGCTGTACCCACAGCAGATAGAACACCGACTGCCGGGAATGTCAGCAGCCGGAACACCAACAGTTGCAGCAGCTGGACACCAAAATTGAGCAACAACGTAGGAAGAGTGGCGGCTCGGACGCTAGGGCAGACGGCTGGACCAGCTGCAACAGACCCAACCGAGCATCGGCCGCTAGAACACAGTGACACGTCGCAGGAAGAACATCGGCCGGACATCAACCCCTGAACGAAGGCAGCTAAGACGTCGGTGGCTGTGAAAACCTTCCGGGCTAAACAAAAGACAACGACAAACAAAAGCAGACAAAACGTCTGGATAAACCAGCGGCCTGGGGGGCCACCGTGACTTCCAGGCTACACCGGGCAGACAACATGTCTGGATAAACCAGTGGCCTGGAAGGCCGCATATTTATATGACCAATATACAGGCGATGAGTCACAATAACGTGGCTGAAGTATGTTGACCAGACCACACACTAGAAGTTGAAGGGACGACGACGTTTCGGTCCGTCCTGGACCATTCTCAAGTCGATTGTTCTCACAATCGACTAGAGATAAGAACATAAGAACAAAGGTAACTGCAGAAGGCCTATTGGCCCATACGAGGCAGCTCCTATTCTATAACCACCCAATCCCACTCATATACTTGTCCAACCCGTGCTTGAAACAATCGAGGGACCCCACCTCCACAATGTTACGCGGCAATTGGTTCCACAAATCAACAACCCTGTTACTGAACCAGTATTTACCCAAGTCTTTCCTAAATCTAAACTTATCCAATTTATACCCATTGTTTCGTGTTCTGTCCTGTGTTGATACTTTTAATACCCTATTAATATCCCCCCGGTTATGTCCATTCATCCACTTGTAAACCTCTATCATGTCACCCCTAACTCTTCGCCTTTCCAGTGAATGCAACTTAAGCTTTGTTAATCTTTCTTCATATGAAAGATTTCTAATTTGGGGAATTAACTTAGTCATCCTATGCTGGACACGTTCAAGTGAATTTATATCCATTCTATAATATGGCGACCAAAACTGAACTGCATAATCTAAATGGGGCCTAACTAGAGCAAGATATAGCTTGAGAACCACACCAGGTGTCTTGTTACTAACGCTGCGATTAATAAATCCAAGTGTCCGATTTGCCTTATTACGAACATTTATGCATTGATCCTTTTGTTTTAAATTCTTACTAATCATAACTCCCAGATCCCTTTCGCAATCCGACTTCGCAATCACAACACCATCTAGCTCGTATCTTGTAACTCTATCATCATTACCTAACCTCAGAACTTTACATTTATCAGCATTAAACTGCATCTGCCAATCCTTTGACCATTTCAAAACCCTATCTAGATCAACTTGAAGTGATAGTGAGTCCTCCTCCGAATTAATTTCCCTACCGATTTTCGTATCATCGGCAAATTTGCAAATGTTGCTACTCAAACCTGAATCTAAATCATTTATATATATTATAAACAACAGAGGTCCCAGGACAGAACCTTGAGGCACTCCACTTACAACATTTTCCCCCTCTGACTTGATTCCATTTATACTAACTCTCTGTTTCCTTTGGTATAGCCATGCCCTAATCCAGCTTAATATAGCACCCCCAATACCATGAGACTATTTTTTTAATCAGTCTTTCATGTGGCACTGTATCAAAAGCTTTGCTAAAGTCAAGGTATACAACATCGCAATCCTTACCACTATCAACTGCCTCAACAATGCTAGAATAAAAAGATAACAAATTTGTTAAACATGAACGGCCATTTATAAAACCATGTTGCGACTCAATTATTAATTTATGTTTTTCAAGGGCCAGAATAAACTTAAAACAAGAGGCAAGGGCCCGATCCCTGCAACTATCACATCCTAGCTGACTTTACATAATAACTTACAGGCAAAGCAGAAGTTAAACAAACAAATGTAAAACCAGCGAAGAAACATGCAGTTTGACACTGCATAAAATTCATTAATAAATTAAGGAAACTTATGGAAAATACAAGTCCATGAAAACTTAAAGCTAGAGGCCGGAGGTCTGTGTCACAGCAGCTAGCTGACTTTACCTAATAACTTATAGGCAATAAGCAAAAGTTAAACAAACATAAGAACAAAAGTAACTACAGAAGGCCTATTGGCCCATACGAGGCAGCTCCTATTTATAACCACCCAATCCCACTCATATACATGTCCAACCCACGCTTGAAACAATCGAGGGACCCCACCTCCACAATGTTACGCGGCAATTGGTTCCACAAATCAACAACCCTGTTACTGAACCAGTATTTACCCAAGTCTTTCCTAAATCTAAACTTATCCAATTTATACCCATTGTTTCGTGTTCTGTCTTGTGTTGATACTTTTAATACCCTATTAATATCCCCTTTGTTATGTCCATTCACCCACTTGTAAACCTCTATCATGTCACCCCTAACTCTTCGCCTTTCCAGTGAATGCAACTTAAGCTTTGTTAATCTTTCTTCATATGAAAGATTTCTAATTTGGGGAATTAACTTAGTCATCCTACGCTGGACATGTTCAAGTGAATTTATATCCATTCTATAATATGGCGACCAAAACTGAACTGCATAATCTAAATGGGGCCTAACTAGAGCAAGATATAGCTTGAGAACCACACCAGGTGTCTTGTTACTAACGCTTCGATTAATAAATCCAAGTGTCCGATTTGTCTTATTACGAACATTTATGCATTGATCCTTTTGTTTTAAATTCTTACTAATCATAACTCCCAGATCCCTTTCACAATCCGTCTTCGCAATCTCAACACCATCTAGCTCGTATCTTGTAACTCTATCATCATTACCTAACCTCAGAACTTTACATTTATCAGCATTAAACTGCATCTGCCAATTCTTTGACCATTTCAAAACCCTATCTAGATCAATTTGAAGTGATAGTGAGTCCTCCTCCGAATTAATTTCCCTACCGATTTTCGTATCATCGGCAAATTTGCAAATGTTGCTACTCAAACCTGAATCTAAATCATTTATATATATTATAAACAACAAAGGTCCCAGGACAGAGCCTTGAGGCACTCCACTTACAACATTTTCCCACTCTGACTTGATTCCATTTATACTAACTCTCTGTTTCCTTTGGTATAGCCATGCCCTAATCCAGATTAATATAGCACCCCCAATACCATGAGACTCTATCTTTTTAATCAATTACAATTAATAACTACATCCATAGGTAGTAAATGAAAGTTGCATTAATTTAATTACACTAATTACAATTCATGGGAATATTTCTTAGCTATCTGCAGGCTTATCACTTTGGGGTTCCGGCGGAGCACCCCCAATCCCGCGAGGGCCAACGGCGCCAAACCCCCAACCCCGAAGGGCAAACGCGGCGGCTGGCCGCTGTAACTAGGAATGTGTGTCGACCTCATGGGTGCAGTAGTCTGCCCTCGGGCTCCATCCCTTTTCCTTGTTCATCAATGGTGTACCTTGTGCGCCTTCCGTAGTCGGTTCTGGAAGTATTAAGGCAGTAAGGGTGGGCAGAAACGGGCATGCAGTATGAACATGACGGGCAAGGAACCTACCCCTTAAGGGTACTGCTGGAATTAGTTTCTAAGAGGAGGGGGACATTTCCGGAAGCGAACTGGGCAAGTGTCATTAATGGATAAAGCCAGGGTGATACCCTGCAGAAACTCTGAAAAGGAACACTGGCACAGGGAATAAGAGTGACTAGAGGGGAAAGGAAGAGAAAAAGATCTTCCAGGAAACTAGTCTGTACGAAGTAAGGTAACTACCAAACCGAGCAGAACTTTAGCGGGAAAAATACCCAGACAAGTATAAAAGGTTGGGAAAAACCAGTTACCGTATCTGGGTCAAGGGCAGAAGTTAATCCAGGGGGAGGGATCTAGCAAATAATAATTCATTTAAAAATAATCCAATAGAATAATATAGAACTATAGAACAGCCCAACATAATCAATATTTATATGACCACTATGTATATAATATCAAATCAATATATAAATAAAACCATAAATCAAATATAAGAAACAGGTGTTAAGGCGTAACTGCAACATGCCTGCGTCCAGAGTGACACGAATTATAAGGATGGTAACCGAGTCCGTTACAGTGATCTCCATTGTATGTTGGCCTCCGAAAGCATGTTAAGAGCTGAATAGTTAGCCTAAGAAACTGCTTTAGGAGGCGTAAATGAGTTTAGTCTGAGTGTCAATGAGCATTCTGCGAGCAGCAGTACCCCAAGAACTTCAAGATCTGGGGATCTGAGGCAAAGAGAAATGGACACCAGGAAAGCTAGGGATCCGTAAATGTAAAATAATTAATGTAATTAATATAGTAAAATAACAGAAATAAGGACGAAAATAGTAAACCAACTCCCAGACTCGTAATAAATTACCACGGACGAGATGGAAATAAAAATTGAATGACAGTACTATAAATTAGCATAGCAACTAATAAATATATACATACACATGTATATATATATACATATATACACATACAAATACATATGCACACACACACATACATTCACAAGCAATAAATAGTACCTTACAAATATAACGAAGTTTTCACTAAGAAAATGTAAAAGAGAGACATAAGCACTAGAAGGATAGGGAAAAGCACAAAATACTCCTTCCAAAGTACGAGGTCTTAGGACCATTAGCCGGCTAACAGGGCGGGCCCGCCCAGCTAAGGGCTCCACAGGGGTCCCGGCTAAGGGCGTAACGGACTGGCCTAGCTAATGGGCTTAGTACGGGCCAACCGAGGGCATGGCGAAAAATGCCAGAGAAAACGATAACAAGTAAAGCAGAGGGAGGGTAGAAGTAAGGCGACTAAAACCCGGACCTAATAATAAAGAACTTAAATAAGTAGTAGTAGGATACAGTAGGAACTGTATAAATAGATAAATGAGTAAATGTCCCACACTGGGGAGGAGGAAGTAAGCAGGGAAGCCCTAACCTTAACAAACCAACAATAACGTAGCATGCACAACACGAACACTAGTGGTCAACAAGGGCAAAATAAGGGCTTAACAAACAACAGTTGCCAAATGTAAACTGTAAAATCCTGCCTCTGAACACCACCAGCTGGACATTGGCAACTGGTGCATCAACATCTGCCAAAGATAAATAAGTAGTGGCAACTGGCCACCAGGGAAAACTTCAGTTATAAGTAGAAGTCCAACTGCAAGACAATTAGGGACCATATAGAACCTGGGAGCCAACAAGGGAATGGAGAGTATCTTCGGCCGCTGCCGAAGATACAAAATTAGCGGCAACGGGCCAAGGGGGAAACTGCAGCAGTAAGGGAAGTGCGACTGCAAAACAGATCATGCTCAAAATAATGCTGGAATGTAACTCTTTACAGAAAACGGGATTAATGCATGAAGCTGAAATAAATTACAATCAAATATAATAAACTGAAAGGAGTGCTAATAGGCACAACGTCGTCTGGAACGCTTCTGCTGGAACTTCGGGGACCGGCCCTGGACCCTTGGGAGCTGGAATGCAGTAGGATGGGCATTATCAGTTGGGACCGCTTCACCTGGAACATCAGGAACAACTTCAGCAGTAGCATAGGAGCATGTCCAACAACCACTGGAACGCCAGCAGCTGGACCATGTTCCACCTGAACAGCAGCAAGCTGGGACAGCAACAGCTGTACCCACAGCAGATAGAACACCGACTGCCGGGAATGTCAGCAGCCGGAACACCAACAGTTGCAGCAGCTGGACACCAAAAATTGAGCAACAACGTAGGAAGAGTGGCGGCTCGGACGCTAGGGCAGACGGCTGGACCAGCTGCAACAGACCCAACCGAGCATCGGCCGCTAGAACACAGTGACACGTCGCAGGAAGAACATCGGCCGGACATCAACCCCTGAACGAAGGCAGCTAAGACGTCGGTGGCTGTGAAAACCTTCCGGGCTAAACAAAAGACAACGACAAACAAAAGCAGACAAAACGTCTGGATAAACCAGCGGCCTGGGGGGCCACCGTGACTTCCAGGCTACACCGGGCAGACAACATGTCTGGATAAACCAGTGGCCTGGAAGGCCGCATATTTATATGACCAATATGCAGGCGATGAGTCACAATAACGTGGCTGAAGTATGTTGACCAGACCACACACTAGAAGTTGAAGGGACGACGACGTTTCGGTCCGTCCTGGACCATTCTCAAGTCGATTGTTCTCACAATCGACTTGAGATAAGAACATAAGAACAAAGGTAACTGCAGAAGGCCTATTGGCCCATACGAGGCAGCTCCTATTCTATAACCACCCAATCCCACTCATATACTTGTCCAACCCGTGCTTGAAACAATCGAGGGACCCCACCTCCACAATGTTACGCGGCAATTGGTTCCACAAATCAACAACCCTGTTACTGAACCAGTATTTACCCAAGTCTTTCCTAAATCTAAACTTATCCAATTTATACCCATTGTTTCGTGTTCTGTCCTGTGTTGATACTTTTAATACCCTATTAATATCCCCCCGGTTATGTCCATTCATCCACTTGTAAACCTCTATCATGTCACCCCTAACTCTTCGCCTTTCCAGTGAATGCAACTTAAGCTTTGTTAATCTTTCTTCATATGAAAGATTTCTAATTTGGGGAATTAACTTAGTCATCCTACGCTGGACACGTTCAAGTGAATTTATATCCATTCTATAATATGGCGACCAAAACTGAACTGCATAATCTAAATGGGGCCTAACTAGAGCAAGATATAGCTTGAGAACCACACCAGGTGTCTTGTTACTAACGCTGCGATTAATAAATCCAAGTGTCCGATTTGCCTTATTACGAACATTTATGCATTGATCCTTTTGTTTTAAATTCTTACTAATCATAACTCCCAGATCCCTTTCGCAATCCGACTTCGCAATCACAACACCATCTAGCTCGTATCTTGTAACTCTATCATCATTACCTAACCTCAGAACTTTACATTTATCAGCATTAAACTGCATCTGCCAATCCTTTGACAATTTCAAAACCCTATCTAGATCAACTTGAAGTGATAGTGAGTCCTCCTCCGAATTAATTTCCCTACCGATTTTCGTATCATCGGCAAATTTGCAAATGTTGCTACTCAAACCTGAATCTAAATCATTTATATATATTATAAACAACAGAGGTCCCAGGACAGAGCCTTGAGGCACTCCACTTACAACATTTTCCCCCTCTGACTTGATTCCATTTATACTAACTCTCTGTTTCCTTTGGTATAGCCATGCCCTAATCCAGCTTAATATAGCACCCCCAATACCATGAGACTCTATTTTTTTAATCAGTCTTTCATGTGGCACTGTATCAAAAGCTTTGCTAAAGTCAAGGTATACAACATCGCAATCCTTACCACTATCAACTGCCTCAACAATGCTAGAATAAAAAGATAACAAATTTGTTTTCTGGGTCCTGGGACCTCTGTTGTTTATAATATATATAAATGATTTAGATTCAGGTTTGAGTAGCAACATTTGCAAATTTGCCGATGATACGAAAATCGGTAGGGAAATTAATTCGGAGGAGGACTCACTATCACTTCAAGTTGATCTAGATAGGGTTTTGAAATGGTCAAAGGATTGGCAGATGCAGTTTAATGCTGATAAATGTAAAGTTCTGAGGTTAGGTAATGATGATAGAGTTACAAGATACGAGCTAGATGGTGTTGTGATTGCGAAGTCGGATTGCGAAAGGGATCTGGGAGTTATGATTAGTAAGAATTTAAAACAAAAGGATCAATGCATAAATGTTCGTAATAAGGCAAATCGGACACTTGGATTTATTAATCGCAGCGTTAGTAACAAGACACCTGGTGTGGTTCTCAAGCTATATCTTGCTCTAGTTAGGCCCCATTTAGATTATGCAGTTCAGTTTTGGTCGCCATATTATAGAATGGATATAAATTCACTTGAACGTGTCCAGCGTAGGATGACTAAGTTAATTCCCCAAATTAGAAATCTTTCATATGAAGAAAGATTAACAAAGCTTAAGTTGCATTCACTGGAAAGGCGAAGAGTTAGGGGTGACATGATAGAGGTTTACAAGTGGATGAATGGACATAACCGGGGGGATATTAATAGGGTATTAAAAGTATCAACACAGGACAGAACACGAAACAATGGATATAAATTGGATAAGTTTAGATTTAGGAAAGACTTGGGTAAATACTGGTTCAGTAACAGGGTTGTTGATTTGTGGAACCAATTGCCGCGTAACATTGTGGAGGTGGGGTCCCTCGATTGTTTCAAGCACGGGTTGGACAAGTATATGAGTGGGATTGGGTGGTTATAGAATAGGAGCTGCCTCGTATGGGCCAATAGGCCTTCTGCAGTTACCTTTGTTCTTATGTTCTTATGTTCTTATGTTAAACATGAACGGCCATTTATAAAACCATGTTGCGACTCAATTATTAATTTATGTTTTTCAAGATGAAGACGAATTTTATTTGCTATTATAGATTCGAGTAACTTTCCCACAATAGACGTTAGGCTAATTGGTTGATAGTTAGACGCAAGTGATCTATCTCCTTTCTTAAAAACTGGTATCACATTAGCAACTTTCCAAAACTCTGGCACTCTGCCTGACTCTATTGATTTATTAAATATGGTTGACAGTGGGTCACAAAGCTCCTCTTTGCATTCTTTAAGCACCCTAGCAAACACTTCATCCGGCCCTGGGGATTTGTTTGGTTTGAGTTTTACTATTTGTTTAAGAACATCCTCCCTGGTAACTGCTAAACTCGTCAACCTGTCCTCGTCCCCACCCACATAGACTTGTTCGGCTGAAGGCATATTGTTAAGTTCCTCTTTAGTAAATACAGATACAAAATATTTATTAAAAATACTACTCATCTCTTCATCACTATCTGTTATTTGACCTGTCTCAGTTTTTAATGGACCTATCCTTTCCCTAGTCTTAGTACGATATAACTGAAAAAACCCTTTAGGATTTGTCTTTGCTTGCCCTGCTATGCGAACTTCATAGTTTCTTTTTGCTTTCCTTATCTCTTTTTTAACATTTCTAACCAGTTGTACGAATTCCTGTTCTAAAGTGACCTCCCCATTTTTAATCCTTTTGTACCAAGCTCTCTTTTTACCTATAAGGTTCTTCAAATTCTTTGTTATCCACTTTGGGTCATTAGTATACGATCTATTCAATTTGTATGGTATACTACGTTCCTGTGCTTTGTTTAGAATATTCTTAAATAAGTTATATATTGAATCCACATCGAAATCCCCATTTAAGTCACCTATCGCTGGGTTCATGTCTCGCTCCAAGACCGGCCCACACCCCATACCCAAGCTTTTCCAATCAATTTGACCCAAAAAATTTCTTAGGCTATTAAAATCAGCTTTTCGAAAATCTGGCACTTTAACAGAATTTTCTCCTACTGGTTTATTCCATTCTATGCTAAATCTGATTTCTTTGTGATCACTGCTCCCTAGCTCACTCCCTATTTCGATGTCATTAATTTGCGTTTCCCTGTTAGTTAACACTAAATCTAAAATATTATTTTCCCGTGTTGGTTCCTTAATGTGTTGCGTAAGAAAGCAATCGTCAATTAATTCTAGAAAATCTTCTGCTTCACTATTCCCTGTTTTGTTCAACCAGTTTATTCCGCTAAAATTAAAGTCACCCATGACATAAATACTGTTAGATCTAGATGCTCTAGATATTTCATCCCATAGATGCTTTGCTTCCATTCTGTCTAAATTTGGTGGCCTATATATTACTCCTATTATAATATTATTAGCTTTTTCGTTTAATTCAATCCAAATAGTTTCTGTGTGTGGCTCTGTTTTGATTCCCTCTTTGAGACTACATTTCAAATTGTCCCTAACATATATGGCTACTCCACCTCCTCGTCTAATATATCTATCTGTGTGAAATAGTTTAAATCCATATATTTGATATTCAGTTCTCACAGAGATTGTGTGAACAATCACACCATTCTCACAATCGACTTGAGAATGGTCCAGGACGGACCGAAACGTCGTCGTCCCTTCAACTTCTAGTGTGTGGTCTGGTCAACATGACCAATATAAATAAGATACCTGAATAACATCGCCGGCTTAACTCATCACAGGAAGAACGTCGGCTGGACATGAACCCCCGAACGCAGACAGCGAAGACGATAGCGGCAATGACAACCTTCCTGGCTACATTGGGCAGACAAAACACGGGAAAATAATATTTTAGATTTAGTGTTAACTAACAGGGAAACGCAAATTAATGACATCGAAATAGGGAGTGAGCTAGGGAGCAGTGATCACAAAGAAATCAGATTTAGCATAGAATGGAATAGACCAGTAGGAGAAAATTCTGTTAAAGTGCCAGATTTTCGAAAAGCTGATTTTAATAGCCTAAGAAATTTTTTGGGTCAAATTGATTGGAAAGTCTTGGGTATGGGGTGTGGGCCGGTCTTGGAGCGAGACATGAACCCAGCGATAGGTGACTTAAATGGGGATTTCGATGTGGATTCAATATATAACTTATTTAAGAATATTCTAAACAAAGCACAGGAACGTAGTATACCATACAAATTGAATAGATCGAATACTAATGACCCAAAGTGGATAACAAAGAATTTGAAGAACCTTATAGGTAAAAAGAGAGCTTGGTACAAAAGGATTAAAAATGGGGAGGTCACTTTAGAACAGGAATTCGTACAACTGGTTAGAAATGTTAAAAAAGAGATAAGGAAAGCAAAAAGAAACTATGAAGTTCGCATAGCAGGGCAAGCAAAGACAAATTCTAAAGGGTTTTTTCAGTTATATCGTACTAAGACTAGGGAAAGGATAGGTCCATTAAAAACTGAGACAGGTCAAATAACAGATAGTGATGAAGAGATGAGTAGTATTTTTAATAAATATTTTGTATCTGTATTTACTAAAGAGGAACTTAACAATATGCCTTCAGCCGAACAAGTCTATGTGGGTGGGGACGAGGACAGGTTGACGAGTTTAGCAGTTACCAGGGAGGATGTTCTTAAACAAATAGTAAAACTCAAACCAAACAAATCCCCAGGGCCGGATGAAGTGTTTGCTAGGGTGCTTAAAGAATGCAAAGAGGAGCTTTGTGACCCACTGTCAACCATATTTAATAAATCAATAGAGTCAGGCAGAGTGCCAGAGTTTTGGAAAGTTGCTAATGTGATACCAGTTTTTAAGAAAGGAGATAGATCACTTGCGTCTAACTATCGACCAATTAGCCTAACGTCCATTGTGGGAAAGTTGCTCGAATCTATAATAGCAAATAAAATTCGTCTTCATCTTGAAAAACATAAATTAATAATTGAGTCGCAACATGGTTTTATAAATGGCCGTTCATGTTTAACAAATTTGTTATCTTTTTATTCTAGCATTGTTGAGGCAGTTGATAGTGGTAAGGATTGCGATGTTGTATACCTTGACTTTAGCAAAGCTTTTGATACAGTGCCACATGAAAGACTGATTAAAAAAATAGAGTCTCATGGTATTGGGGGTGCTATATTAAGCTGGATTAGGGCATGGCTATACCAAAGGAAACAGAGAGTTAGTATAAATGGAATCAAGTCAGAGTGGGAAAATGTTGTAAGTGGAGTGCCTCAAGGCTCTGTCCTGGGACCTCTGTTGTTTATAATATATATAAATGATTTAGATTCAGGTTTGAGTAGCAACATTTGCAAATTTGCCGATGATACGAAAATCGGTAGGGAAATTAATTCGGAGGAGGACTCACTATCACTTCAAGTTGATCTAGATAGGGTTTTGAAATGGTCAAAGGATTGGCAGATGCAGTTTAATGCTGATAAATGTAAAGTTCTGAGGTTAGGTAATGATGATAGAGTTACAAGATACGAGCTAGATGGTGTTGTGATTGCGAAGTCGGATTGCGAAAGGGATCTGGGAGTTATGATTAGTAAGAATTTAAAACAAAAGGATCAATGCATAAATGTTCGTAATAAGGCAAATCGGACACTTGGATTTATTAATCGCAGCGTTAGTAACAAGACACCTGGTGTGGTTCTCAAGCTATATCTTGCTCTAGTTAGGCCCCATTTAGATTATGCAGTTCAGTTTTGGTCGCCATATTATAGAATGGATATGAATTCACTTGAACGTGTCCAGCGTAGGATGACTAAGTTAATTCCCCAAATTAGAAATCTTTCATATGAAGAAAGATTAACAAAGCTTAAGTTGCATTCACTGGAAAGGCGAAGAGTTAGGGGTGACATGATAGACGTTTACAAGTGGATGAATGGACATAACCGGGGGGATATTAATAGGGTATTAAAAGTATCAACACAGGACAGAACACGAAACAATGGGTATAAATTGGATAAGTTTAGATTTAGGAAAGACTTGGGTAAATACTGGTTCAGTAACAGGGTTGTTGATTTGTGGAACCAATTGCCGCGTAACATTGTGGAGGTGGGGTCCCTCGATTGTTTCAAGCACGGGTTGGACAAGTATATGAGTGGGATTGGGTGGTTATAGAATAGGAGCTGCCTCGTATGGGCCAATAGGCCTTCTGCAGTTGCCTTTGTTCTTATGTTCTTATGTTCTTAAAACGTCTGGAGAAACCAGCGGCCTGGGAGGCCACAGTATATTCCGGGCTACACCGGGCAGACAACACGTCTGGATAAACCAGCGGCCTGGGGGGCCGCTGTGACTTCCGGGCTACACCGGGCAGATAACACGTCTGGATAAACCAGCGGCCTGGAAGGCCGCATATTTATATGACCAATATAAATATAATACCTGAATAACATCGCCGGCTTAACTCATCACAAGAAGAACGTTGGCTGGAGAACAGCCCCTGAACGCAGTCAGTTAAGACGGCAGTGGCTATGACAATTTTCCTGGCTACAAAAACGTCTGGATAAACCAGCGGCCTGGGAAGCAGCAGTATCTTCCGGGCTACACCGAGCAGACAACACGTCGGATAACCAGCGGCCTGGGAGGCCACGCATGTCTGGATAAACCAGGAGCCGGGAGGCTGCAGATTCTTTCGGACAAAACTACTGTAAACGTTTACTGGTACTGGTAAACGAAACTGGTACTGTCTAGCTGTCAGTACTTAATAACTTAATGACAAAGTCAAGAAAACAAGTATAAGGTAAAACGATAAGTAAAATGACATGCACTTAAGCAATGCATAACTAGCAATAAATTGCTTGAGGAACTAATCATAATACGAGTCCAAGATAAACTTAAAGGGAGAGGCATGAGGCCCGAAGACAGCGTCTAGGACATCCTAGCTGACTTTACTTAACTTAAAGGTGAAGCATAAGTTAAACAAACATAATTGTAAACCAGTAAAGAAAAACATGCAGCAATAGCGATGTAAAATGCAGGAAATTTGCAGAGGAAACTAAACGTAAATGGAGGGCCAGAATAAACTTAAAACAAGAGGCAAGGGCCCGATCCCTGCAACTATCACATCCTAGCTGACTTTACATAATAACTTACAGGCAAAGCAGAAGTTAAACAAACAAATGTAAAACCAGCGAAGAAACATGCAGTTTGACACTGCATAAAATTCATTAATAAATTAAGGAAACTTATGGAAAATACAAGTCCATGAAAACTTAAAGCTAGAGGCCGGAGGCCTGTGTCACAGCAGCTAGCTGACTTTACCTAATAACTTATAGGCAATAAGCAAAAGTTAAACAAACATAAGAACAAAAGTAACTGCAGAAGGCCTATTGGCCCATACGAGGCAGCTCCTATTTATAACCACCCAATCCCACTCATATACATGTCCAACCCACGCTTGAAACAATCGAGGGACCCCACCTCCACAATGTTACGCGGCAATTGGTTCCACAAATCAACAACCCTGTTACTGAACCAGTATTTACCCAAGTCTTTCCTAAATCTAAACTTATCCAATTTATACCCATTGTTTCGTGTTCTGTCTTGTGTTGATACTTTTAATACCCTATTAATATCCCCTTTGTTATGTCCATTCACCCACTTGTAAACCTCTATCATGTCACCCCTAACTCTTCGCCTTTCCAGTGAATGCAACTTAAGCTTTGTTAATCTTTCTTCATATGAAAGATTTCTAATTTGGGGAATTAAATTAGTCATCCTACGCTGGACACGTTCAAGTGAATTTATATCCATTCTATAATATGGCGACCAAAACTGAACTGCATAATCTAAATGGGGCCTAACTAGAGCAAGATATAGCTTGAGAACCACACCAGGTGTCTTATTACTAACGCTTCGATTAATAAATCCAAGTATCCGATTTGTCTTATTACGAACATTTATGCATTGATCCTTTTGTTTTAAATTCTTACTAATCATAACTCCCAGATCCCTTTCACAATCCGTCTTCGCAATCTCAACACCATCTAGCTCGTATCTTGTAACTCTATCATCATTACCTAACCTCAGAACTTTACATTTATCAGCATTAAACTGCATCTGCCAATTCTTTGACCATTTCAAAACCCTATCTAGATCAATTTGAAGTGATAGTGAGTCCTCCTCCGAATTAATTTCCCTTCCGATTTTCGTATCATCGGCAAATTTGCAAATGTTGCTACTCAAACCTGAATCTAAATCATTTATATATATTATAAACAACAAAGGTCCCAGGACAGAGCCTTGAGGCACTCCACTTACAACATTTTCCCACTCTGACTTGATTCCATTTATACTAACTCTCTGTTTCCTTTGGTATAGCCATGCCCTAATCCAGATTAATATAGCACCCCCAATACCATGAGACTCTATCTTTTTAATCAATTACAATTAATAACTACATCCATAGGTAGTAAATGAAAGTTGCATTAATTTAATTACACTAATTACAATTCATGGGAATATTTCTTAGCTATCTGCAGGCTTATCACTTTGGGGGTTCCGGCGGAGCACCCCCAATCCCGCGAGGGCCAACGGCGCGGAACCCCCAACCCCGAAGGGCAAACGCGGCGGCTGGCCGCTGTAACTAGGAATGTGTGTCGACCTCATGGGTGCAGTAGTCTGCCCTCGGGCTCCATCCCTTTTCCTTGTTCATCAATGGTGTACCTTGTGCGCCTTCCGTAGTCGGTTCTGGAAGTATTAAGGCAGTAAGGGTGGGCAGAAACGGGCATGCAGTATGAACATGACGGGCAAGGAACCTACCCCTTAAGGGTACTGCTGGAATTAGTTTCTAAGAGGAGGGGGACATTTCCGGAAGCGAACTGGGCAAGTGTCATTAATGGATAAAGCCAGGGTGATACCCTGCAGAAACTCTGAAAAGGAACACTGGCACAGGGAATAAGAGTGACTAGAGGGGAAAGGAAGAGAAAAAGATCTTCCAGGAAACTAGTCTGTACGAAGTAAGGTAACTACCAAACCGAGCAGAACTTTAGCGGGAAAAATACCCAGACAAGTATAAAAGGTTGGGAAAAAACAGTTACCGTATCTGGGTCAAGGGCAGAAGTTAATCCAGGGGGAGGGATCTAGCAAATAATAATTCATTTCAAAATAATCCAATAGAATAATATAGAACTATAGAACAGCCCAACATAATCAATATTTATATGACCACTATGTATATAATATCAAATCAATATATAAATAAAACCATAAATCAAATATAAGAAACAGGTGTTAAGGCGTAACTGCAACATGCTTGCGTCCAGAGTGACACGAATTATAAGGATGGTAACCGAGTCCGTTACAGTGATCTCCATTGTATGTTGGCCTCCGAAAGCATGTTAAGAGCTGAATAATTAGCCTAAGAAACTGCCTTAAGAGGCGTAAATGAGTTTAGTCTGAGTGTCAATGAGCATTCTGCGAGCAGCAGTACCCCAAGAACTTCAAGATCTGGGGATCTGAGGCAAAGAGAAATGGACACCAGGAAAGCTAGGGATCCGTAAATGTAAAATAATTAACGTAATTAATATAGTAAAATAACAGAAATAAGGACGAAAATAGTAAACCAACTCCCAGACTCGTAATAAATTACCACGGACGAGATGGAAATAAAAATTGAATGACAGTACTATAAATTAGCATAGCAACTAATAAATATATACATACACATATATATATATATACATATATACACATACAAATACATATGCACACACACACATACATTCACAAACAATAAATAGTACCTTACAAATATAACGAAGTTTTCACTAAGAAAATGTAAAAGAGAGACATAAGCACTAGAAGGATAGGGAAAAGCACAAAATACTCCTTCTAAAGTACGAGGTCGCAGGACCATTAGCCGGCTAACAGGGCGGGCCCGCCCAGCTAAGGGCTCCACAGGGGTCCCGGCTAAGGGCGTAACGGACTGGCCTAGCTAATGGGCTTAGTACGGGCCAACCGAGGGCATGGCGAAAAATGCCAGAGAAAACGATAACAAGTAAAGCAGAGGGAGGGTAGAAGTAAGGCGACTAAAACCCGGACCTAATAATAAAGAACTTAAATAAGTAGTAGTAGGATACAGTAGGAACTGTATAAATAGATAAATGAGTAAATGTCCCACACTGGGGAGGAGGAAGTAAGCAGGGAAGCCCTAACCTTAACAAACCAACAATAACGTAGCATGCACAACACGAACACTAGTGGTCAACAAGGGCAAAATAAGGGCTTAACAAACAACAGTTGCCAAATGTAAACTGTAAAATCCTGCCTCTGAACACCACCAGCTGGACATTGGCAACTGGTGCATCAACATCTGCCAAAGATAAATAAGTAGTGGCAACTGGCCACCAGGGAAAACTTCAGTTATAAGTAGAAGTCCAACTGCAAGACAATTAGGGACCATATAGAACCTGGGAGCCAACAAGAGAATGGAGAGTATCTTCGGCCGCTGCCGAAGATACAAAATTAGCGGCAACGGGCCAAGGGGGAAACTGCAGCAGTAAGGGAAGTGCGACTGCAAAACAGATCATGCTCAAAATAATGCTGGAATGTAACTCTTTACAGAAAACGGGATTAATGCATGAAGCTGAAATAAATTACAATCAAATATAATAAACTGAAAGGAGTGCTAATAGGCACAACGTCGTCTGGAACGCTTCTGCTGGAACTTCGGGGACCGGCGCGTCCGCAGCTGGACCCTTGGGAGCTGGAATGCAGTAGGATGGGCATTATCAGTTGGGACCGCTTCACCTGGAACATCAGGAACAACTTCAGCAGTAGCATGGGAGCATGTCCAACAACCACTGGAACGCCAGCAGCGTGTTCCACCTGAACAGCAGCAAGCTGGGACAGCAACAGCTGTACCCACAGCAGCTAGAACACCGACTGCCGGGAATGTCAGCAGCCGGAACACCAACAGCTGCAGCAGCTGGACACCAAAATTGAGCAACAACGTAGGAAGAGTGGCGGCTCGGACGCTAGGGCAGACGGCTGGACCAGCTGCAACAGACCCAACCGAGCATCGGCCGCTAGAACACAGTGACACGTCGCAGGAAGAACATCGGCCGGACATCAACCCCTGAACGAAGGCAGCTAAGACGTCGGTGGCTGTGAAAACCTTCCGGGCTAAACAAAAGACAACGACAAACAAAAGCAGACAAAACGTCTGGATAAACCAGCGGCCTGGGGGGCCACCGTGACTTCCAGGCTACACCGGGCAGACAACATGTCTGGATAAACCAGTGGCCTGGATGGCCGCATATTTATATGACCAATATACAGGCGATGAGTCACAATAACGTGGCTGAAGTATGTTGACCAGACCACACACTAGAAGTTGAAGGGACGACGACGTTTCGGTCCGTCCTGGACCATTCTCAAGTCGATTGTTCTCACAATCGACTTGAGATTGTGAGAACAATCACACCATTCTCACAATCGACTTGAGAATGGTCCAGGACGGACCGAAACGTCGTCGTCCCTTCAACTTCTAGTGTGTGGTCTGGTCAACATGACCAATATAAATAAGATACCTGAATAACATCGCCGGCTTAACTCATCACAGGAAGAACGTCGGCTGGACATGAACCCCCGAACGCAGACAGCGAAGACGATAGCGGCAATGACAACCTTCCTGGCTACATTGGGCAGACAAAACGTCTGGAGAAACCAGCGGCCTGGGAGGCCACAGTATATTCCGGGCTACACCGGGCAGACAACACGTCTGGATAAACCAGCGGCCTGGGGGGCCGCTGTGACTTCCGGGCTACACCGGGCAGATAACACGTCTGGATAAACCAGCGGCCTGGAAGGCCGCATATTTATATGACCAATATAAATATAATACCTGAATAACATCGCCGGCTTAACTCATCACAAGAAGAACGTTGGCTGGAGAACAGCCCCTGAACGCAGTCAGTTAAGACGGCAGTGGCTATGACAATTTTCCTGGCTACAAAAACGTCTGGATAAACCAGCGGCCTGGGAAGCAGCAGTATCTTCCGGGCTACACCGAGCAGACAACACGTCGGATAACCAGCGGCCTGGGAGGCCACGCATGTCTGGATAAACCAGGAGCCGGGAGGCTACAGATTCTTTCGGACAAAACTACTGTAAACGTTTACTGGTACTGGTAAACGTAACTGGTACTGTCTAGCTGTCAGTACTTAATAACTTAATGACAAAGTCAAGAAAACAAGTATAAGGTAAAACGATAAGTAAAATGACATGCACTTAAGCAATGCATAACTAGTAATAAATTGCTTGAGGAACTAATCATAATACGAGTCCAAGATAAACTTAAAGGGAGAGGCATGAGGCCCGAAGACAGCGTCTAGGACATCCTAGCTGACTTTACTTAACTTAAAGGTGAAGCATAAGTTAAACAAACATAATTGTAAACCAGTAAAGAAAAACATGCAGCAATAGCGATGTAAAATGCAGGAAATTTGCAGAGGAAACTAAACGTAAATGGAGGGCCAGAATAAACTTAAAACAAGAGGCAAGGGCCCGATCCCTGCAACTATCACATCCTAGCTGACTTTACATAATAACTTACAGGCAAAGCAGAAGTTAAACAAACAAATGTAAAACCAGCGAAGAAACATGCAGTTTGACACTGCATAAAATTCATTAATAAATTAAGGAAACTTATGGAAAATACAAGTCCATGAAAACTTAAAGCTAGAGTCCGGAGGCCTGTGTCACAGCAGCTAGCTGACTTTACCTAATAACTTATAGGCAATAAGCAAAAGTTAAACAAACATAAGAACAAAAGTAACTGCAGAAGGCCTATTGGCCCATACGAGGCAGCTCCTATTTATAACCACCCAATCCCACTCATATACATGTCCAACCCACGCTTGAAACAATCGAGGGATCCCACCTCCACAATGTTACGCGGCAATTGGTTCCACAAATCAACAACCCTGTTACTGAACCAGTATTTACCCAAGTCTTTCCTAAATCTAAACTTATCCAATTTATACCCATTGTTTCGTGTTCTGTCTTGTGTTGATACTTTTAATACCCTATTAATATCCCCTTTGTTATGTCCATTCACCCACTTGTAAACCTCTATCATGTCACCCCTAACTCTTCGCCTTTCCAGTGAATGCAACTTAAGCTTTGTTAATCTTTCTTCATATGAAAGATTTCTAATTTGGGGAACTAACTTAGTCATCCTACGCTGGACACGTTCAAGTGAATTGATATCCATTCTATAATATGGCGACCAAAACTGAACTGCATAATCTAAATGGGGCCTAACTAGAGCAAGATATAGCTTGAGAACCACACCAGGTGTCTTGTTACTAACGCTTCGATTAATAAATCCAAGTGTCCGATTTGTCTTATTACGAACATTTATGCATTGATCCTTTTGTTTTAAATTCTTACTAATCATAACTCCCAGATCCCTTTCACAATCCGTCTTCGCAATCTCAACACCATCTAGCTCGTATCTTATAACTCTATCATCATTACCTAACCTCAGAACTTTACATTTATCAGCATTAAACTGCATCTGCCAATTCTTTGACCATTTCAAAACCCTATCTAGATCAATTTGAAGTGATAGTGAGTCCTCCTCCGAATTAATTTCCCTACCGATTTTCGTATCATCGGCAAATTTGCAAATGTTGCTACTCAAACCTGAATCTAAATCATTTATATATATTATAAACAAGAAAGGTCCCAGGACAGAGCCTTGAGGCACTCCACTTACAACATTTTCCCACTCTGACTTGATTCCATTTATACTAACTCTCTGTTTCCTTTGGTATAGCCATGCCCTAATCCAGATTAATATAGCACCCCCAATACCATGAGACTCTATCTTTTTAATCAATTACAATTAATAACTACATCCATAGGTAGTAAATGAAAGTTGCATTAATTTAATTACACTAATTACAATTCATGGGAATATTTCTTAGCTATCTGCAGGCTTATCACTTTGGGGGTTCCGGCGGAGCACCCCCAATCCCGCGAGGGCCAACGGCGCGGAACCCCCAACCCCGAAGGGCAAACGCGGCGGCTGGCCGCTGTAACTAGGAATGTGTGTCGACCTCATGGGTGCAGTAGTCTGCCCTCGGGCTCCATCCCTTTTCCTTGTTCATCAATGGTGTACCTTGTGCGCCTTCCGTAGTCGGTTCTGGAAGTATTAAGGCAGTAAGGGTGGGCAGAAACGGGCATGCAGTATGAACATGACGGGCAAGGAACCTACCCCTTAAGGGTACTGCTGGAATTAGTTTCTAAGAGGAGGGGGACATTTCCGGAAGCGAACTGGGCAAGTGTAATTAATGGATAAAGCCAGGGTGATACCCTTCAGAAACTCTGAAAAGGAACACTGGCACAGGGAATAAGAGTGACTAGAGGGGAAAGGAAGAGAAAAAGATCTTCCAGGAAACTAGTCTGTACGAAGTAAGGTAACTACCAAACCGAGCAGAACTTTAGCGGGAAAAATACCCAGACAAGTATAAAAGGTTGGGAAAAACCAGTTACCGTATCTGGGTCAAGGGCAGAAGTTAATCCAGGGGGAGGGATCTAGCAAATAATAATTCATTTCAAAATAATCCAATAGAATAATATAGAACTATAGAACAGCCCAACATAATCAATATTTATATGACCACTATGTATATAATATCAAATCAATATATAAATAAAACCATAAATCAAATATAAGAAACAGGTCTTAAGGCGTAACTGCAACATGCTTGCGTCCAGAGTGACACGAATTATAAGGATGGTAACCGAGTCCGTTACAGTGATCTCCATTGTATGTTGGCCTCCGAAAGCATGTTAAGAGCCGAATAGTTAGCCTAAGAAACTGCCTTAAGAGGCGTAAATGAGTTTAGTCTGAGTGTCAATGAGCATTCTGCGAGCAGCAGTACCCCAAGAACTTCAAGATCTGGGGATCTGAGGCAAAGAGAAATGGACACCAGGAAAGCTAGGGATCCGTAAATGTAAAATAATTAATGTAATTAATATAGTAAAATAACAGAAATAAGGACGAAAATAGTAAACCAACTCCCAGACTCGTAATAAATTACCACGAACGAGATGGAAATAAAAATTGAATTACAGTACTATAAATTAGCATAGCAACTAATAAATATATACATACACATATATATATATATACATATATACACATACAAATACATATGCACACACACACATACATTCACAAGCAATAAATAGTACCTTACAAATATAACGAAGTTTTCACTAAGAAAATGTAAGAGAGAGACATAAGCACTAGAAGGATAGGGAAAAGCACAAAATACTCCTTCCAAAGTTCGAGGTCGCAGGACCATTAGCCAGCTAACAGGGCGGGCCCGCCCAGCTAAGGGCTCCACAGGGGTCCCGGCTAAGGGCGTAACGGACTGGCCTAGCTAATGGGCTTAGTACGGGCCAACCGAGGGCATGGCGAAAAATGCCAGAGAAAACGATAACAAGTAAAGCAGAGGGAGGGTAGAAGTAAGGCGACTAAAACCCGGACCTAATAATAAAGAACTTAAATAAGTAGTAGTAGGATACAGTAGGAACTGTATAAATAGATAAATGAGTAAATGTCCCACACTGGGGAGGAGGAAGTAAGCAGGGAAGCCCTAACCTTAACAAACCAACAATAACGTAGCATGCACAACACGAACACTAGTGGTCAACAAGGGCAAAATAAGGGCTTAACAAACAACAGTTGCCAAATGTAAACTGTAAAATCCTGCCTCTGAACACCACCAGCTGGACATTGGCAACTGGTGCATCAACATCTGCCAAAGATAAATAAGTAATGGCAACTGGCCACCAGGGAAAACTTCAGTTATAAGTAGAAGTCCAACTGCAAGACAATTAGGGACCATATAGAACCTGGGAGCCAACAAGGGAATGGAGAGTATCTTCGGCCGCTGCCGAAGATACAAAATTAGCGGCAACGGGCCAAGGGGGAAACTGCAGCAGTAAGGGAAGTGCGACTGCAAAACAGATCATGCTCAAAATAATGCTGGAATGTAACTCTTTACAGAAAACGGGATTAATGCATGAAGCTGAAATAAATTACAATCAAATATAATAAACTGAAAGGAGTGCTAATAGGCACAACGTCGTCTGGAACGCTTCTGCTGGAACTTCGGGGACCGGCCCTGGACCCTTGGGAGCTGGAATGCAGTAGGATGGGCATTATCAGTTGGGACCGCTTCACCTGGAACATCAGGAACAACTTCAGCAGTAGCATAGGAGCATGTCCAACAACCACTGGAACGCCAGCAGCTGGACCATGTTCCACCTGAACAGCAGCAAGCTGGGACAGCAACAGCTGTACCCACAGCAGATAGAACACCGACTGCCGGGAATGTCAGCAGCCGGAACACCAACAGCTGCAGCAGCTGGACACCAAAATTGAGCAACAACGTAGGAAGAGTGGCGGCTCGGACGCTAGGGCAGACGGCTGGACCAGCTGCAACAGACCCAACCGAGCATCGGCCGCTAGAACACAGTGACACGTCGCAGGAAGAACATCGGCCGGACATCAACCACTGAACGAAGGCAGCTAAGACGTCGGTGGCTGTGAAAACCTTCCGGGCTAAACAAAAGACAACGACAAACAAAAGCAGACAAAACGTCTGGATAAACCAGCGGCCTGGGGGGCCACCGTGACTTCCAGGCTACACCGGGCAGACAACATGTCTGGATAAACCAGTGGCCTGGAAGGCCGCATATTTATATGACCAATATACAGGCGATGAGTCACAAGAACGTGGCTGAAGTATGTTGACCAGACCACACACTAGAAGTTGAAGGGACGACGACGTTTCGGTCCGTCCTGGACCATTCTCAAGTCGATTGTTCTCACAATCGACTTGAGATTGTGAGAACAATCACACCATTCTCACAATCGACTTGAGAATGGTCCAGGACGGACCGAAACGTCGTCGTCCATTCAACTTCTAGTGTGTGGTCTGGTCAACATGACCAATACAAATAAGATACCTGAATAACATCGCCGGCTTAACTCATCACAGGAAGAACGTCGGCTGGACATGAACCCCCGAACGCAGACAGCGAAGACGATAGCGGCAATGACAACCTTCCTGGCTACATTGGGCAGACAAAACGTCTGGAGAAACCAGCGGTCTGGGAGGCCGCATATTTATATGACCAATATAAATATAATACCTGAATAACATCGCCGGCTTAACTCATCACAAGAAGAACGTTGGCTGGAGAACAGCCCCTGAACGCAGTCAGTTAAGACGGCAGTGGCTATGACAATTTTCCTGGCTACAAAAACGTCTGGATAAACCAGCGGCCTGGGAAGCAGCAGTATCTTCCGGGCTACACTGAGCAGACAACACGTCGGATAACCAGCGGCCTGGGAGGCCACGCATGTCTGGATAAACCAGGAGCCGGGAGGCTGCAGATTCTTTCGGACAAAACTACTGTAAACGTTTACTGGTACTGGTAAACGAAACTGGTACTGTCTAGCTGTCAGTACTTAATAACTTAATGACAAAGTCAAGAAAACAAGTATAAGGTAAAACGATAAGTAAAATGACATGCACTTAAGCAATGCATAACTAGCAATAAATTGCTGGAGGAACTAATCATAATACGAGTCCAAGATAAACTTAAAGGGAGAGGCATGAGGCCCGAAGACAGCGTCTAGGACATCCTAGCTGACTTTACTTAACTTAAAGGTGAAGCATAAGTTAAACAAACATAATTGTAAACCAGTAAAGAAAAACATGCAGCAATAGCAATGTAAAATGCAGGAAATTTGCAGAGGAAACTAAACGTAAATGGAGGGCCAGAATAAACTTAAAACAAGAGGCAAGGGCCCGATCCCTGCAACTATCACATCCTAGCTGACTTTACATAATAACTTACAGGCAAAGCAGAAGTTAAACAAACAAATGTAAAACCAGCGAAGAAACATGCAGTTTGACACTGCATAAAATTCATTAATAAATTAAGGAAACTTATGGAAAATACAAGTCCATGAAAACTTAAAGCTAGAGGCCGGAGGCCTGTGTCACAGCAGCTAGCTGACTTTACCTAATAACTTATAGGCAATAAGCAAAAGTTAAACAAACATAACCTTAGAAATATAACATCAAACCTTAGAAATCTAATACTTGATAACAGACTGAACAAAAACCACCTAATTATTGCAGGGGACTTTAATATTGACCTCTGCGAGCCAGAACACCCTACTGCTGTTAGCTTCCTCAACTGTATGAACTCCTGCTTCCTCATACCCTTAGTCACTAGACCTACTAGAATCACTGATAGCACTGCCACGACTCTAGATCACATCTGGACAAACATAACCTCTCCGCTTACTTCAGGTATAATCACCGATAGCACTACAGACCATTACCCCACATTTCTCTTAACTAACATTAGCAAACCACCTCTTGAGTCAAGAGAGATACGTTTTAGACTACACAATGAAACTGCTATAGACAATTTTATAACTGCTACTGATAATGTCAACTGGGAGTCCGAGTTAGGTAACATAGAGGACATCAACCTAGCAGTTCAATCTTTTCTTCAAAAAACTCTTAGCCTTTATAATACCCACTGTCCTATGCTTACAAAACAAATCACAACCAAAAGGCTTAACAATCCCTGGCTTACAAAGGGAATACTTAAATCTATTAATAAAAAACATGACCTTGAGAAGAAGTATAGGTTAGGAATTGTCTCCAAAGAATTCTCAAAGAATTACTCATTATTGCTATCTAAGATAATTAGACGAGCCAAAACTAAATACTACGAAGATAAATTTACCCAAATAAAGAGCAACATTAAACAAACTTAGAGAACAATTTCACAAATATTGGGATCAAAGAAGTCTATAAATAACAAACCAACACTCCTGTCTAATAACGATGGTCAGCTTTCAGCCTCTGATTCTGCTATTGAGTTCAATAGGTTCTTCTCTTCCATTGGTTCATCCCTTGCTAATGATATTCCATCTTCCAGTACTGACATTAAGGACTATCTTACAGGTAACTATCCACAGTCTCTGTACCTAAAGCCTATTAATTCCACTGACGTCAATGAGATAATCCTTTCCCTTAAAACCAAGTCTGGTGCCCTTGACGAGATACCAACTTTAATCTACAAAAAAGCCTCCAGATCTTTAGCCCCTGCTATTGCTTTGCTCTTCAACAAGTCACTTGAACTCCAAACCTTTCCAGATATTCTAAAAAAAGCGAGAGTAACGCCTGTCCACAAATGTGGTGATCTCACAGATGTTAACAACTACAGACCTATATCAATCCTGCCAAACTTGTCAAAAAATTTTGAAAAACTAATCTATAAGCAGTTTTACTCATATCTAGCCAAACTCAATATACTTAGCCCTTGCCAATATGGCTTCAGGCCCAAAAAAAGCGCTAACGATGCACTTATTAGTATGCTTAACTCGATTCATACAGCTCTTGATCAAAATGAGTTCCCTGTTGGCTTATTTGTGGACCTGCGTAAAGCTTTCGATACTGTCAACCACCAAAACCTTCTTCTTAAATTACATCATTATGGTGTCAGAGGACACTCCCTACAATACCTCAAATCCTACCTTACTGACAGGCTCCAATGTGTTTCTGTGAATAATACAATTTCTCCCACACTACCCATCAACATTGGTGTTCCCCAGGGCAGCATACTTGGCCCTCTCCTCTTTCTCATCTACATTAATGACCTTCCAAATGCCTCCCAACACCTCAAACCAATTCTATTTGCTGATGACACAACCTTCATTTACTCCAGTCCTGATCCCCTTGCTCTAAATGCCACAGTAAATACTGAGCTTAATAAAGTCCATCTTTGGCTAACTGCCAACAAACTCACCCTTAACATTGACAAAACTTTCTATATTCTGTTTGGCAATAAATCCTCTAATCAAATAAATCTCAAAATAAACAATACCCAAATTTGTAACAAATTAGATGGCAAATTCCTTGGCATTCTCATTGACCACAAGCTGAATTTCCAGGGACACATTCTAAACATATCAAAAAAAGTTTAAAAAACTGTGGGCATTCTTTCTAAGATCAGATATTATGTACCACGCCCTGCCCTGGTGACTCTCTATTACTCCCTTATCTATCCATATCTCAACTATGGTATTTGTGCTTGGGGCTCTACTACCCAAAATCACTTACGTCCTCTAATTACTCAACACAAAGCTGCTATTAGGACAATATCCAATTCTGGCCCCAGACATCACTCGGTACCCCTACTCAAATCTCTGAATATGTTAGACATTAAGTCACTGCACATTCTCTCATGTGTATTATACATATATAAAACGCTAAACTAGAATGCCAATCCTGATCTCAAAAGCTTCATAGAAGGTTGTAACAGAACCCATGAGCACCACACCAGAAATAAATACAGTTTTGATATTCCTAGAGTACGACTAAATCAAACCAGAAATGCTCTACAAATCAAGGGGCCCAGAATGTGGAATGACCTTCCCAACCATGTTAAAGACTGTACCTCTCTCAACCAGTTTAAGTTAAAAACGAAGCTATACCTAATAAATTCCATGTAACCCACCTTACCCCCCTGTTGTCAACCCATGTATGTTTTTTGTTTTTTTGTTTTTCAAATCAACGCTGTTTGAATGTAATTTTCTGTAATAATTTGTAATTGTATTTGTGCTGCTTTTTCAACAATGTTCCCCCCTCTTTTACCTCTATTTTTTATATGTACTCATCACATCTTTTCTTTTTACCCATTAGTTTTAGGCTTTAGTCATTAATGTTTTTCCTGCCCGAAACGCTTTGCGTAATAGTGGCTTTAGGCATTGTATGTACTAGCTCTATCAATAAAGCCAACAAACTTTGTAAAATCTCTTTATGTATGTACCTTACCTAAATAAAAATTATTATTATTATTATTATTATTATTATAAGAACAAAGGTAACTGCAGAAGGCCTATTGGCCCATACGAGGCAGCTCCTATTTATAACCACCCAATCCCACTCATATACATGTCCAACCCACGCTTGAAACAATCGAGGGACCCCACCTCCACAATGTTACGCGGCAATTGGTTCCACAAATCAACAACCCTGTTACTGAACCAGTATTTACCCAAGTCTTTCCTAAATCTAAACTTATCCAATTTATACCCATTGTTTCGTGTTCTGTCTTGTGTTGATACTTTTAATACCCTATTAATATCCCCTTTGTTACGTCCATTCACCCACTTGTAAACCTCTATCATGTCACCCCTAACTCTTCGCCTTTCCAGTGAATGCAACTTAAGCTTTGTTAATCTTTCTTCATATGAAAGATTTCTAATTTGGGGAATTAACTTAGTCATCCTACGCTGGACACGTTCAAGTGAATTTATATCCATTCTATAATATGGCGACCAAAACTGAACTGCATAATCTAAATGGGGCCTAACTAGAGCAAGATATAGCTTGAGAACCACACCAGGTGTCTTGTTACTAACGCTTCGATTAATAAATCCAAGTGTCCGATTTGTCTTATTACGAACATTTATGCATTGATCCTTTTGTTTTAAATTCTTACTAATCATAACTCCCAGATCCCTTTCACAATCCGTCTTCGCAATCTCAACACCATCTAGCTCGTATCTTGTAACTCTATCATCATTACCTAACCTCAGAACTTTACATTTATCAGCATTAAACTGCATCTGCCAATTCTTTGACCATTTCAAAACCCTATCTAGATCAATTTGAAGTGATAGTGAGTCCTCCTCCGAATTAATTTCCCTACCGATTTTCGTATTGTTACGACCCTGGGTTCTCCAGTGGAAACCAGAGGTCAAAATTGAGCTATTAAACTTTCTGGTAGTACAGTTGAGTGCATCTTGAGCGGCAATTGTTTGTATCTTCCCTGCCAGACGTAAGACTATTATTGTTTCTCAAAGAGCATTTAAAGACTGAGCTGGGGGTTGATTATTAAATAATAACATAGGCACCAACTTTGCTTACTAATACTTTCTAATCATTTGTAAAGTAACAATACGTTGCATAGGGGAAAATCTTTAATGTGCTTAGCTGCACGATCAATTAGGCTCCTTCCGGCACCACGACATGGGAGGCCTAGCTGGTCGCTAGGAGGTTCCTTCTCTGGCTGGTGTTCGTGCGGACGAGACCTACTCTGTGGCTGCACCCCTACTCTTCTCCCTTCTCCTCTTACTTATTTCCCTTACCTGAAGTTCCTGTACCCTTATGTTAAGTACGGGGCATTATTAAGTGTACCTTCTCTGGTAGTAATGATTGGTGAGACCTGGGGGTAGTATTTGCCAGTGTTTTGGGTACCCCTAAGTGTTGTGTTTTGTATTAGGGTCCCACGTGGTTTCCCTACCCTAAGCTGCATCCAGCTTCAGTGCTTATCCAGTAGTACTTTACCCTAGCTTGTTCTTAGTGTAAACCTTGTATCCTGCCTACGTGGACCAAGTCTTTTAACGTAAGATAGTGTGGTAAAGTTATTATTATTATTGTTATTGGTGTGAGTGTATATGGGGGGTTGTTAAGGGGTTAATAAATAAGTACATGAATTACAGAGTATCCCTTCTTCCTGTGTGGGAGCGCATTGATCAACCCTTAGACTAACATATATGGTCTAGTAGCAAGTTATTACTACAGTGGATAGTTTTATTTTGGGGGCCGGGCCTTTTAGCTCTCCCATATTTGATACTCTGTCTTCTAACTACCCTTACCCCTTAGTAGTACCAGTCCCCCATAGAAGCCCCACACACCATTATTTATAACAAGTGGTTGGCCAGTCCGGGAGGAACATTATAAGTGTAAAAAATTAGATTCTTGACTGCCAAAATTAAAATTTTTTGTTTTCCGCAGAAAGGTTGTGTGCTAGCCTAGGGTCCAGCTCATCTAGCAAAGGACATTCTTGCACTGACTGGACACCCAGCTGGATCCCTTCACGATTAAGGTTAGTGTGGCCTTGTGTTAGGGGCCGTGCAAATTTTTGTTTTTTTCCAATTTTTATTTTTTAATTTTTTCTTTGGCTGGGAGCTAAAATTGTTAGTGATGTCATCTGAAATGCAGAGACTGGCAATGGAGCCTTCAGTGGTAGAGATAAAGAAACTTAAAAAGTCTAATTTAGTATTGTTAGGCAAAGAATTTGGCCTAGAATTAAATGACGCGGATAAAAAGTGGACTTTGGTGAATGAAATATTACAACATTGTATTGATGAAGAACTATTGGCAAGTGATACACCTTTATGCCAGCCTAGCCAAGCAGAAAGTGCAACTCATAGGGATAGAGAATTAGCTTTAGAGTTAGCAAAAATAAAATTAGAGGAGCAAAGACTCAAAACCGAGGAGGCTAGAATTAGAGCGAATGCCACTGGACCTCCTCCTGCCGGGGATTCAAACCCCAGGCATTATGAGAAAAAGCATAATTTGCCTGAATTTTCCGAGTCAGACCCTGAAAGGTTTTTCAACCATTTTCAGAGATTGGCCATGTCCATGAACTGGCCAAAGGAAGAGTGGGTTAAAATCCTACAGGGAAGACTTAGGGGTAAAGCACAAGATATTTTTATAAACATGCCTGACGACGAGTGTTTTGAATATGATAAAGTCAGGGAATGTATTTTGCAGGCATATGAAATTACTCCTGAAGCTCACCGCCAAGTTTATCGCAACCTTAGGCCTACTCACAACCAACCACTCACTGAATTTGTGAATGATCAAATTCGATTGTTTGATAGATGGATTCGCTCGGCGAAAGCCGAAACATACAAGGCTCTCAGGAACTTAATTTTAATGGAGCATTTTATAGATATTATGCCAGAGAATGTTTCACAGTACATTAGAGGAAGGGTAGAGGTAAATTCTAAAATAGGGGATTTGGCCAAGTTGGCAGAAAACTACCAATTGGCGGGCAAAAGTCCCAATAAAAATAATTATACCCCACAGAGTAGCAAAACTTATACCCACAGCCAGTCCAGACCAGCTCATTCTAACCCTTTAACTAATGCACCTTCTGTTTCAGACATAACTAACCCTGTTAAAGTGTCTAGCCCCACGGCACCTAAGGGTGAACCGAAGGGTAATTCTGTTAGTAATGTCTCTTCTCCCCGACGTTTTTGTGGTCACTGTAATCGTTCAAACCACAATATTAGCCGTTGTTGGCAACTGTACCCGGAAAAAAGACCCAATGCTCTAGTTGTGACACAGGGCTTGAGGCCTTCAGAAGGGTTAGGGAGTAAGACCTCCAACCCACAGTGGTTGGACTTGCTTACCCCATTCTTATCGAAAGGGAGACTACTTTTGTCTGAGGGTTCTTCCTGGAAGGACGTGGTGATCTTCCAAGACACCGGTGCCATCCAGACTTTAATTTTAGAGAGTGCGTTGCAAGGTGCCAACACTCTCGACACTGGAGAGGTGGTACTGGTCGAGGGTGTCACTAGTGATACTCGAGCAGTACCCCTCCATAAGGTTACCCTGGAATCTGATTTCCACAAGGGTGTTTGTACAGTCGGAGTCACTTCATACCTACCTTTCCCTAATGTTGATGTAATAGTTGGTAATGATTTAGCAGGGGATAAGGTAGGGGACTCCAGACTGCCTATTATGTTGCCTACCCCTAAGGTTTGCCTGGATCCACCCGCCGCAGAGGATAATGTTGTGTACCCTGCGTGCGCGGTGACCAGGTCTTTGGGACTTAAATGTAAGGGCAGCCCTGTGCTTGCCAAGGTGGTAAATCCCGAGGACACAAGGAACTTTCCGAGTGGTGAAAAGCAAGTGGACCTCGCGGACACATTCATGGCCCGACTCGATGACGTGGCCGAGGACATTGTGGAGAGCCTGCCACCGCCATCTACCGAGAGTAGTGGGGAGGTGGAGGAGAACACTGTTGAGCCTCGGCCAATAGCATCTGACCAAGGCCTAGATGCCTCCTTGAATGAGTTACAGAAAGCTGACCCCACTCTTGCAGATTGTCATGAGACAGCCGTCTCTATGGAGGAAATTGTAGATGCAGCAACTGGGTACTACTACAATGATCGGATTTTGATGAGAAAATGGAGACCCCAGAGTGCTCCCTTGTCAAATGAGTGGGAGGTAGTCCACCAGGTTATGTTGCCGACCTGCTATAGAGAAAGAGTTTTGGCAGCTGCTCATGATGATCCTATGGGGGGACATCAAGGTATTAATATTACATATCACAAAATTTTAAAGTATTTTTTCTGGCCCAAGCTGAAAAGCGATGTGGCAAAATTTTGTAATGCGTGTATTGTTTGTCAACGGGTTGGGAAACCAAACCAGACTCCACCTAAAGCTCCTCTAAGGCCTATTGTCGTGCCAGAGGAACCATTTTCTCATGTGGTAATGGACTGTGTTGGACCATTACCTAGAACTAAGTCTGGTAATATTTACCTAATCACAATGATGTGTATCACTACTCGTTACCCAGAGGCTTTTGCTGTAAGGAACATCTGAGCAAAAACTGTTGTTGCTCGTATGTTGCAATTTTTTTCCACTTTTGGACTGCCTCGGGTCGTGCAAACTGACAATGGTACTAATTTTAAGTCTGATATTTTTGAGCAATTTTGTAAGGAACATGGAATAACTCATAAGGTTTCCAGCCCATACCATCCACAGAGTCAGGGGGTAATTGAACGTTTCCATCTAACTCTGAAGCAGATGTTGAAGACATCGTGCGAGAGTTCCCACACCTTCTGGGATGAGAATTTACCGTATGTTTTGTTTGCGGCTAGAGAGGGATTACAAAGTTCACTGGGTTGTTCTCCTTTTCAGTTAGTCTTTGGCCATAAAGTTCGTGGACCCTTGCAAATGTTACAGGAGAATCTGTTAGGGAACGTAACGATAACCGAAGGTTCGGCTTTCTTTGCGCAACACCACCAGAGACTCAAGGACTGCAAGGCGGCTGCTTTAAAGTATCTTGGCAAGGCCCAAGAAAAAATGAAAGAACGTAACGATGCTAAATCTAAGTTACGGGTATTTCAGCCTGGCGACCCTGTCCTGGTATTAAAGCCTCGACTAGGGAACACTATGTCCCACAAGTACGAAGGCCCCTACATTGTGACAGAAAAGACTGGGGACCTCACGTACAAAGTGAGGCACTCTGACAAACGTAACCAGGTAATGCTCATACATGTAAATCGACTGAAGAAGTTCCAGGGCCCCAGGCCCATTGCACTAACCAATACAACAATACAATACAATACAATTTTATTTAGGTAAGGTACATACATACAATAAATATTTACAAGGATTGTTTAACTTATAGGTATATCTAGTACATACAATGCCTAAAGCCACTATTACGCAAAGCGTTTCGGGCATGATAAACTTAAATGACAAGCTTAATACTAATTGAGCATAATGAGTAGAATGAAAACAAGAAATGAAAACATAGATGAAAAAGCAGCACAAATACAATTATGTCGACAAACAGCGCTCTTTAAAGAAAAAAACAGACATTGGTTGACAATAGAAGGGTAAGGTAGGTTACAGGGAATTTATTAGGTATAGCTTCGCTTTTAACTTAAACTGGTTGAGAGAGGTACAGTCTTCAACATGGTTGGGAAGGTCATTCCACATTCTGGGCCCCTTGATTTGTAGAGCATTTCTAGTTTGATTAAGTCGTACTCTAGGAATATCAAAACTGTATTTATTTCTGGTGTGATGCTCATGGGTTCTGATACAACCTTCTATGAAGCTTTTGAGATCAGGATTGGCATTATAGTTTAGCGTTTTATATATGTATAATACACATGAGAGAATGTGCAGTGACTTAATGTCTAACATATTCAGAGATTTAAGTAGGGGTACCGAGTGATGTCTGGGGCCAGAATTGGATATTGTCCTAATAGCAGCTTTGTGTTGAGTAATTAGAGGACGTAAGTGATTTTGGGTAGTAGAGCCCCAAGCACAAATACCATAGTTGAGATATGAAGTAATAATAGAGTCAGGGAGTAACAGAGAGTAATAGTAATAGTAAACAGGGAGTAATAGAGAGTCACCAGGGCAGGGCGTGGTACATAATATCTGATCTTAGAAAGAATGCCCACAGTTTTTGAAACTTTTTTTGATATGTTTAGAATGTGTCCCTGGAAATTAAGCTTGTGGTCAATGAGAATGCCAAGGAATTTGCCATCTAATTTGTTAAAAATTTGGGTATTGTTTATTTTGAGATTTATTTGATTAGAGGATTTATTGCCAAACAGAATATAAAAGGTTTTGTCAATGTTAAGGGTGAGTTTGTTGGCAGTTAGCCACAGATGGACTTTATTTAGCTCAGTATTTACTGTGGCATGTAGAGCAAGGGGATCAGGACTGGAGTAAATGAAGGTTGTGTCGTCAGCAAATAGAATTGGTTTGAGGTGTTGGGAGGCATTTGGAAGGTCATTAATGTAGATGAGAAAGAGGAGAGGGCCAAGTATGCTGCCCTGGGGAACACCAATGTTGATGGGTAGGGTGGGAGAAATTGTATTATTCACAGAAACATATTGGAGCCTGTCAGTAAGGTAGGATTTGAGGTATTGTAGGGAGTGTCCTCTGACTCCATAATGATGTAATTTAAGAAGAAGGTTTTGGTGGTTGACAGTGTCAAAAGCTTTACGCAGGTCCACAAACAACCCAACAGAGAACTCATTTTTATCAAGAGCTGTATGAATCGAGTTAAGCATACTAATAAGTGCATCGTTAGTGCTTTTTTTGGGTCTGAAGCCATATTGGCAAGGGCTAAGTATATTGAGTTTGGCTAGATATGAGTAAAGCTGCTTATAGATTAGTTTTTCAAAAATTTTTGACAAGTTTGGCAGGATAGATATAGGTCTGTAGTTGTTAACATCTGTGAGATTACCACATTTGTGGACAGGCGTTACTCTCGCTTTTTTTAGAATATCTGGGAAGGTTTGGAGTTCAAGTGACTTGTTGAAGAGCAAAGCAATAGCAGGGGCTAAAGATCTGGAGGCTTTTTTGTAAATTAAAGTTGGTATCTCCTCAAGGGCACCAGACTTGGTTTTAAGGGAAAGGATTATCTCATTGACGTCAGTGGAATTAATAGGCTTTAGGTACAGACTGTGGATAGTTACCTGAAAGATAGTCATTAATGTCTGTACTGGAAGATGGAATATCATTTGCAAGGGATGAACCAATGGAAGAGAAGAACCTATTGAACTCAGTAGCAGAATCAGAGGCTGAAAGCTGACCATCGTTATTAGAGAGGAGAGTCGGTTTGTTATTTAAAGACTTCTTTGATCCCAATATTTGAGAAATTGTTCTCCAAGTTTGTTTAATGTTGCTCTTTATTTGGGTAAATTTATCTTCGTAGTATTTAATTTTGGCTCGTCTAATTATCTTAGACAGCAATAATGAGTAATTCTTTGAGAATTCTTTGGAGACAATTCCTAACCTATGCTTCTTCTCAAGGTCATGTTTTTTATTAATAGATTTAAGTATTCCCTTTGTAAGCCAGGGATTGTTAAGCCTTTTGGTTGTGACTTGTTTTGTAAGCATAGGACAGTGGGTATTATAAAGGCTAAGAGTTTTTTGAAGAAAAGATTGTACTGCAAGGTTGATGTCCACTATGTTACCTAACTCGGACTCCCAGTTGACATTATCAGCAGCAGTTATAAAATTGTCTATAGCAGTTTCATTGTGTAGTCTAAAATGTATCACTCTTGACTCAAGAGGTGGTTTGCTAATGTTAGTTAAGAGAAATGTGGGGTAATGATCTGTAGTGCTATCGGTGATTATACCTGAAGTAAGCGGAGAGGTTATGTTTGTCCAGATGTGATCGAGCGTCGTGGCAGTGCTATCAGTGATTCTAGTAGGTCTAGTGATTAAGGGTATGAGGAAGCAGGAATTCATACAGTTGAGGAAGCTAACAGCAGTGGGGTGTTCAGGCTCGCAGAGGTCAGTATTAAAGTCCCCTGCGATAATTAGGTGGTTTTTGTTCAGTCTGTTATCAAGTATTAGATTTCTAAGGTTTGAGTTGAATTCGGACACATCAGTGCTAGGAATTCTATAAACTGCACCCACAGTCAGGACAGACTCGGCACCCTTGACTCTGAAGCTGGTGAAGATATACTCCCCATAGCAGTCTCTGGTTCTAATTTCTTTTAAGCATGTTAGTTCTTGGTGGTAGTAAAGAGCAGTGCCACCACCTCTCTGAATTTGACGACAGTTGTGAATTGCTGAGTAGTTAGGCATGTTAAAGAGCTGAGTAGTATCCTCTTTCAACCATGTTTCAGTAAGTATAATAAAAGAGAATTTGTTGTCAATAGCTAATGTTAATAACTAATAGCTATATGTCAATAACAATAGCTAATGTCAATAAACCAATGTTTCCATTTCCAGTGAGAGAGGGGATGATTGTTCTGGGGACCCAACTAATCTCATTTTCAATAATTCTAGTTCTGTGAATGCTGTGGAGGAGGGACTGTTCCATTTGCAGATGGCCCAACGTGAAGAGGTGCAGTCGTTGGTTGATGAATTCTCCAGTCTGTTCGGGGAGGTCCCGACCCAGACTGATGCCATTTGCCATGATGTCGAGTTGACGGACTACACTCCCATTCGCCTTCAACCCTATCGGATGAGTCCAGAAAAGAAGGCCATCGTACGGAAGGAGGTCGACTTCTTGCTCCAGCACGGCCTCATCCGGCTGAGCCAGGGCTCTTGGTGCTCGCCCTGCCTTTTGGTCCCCAAACCAGATGGCTCCTGGCGATTATGCACCGACTATCGGCAGCTCAACAAGGTGACCATTGTGGATGCCTATCCGCTGCCCCTCCTCGAGGACTGCATCGACGAGTTGGGAAATGCCAAGTACGTTTCGAAATTCGACCACTCGAGGGGGTATTATCAAATCCCACTCACTGAACGTGCTAAACAGCTAACTGCGTTCGTGACACCCGAGGGTGTTTTTGAGTATCAAGTGTTACCGTTTGGCTTGCGTAATGCTCCTGCCACGTTCCAGAGACTCATGAACTCTCTACTCGCTAAGGTGCCAAATTGTCGGGCGTATTTAGATGATATCGTGCTGTTTGACAGTAATTGGGCTGACCACATAGCTAGGTTACGCCAGTTGTTTGCCATCTTGAAAAGGGCAAATCTTACCTTAAATGCTAAAAAGTGTCATTTTGGCCAAGGCACAGTGATGTACCTCGGTTATGAAGTGGGCCAAGGAAAAGTGTTACCTCGGCAAGATAAAATCAGAGCCATTCTGGAGTATCCAGTACTAAAGTCTAAAAAGGACGTTCAAAGATTTATCAGTATGTGTGCGTACTATCGACGTTTTTGTCAGAACTTTTCCAGTGTTGCCACTCCTCTCACAGACTTGTTGCGGAAAGCCGTTAAATTTAAGTGGTCATCAGACTGTGCAGAGGCATTTAAAAATTTGAAATTGATCTTAGCTTCCGCCCCAGTGCTTGCTAGTCCAAGGTTCGACCGACCGTTTAAAATTCATGTTGACGCGTCTGACTCGGGTGCTGGTGCAGTGTTGTTGCAAACTGGGGATGATCAGGTGGAACACCCAGTATATTATTACTCTGTGAAATTCGACAAGGCGCAACGCAATTATTCAGTGGTAGAAAAAGAGGCGTTGGCGCTAGTGTTAACATGTAAAAAGTTCGAAGTTTACCTCACAGGTAATATAGTGGAAGTGTACACGGACCATAACCCACTAGTCTTCCTGACTCAGATGAAGGGTAAGAATAAACGCATCCTCAGGTGGGCGTTGTACTTACAGGACTTCAATCTTTCCATTACCCACCTACCGGGCAGACTCAACGTGATAGCCGACGCTCTGTCCCGGTTGCCTGAATAACATTCATCTGAGCCACAGAAAGCCATTTACCAACTGTCATGCTTTAGTTAATTTTTTTTTTAGGTTCTCCTGTGACATTAAATATTCCATGTCCAATTTATTTACTTCCCTGTTCTTTTATTTTTTTGTGTATGTTTTTTTTTTTCCTTTCAAAGAACTCCTTTGTACTTTTTTTTTTGCAGAGAAATTGTTGTTTTTGATTGATTTTTTGTTTTTGTCATATGTTTTTTCTTTTTATTCTATGTATACTCTTACAAAAAAATATGACTACTATTCTAGTAGTCACATTTTTTTTTCTCTGAAGGGGGGAGGAGTGTTATGACCCTGGGTTCTCCAGTGGAAACCAGAGGTCAAAATTGAGCTATTAAACTTTCTGGTAGTACAGTTGAGTGCATCTCGAGCGGCAATTGTTTGTATCTTCCCTGCCAGACGTAAGACTATTATTGTTTCTCAAAGAGCATTTAAAGACTGAGCTGGGGGTTGATTATTAAATAATAACATAGGCACCAACTTTGCTTACTAATACTTTCTAATCATTTGTAAAGTAACAATACGTTGCATAGGGGAAGATCTTTAATGTGCTTAGCTGCACGATCAATTAGGCTCCTTCCGGCACCACGACATGGGAGGCCTAGCTGGTCGCTTGGACGTTCCTTCTCTGGCTGGCGTTCGTGCGGACGAGACCTACTCTGTGGCTGCACCCCTACTCTTCTCCCTTCTCCTCTTACTTATTTCCCTTACCTGTACCCTTAAGTTAAGTACGGGGCATTATTAAGTGTACCTACTCTGGTAGTAACGATTGGTGAGACCTGGGGGTAGTATTTGCCAGTGTTTTGGGTACCCCTAAGTGTTGTGTTTTGTATTAGGGTCCCACGTGGTTTCCCTACCCTAAGCTGCATCCAGCTTCAGTGCTTATCCAGTAGTACTTTACCCTAGCTTGTTCTTAGTGTAAACCTTGTATCCTGCCTACGTGGACCAAGGCTTTTAACGTAAGATAGTGTGGTAAAGTTATTATTATTATTGTTATTGGTGTGAGTGTATATGGGGGGTTGTTAAGGGGTTAATAAATAAGTACATGAATTACAGAGTATCCCTTCTTCCTGTGTGGGAGCGCATTGATCAACCCTTAGACTAACATATACAGTATGGTCTAGTAGCAAGTTATTACTACAGTGGATAGTTTTATTTTGGGGGCCGGGCCTTTTAGCTCTCCCATATTTGATACTCTGTCTTCTAACTACCCTTACCCCTTAGTAGTACCAGTCCCCCATAGAAGCCCCACACACCATTATTTATAACACGTATCATCGGCAAATTTGCAAATGTTGCTACTCAAACCTGAATCTAAATCATTTATATGTATTATAAACAACAAAGGTCCCAGGACAGAGCCTTGAGGCACTCCACTTACAACATTTTCCCACTCTGACTTGATTCCATTTATACTAACTCTCTGTTTCCTTTGGTATAGCCATGCCCTAATCCAGCTTAATATAGCACCCCCAATACCATGAGACTCTATCTTTTTAATCAGTCTTTCATGTGGCACTGTATCAAAAGCTTTGCTATAGTCAAGGTACACAACATCACAATCCTTACCACTATCAACTGCCTCAACTGTGCTAGAATAAAAAGATAACAAATTTGTTAAACATGAACGGCCATTTATAAAACCATGTTGCGACTCAATTATTAATTTATGTTTTTCGAGATGATGACGAATTTTATTTGCTATTATAGATTCGAGTAACTTTCCCACAATAGACGTTAGGCTAATTGGTCGATAGTTAGACGCAAGTGATCTATCTCCTTTCTTAAAAACTGGTATCACATTAGCAACTTTCCAAAACTCTGGCACTCTGCTTGACTCTATTGATTTATTAAATATGGTTGACAGTGGGTCACAAAGTTCCTCTTTACATCCTTTAAGCACCCTGTCAAACACTTCATCCGGCCCTGGGGATTTGTTTGGTTTGAGTTTTACTATTTGTTTAAGAACATCCTCCCTGGTAACTGCTAAACTCGTCAACCTGTCCTCGTCCCCACCCACATAGACTTGTTCGGCTGAAGGCATATTGTTAAGTTCCTCTTTAGTAAATACAGATACAAAATATTTATTAAAAATACTACTCATCTCTTCATCACTATCTGTTATTTGACCTGTCTCAGTTTTTAATGGACCTATCCTTTCCCTAGTCTTAGTAGGATATAACTGAAAAAAACTTTAGGATTTGTCTTTGCTTGCCCTGCTATGCGAACTTCATTGTTTCTTTTTGCTTTCCTTATCTCTTTTTTAACATTTGTAACCAGTTGTACGAATTCCTGTTCTAAAGTGACCTCCCTATTTTTAATCTTTTTGTACTAAAAGCAAATGTACCAAAAAAAAACCTAAATGTAAAACCTGCAAAAGAAAACATGCAGCTTGACACTGCATAAAATTCATTAATAAATTAAGGAAACTTATGGAAAACAAGTCCATGAAAAATTTAAGGCAAGGGGCCAGAGGCCTGTGACACAGCAGCTAGCCTAACCTAGCTGACTTTACCTAATAACTTATTGGCAATAAGCAAAAGTTAAAACAAACCTAAATGTAAAAGCTACAAAAGAAAACATACAGCATGACACTGCATTAAATTCATTAATAAATTAAGGAAACTTATGGAAAATACAAGTCCATGAAAACTTAAAGCTAGGGGCCGGAGGCCTGTGACACAGCAGCTAGCCTAACCTAGCTGACTTTACCTAATAACTTAAAAGCGATAAGCAAAATGATAAACAAACTTAATTGTAAACCAGTAATAAATAAATACACATGCAGCAAGATGCTGCATAATTTGCGGGAATAGTTAGCTGATTAACTAAACGTAAATGCAGGGCCAGTAATCTTAAAGCAGGAGGCAAGGGGGGTGGGGGGCCGTACTCCGCGCCTATCACAGCCTAGCTGAGTTACTTGATAACTTAATGGCAAACAATAGTTAAACAATCACAATTGCAAAACCAGTAAGAGCAAATAACGTGCAGCTTGACCCGCATAAATTGCAGTAATAAATTGAGGTAAATTAATAGTACGCAATACCAAGATAATCTTAAAAGTCAAAGGCATGAGGCTTGTAACTCAGGAACTAGCACAACCTAGGTTACTTTACTTAATAAATAACTCAATACAAGAAGCCAGAGTTTTAATAAGTTAATCAAACATGCACGGGCAAATGCATAAATTGTAATAATAAATTGCAGAGAGAAACAAATCGTAGTTGAAAGCCCAAGGAGGTAACAGCAAGAGGCTTGGACCTGCATCACGGGTCCATGAAAATTAATTGCGGATAAATAAATTATGAGGCATAACACATTGTAACTGAAAGACAATAATATAAAATTTTATATAGCCGGCGTTTAGAGTAGGGTAAAACAACAGCACTAAATAGGAGCTGGCTTGAGCATTAAATGTCCTGGAACAACAATAACAGCACTACCCAATATATAAACAAATGCATGGGGCGAAAGCAAAGGTAAAAATACCTGTACAGTAAATATTGTAGCGTGAGGAAGCACGCCATGACTAACAGTCAGACTGTAAAGAAGCACTTATATAAAGAACATAAATAATAATTAACGGCACAACAGAAGTCGCCCAAGCAGCAGACCTCACGTTGACTGGGTGAGGGAGCTTAAGGTACAGGGCTGAGCAGATGGGGGAAATGGGGGTGGGGGGTTGGACAGGCCTCCTCATGATTGTGCTTCAAATAACAGCCACCTACTGGAGAAAAACCAGTGCCCCATAACACCGAGGATCACCAACGCCACAAGGCGTTGCCAACAACACAAACACTATCTTAAATGTTGAGAAGGGCAGGACGCCCTTGACGGGTCGCTCCGAGTCGTTGTCGATAGGAACTGGTGTAGGGTCCATGCTGGGGGAACAGTTGAGCAGGCTAAACTTCTGTGTTTACGACTCGCTGAGCAGCAGTGAGCAGCGTTTTGTAAGAGATGATGATGATGTAAGAGAGCAGCTGCTGGCTTGTCGGGAAGAAGGCCACGCAGTCTGCGTCTGGGTTTATATAACCTCAACTCGTTGTGCTTGGGGCGGTTAAAGTCAGCTTACAGACATACGTTCTCTTACCTCAGAAAACCCACCGTTTTTGGGAAAAACAGTGTTCTTTTAATATATTTAGGTATAATTAATAAATATACAAATATTTATTAAAAATTCTACTCATCTCACAGGGGATATTAATAGGGTATTAAAAGTATCAACACAAGACAGAACACGAAACAATGGGTATAAATTGGATAAGTTTAGTTTTAGGAAAGACTTCGGTAAATACTGGCTCAGTAACAGGTTTGTTGATTTGTGGAACCAATTACCGTATAACATAATAGAAGTAGGATCCCTTGATGGTTTCAAGGGTAGGTTAAACATATGTATCAATGAGATAGGGTGGATATAAATAGCTGCCTCGTATGGGCCAATAAACTCTGCAGTTACCTTAATTCTTATGTACTTATGACCACACACTAGAAAGTGAAGGGATCACAGAATCTCTCCCTTGGTAACCAGTTCTTTATAGTACAGTAAAGACTTATTGGAGATTGATATGGTATATCATTAGGTATAAAATTAGGGTACATCCATTTCAAAGTTGTAGTGAAAATGCTGTAATAAAAACACATATTGATCTATAACTTTTATTTTAGGTAATATTTTTATTGATACATAAGATGATCCCAAAACATTCAATGAACATCCACTCCATTACACTTTCTGCTTCTTGTTGCTTCTAGAAAACTCATCAGATTCATTCTCAAACTTCACTAACATATTTTGTGGAATTGATGCCTCTTCATATTCTGCTTCTTGTTGCTCGCTGGGGCACCGATTAACTCTATCATCAGAGTGCACCTCTTCATATTTGTAAGTTGACTTTTCTCACACTCTTCACACTTTTGAGACGTATCACCTGTATCCACTTTTAAACGTTGCTTCATATTTCCACGAAGACTGTAAGTTTTGCCACAATCAGGACACTTATGAGGTTCATCGTTCATATGTTGTAACATGTGCTGTTTCATATTGTGAGGGTTTTTGAATTGTCTTGCACACTCAGGACACTGGTGAGGCCTATAATCTGAATGTTGATTTTTCAGGTGATTTTTCAAAATTCTAGGGTCATTGAACCTTTTCTCACACTCAGGACACTCGTGAGGCCTCGTGAGGTAGAGGAATGTACTACCACGTGCAGTCTCAAACCTTTAGAGTCCTTGAATTTCTTCTCGCACTTGGGACACTTGTTTAGATTATCATTAGAATGTACAAACATGTGCCATGTCAAAGTGCTAAGGTCCTTGAATTTTGCTGGGCACTCGGGACACTTGTGGGGCTTATCACCAGTACGAATCATTACTTTAGTTGTCATCTCCAAGTTGATATGAAAGCAATGTTCCCCTAAGTCCAGGAATTGTTTAATCTTGACCAGAGTAGATGACGAAGTCTCAATCCGTCCAGAACCGTTTTCAAGTCGATTGTCATAAGTGATTGATTGATTGATGATTGATAAAGATTAAGCCACGCAAGAGGTGGCACGGGCATGAATAGCCCGTAAGTGGTACAATTTTTTTTTTCCCAGTGTTCTGAGGTTGCATTTAACCATCAAGCTGTTATCGAGGGCGAGGATACTGCTTCACAGTCTTTATGAGGGTGTCCAGCTGCTGGACACCTTTGTTGACCAGGAGAGTGGCTGTGTTGATGGCTTCAGGGTGGCCACTGCATGATTCAGGAACTCTTAAAGCTCTTCTAAGGTCATTGGTCACCACCAAAGTTACCACCGAGAAGGGTCTAAAAGCCACTAGGCCCTCAAGCTGCACAACATTAAATAGTGCTCCCACTGAACTGAACGCTCTCTGGCCAATGCTCAAAACTTTGGTCACTGAGTTAATCGAAAGTCTGCTGTCTTCACATGGAATCAAGCAAACCACAGAGACTCGGAAGACAATTGAGCACAAGCTCAAAAAATTCGAAGATGTAATATCCACACCGTCAAGACAGCAGGGCAAGAGGCACCCCCATAAAAAGCAGATAGAGTCCAGCTCGTCGGAAAGCGACATTGATGAGGCAATTTCAGGACCACTAAGAACCTATACCCCAATTGCAACTTCCATGGCGTGTTCAGACTCCATGGATACCACGGAATTATCAGCACATTCCAAGAACCTAGAATTCTAAAGATCCTGCAATGGAATGCGCAAGGACTGCGCACTAAATTGCAACACTTGCAATGCATAGCAGCAACCAAAGGCATAGACATCCTGATACTACAGGAGAGCTTGCTTCGAGCCGGATTAGAACCTAAAATCTCAGGCTATGGAGGCTTCTTCCTTCCATGGATCAATGGGCAATCCAGGGGATGTGCAATGTATGTAAAATGTGACCTGATCTCCAAATCCATAACCAGCCCACCCAATTGTGGAGCAGGGACAGAGGTAATGGGAGTCACCATTGAGCTAAGACACGACAAACTTGAAGTGTTCAATGTGTACAGGTCTCCACAAGCCGAAATGGATCTCTCTGTGTTATTTGGACACGCGACAACAACAAACACAATCATTTGTGGAGATTTTAATGCCCATCATCGATTGGCACTGGGCTCGAACAAAACAAATGAAGCCGGCATACACATTACACATCTACTGGACCAGCTTCCAGAAATACAAGTCATAAGTGTGATTGATTGATTGATAAAAATTAAGCCACCCAAGAGGTGGCACCGGCATGAATAGCCCGTAAGTGGTACAATTTTTTTTCCCCAGTGTTCTGAGGTTGCTTTTAACCATCAAGCTGTTATCGTGGGGGAGGATACTGCTTCACAGTCTTTATGAGGGTGTCCAGCTGCTGGACACCTTTGTTGACCAGGAGAGTGGCTGTGTTGATGGCTTCAGGGTGGCCACTGCATGATTCAGGAACTCTTAAAGCTCTTCTAAGGTCATTGGTTGCTTCACATTCCAGAAGATAGTGAAGTAATGGCTTTTCTGTGACAGTTTGGCAGAAGATGCACTCTCTCTGTCGGGGTTCACCAATCTCCCAGTTGCATCTGTAACCTAGACGTAGTCTATATAGCCTAACTGCTATTTCCCTGTGCATTCCTTTTGGGATATTTAACCTTTCTAATTTGGTTGCCTGAAGATACCATGTTGCAGATGGCGAACCTTCAGCTATTCTCTGGTGTAGGTAGGCTTTGTTGAGATGTGAGAGTTTTTTGATGATGATGTTTTTTATGTTCTCTAGGCTGGGTTGAATTGTTTTATGTATCACTGGATGACGAGTTGCCAATTTAGCAATTTCATCAGCTTTTTCATTTAATGGGATTCCAATATGGGATGGGATCCAGTTTAAAGTTATGTTGAGGCCTTTGCCTTTAGCGACTGCTCCTTGATACAAAATGGTGGTAATTATTTCCACATTATCTTTCCACTGTTTTTGTCCTAGTATTTGAAGTGCAGCTTTTGAGTCTGTGTGTATGATTGCATTTTGAGTGTTTTGTGCAATCACATATGCGAATGCCTGTTGTATGGCGAACAGCTCAGTTTGGGTTGATGATACTAGTCCTCCCAGTCTCCAATATGCCTGTACGCTGGTCGTGCAAAGAGCAGCGCCAGCACTCTCATATTCTGTGTCCACCGATCCGTCTGTGAAGATGTGGGTGGCTCCTGCTACTGCTATGCTATACATTTGCTCTTCTATTATGCGCCTTAGAATTGTCAGATCATAGGCAGCCTTTTTCATTGGGAGACTTTCTATTACTATTTTGAAAGTAGGCTCTTCCCACGGCGCGGAAGGAGTGTAATTTGGGTGTGGATGATCACCCTCTCTATCAAGAATCATGTTTTTTAAATGTAGTCTGTTTAGGACTTTTCCTGCTCTTGCAACCCAAGAGTTTCCATTGTTTTGGCTTAGTCCAACCACCAAAGCCTGCCGTACTGGGATTGGATCAGAAGAAATAATTATCTTACTGATAATTGTAGCTGTCCTTTGTGATATTCTTTCTTGTAGAGAGGGCAAACCCGTCTCAAGTCTAAGAGTTTCAAGCCTGGTCCACATGGGGGCTCCCAGTGCAGCTCTCATAGCATTGTTTTGGGCAACTTCAAGCTTTTTCCACTGTTGGTGTGATAGATTTGTGAGTGCAGGTGCGGCATAATCGATCACTGATCTGACTGCCTGTACATAGTATGTGCGAAGGACTTGCAGATTGGCTCCTCCAGAAAGGGAGGTTAGCGACCTGAGGATTGCCGTCCGGGCCGCAGTTCGCTCTCTCAAGTATGTGACCTCAGCATTAAAATTCATGTGTGTGTCCAGGATGATTCCTAGATACTGATAGGTGTCGACCCATTCTATTGGTTGACCCTGTACTGTGAGTTGGATGTTGGGCTTCGCTATTTTTATGGGCATGGCCTTTGACTTTGAGGGGTTGAGTTTGATCCCAATCTGTTTTGCCTCTTTACTGATGCAGTCTAAGCATTTGGGTGCAAGGCGCGCCGCATCCCTTCCTTTTATGATGATGACAAAGTCGTCTGCGTAGTTTAGCAGCCTGCAGTGATGTGGGAGTTTCAACCTCTTTATTCTTTCCATTAAACAGTTGAAGAGAAGAGGGCTAAGAATACCTCCTTGCGGTGTACCATTTTCATGTCTTTTGTACTCAGAGACTGTGCCATGAAGTTTTACTCTTGCTTCTCTGTTTATGAGACAGTTTTTGGTCCAGGAGATCAGGTTGCCTCTGACCTCTTTGTCAATGAGGCAGCAGAGAATAGCTGGGGCGCTAGCCAGTTCAAAGGCTTTTTCGAGGTCCAGGAATATCAGCATTCCTGGTCTGTCATTCAAGTGGGCTAACAGAGTTGTAATACATTCCACTGTGCCAACCCCTCTTCTATAGGCATACATATCATGATGCAGTTTAGGCATTTTCCACTCCAGTCTGTTGAGTGCCATTCTGTCAGCCGTCTTGGCAGCACAGCTTTGGAGAGAGATGGGCCTGGGATTAGCTGGATCTTTGGGTTTTGGGATCGGCACTATGTCTGCTCTATTCCAAGCAGAAGGTCTAGTTTGAAAAGTCCAGGCTAAATTAATTAACCTTAGGTATGCAGCGTCTCCCTCTGGGCCGAGGTTTCTAATCATTTTATAGGTTATTTTGTCGGCTCCAGGGGATGTATCCTTGGAGTTTTTCTTAGCCCGATTGAGCTCATCCAGTGTGAAGGGGGCATTAGTGTCAGAGACTTCTTCACATGCTGTAAGGATTCTGTGCCACCTTTCTTCCTCTTGTCCGGTCTGTACTGCTAATACATCTGGTGGAAGTTGATTGCTGGCTGCTCTCTGCAAACGTGGTTGCCAGTACTTCGGCTTCCTGTTGAGGATCTTTGGGGTGTGGAGCTTTAGGTGTTTTATTCCCTTTGGCCCGGTGAATATGCTGCCACATCTTCCCGAGAGAGGTGTGTTCATTCAGGTGTGAACACCATTCCAGCCACTTTTGTTCTTTTATTTGTCTGGTCTCTCGATGTACATGTTCCTTGACCTCACAAAGTAAGATCCTGTTGCGGTCACTTGGCTGCTTTTTGTATAGCTTTCTTGTTCTATTGAGTCTATGGTTGAGTTCTTTGACACGTTCGCAATAGTACCAATGATCTTTATGGTGTCCGGTGGACTGTTTTTTTCAGTGGGATTGAGTGGTTGGCTGCACTTTGAATCGCTTTGACAAATTCTTGTTCTGCCTGATTTATGTCTTCGGGAAGATCATAGTTTCTTTGCCACTCTGAAATGAGGTTTTGAAATCGGTCCCAGTTTGCTAAAGCAAAGTTCCAGGCTTCAGATGGAGGCGGAGGTGGGGTGGGTAGGTCTAACTGAAGATCAATTTGGACCCCATAGTGGTCGCTTGTGAGTGTGGGCTCAACTGACCATGTTGCTGCATCTCTTAGGGAGGCTGAAACGAAGGTTAGGTCTAATCTGCCTCCTTGGATGTGGGCATAAGTGTGATGATGATGATGATGAAGATTAAGCCACCCAAAAGGTGGCACGGGCATGAATAGCCCGTAAGTGGTGCCCATTTTAAGCCATTACCAGTATCAAGAGCTGATACTGGAGATCTGTGGAGGTGCGAATGAACCCTGCATGATGGGAGATGTCTCCCTTGTGAATGTGTTAAGATGAAGATGAAGCCACCCAATAGGTGGCACGGGCATGAATTGGTAAGTGGTGGCCCTTTTGAGCCATCACCAGTATCAATAGATGATACTGGAGATCTGTGGAGGTGCGTCTGCACCCAGCGTGACGGGAGATGTCTCCCATAATTGTGTCCAAGATGACGATTAAACCATCGAAAAGGTGGCACGGGCATGAATAGCCCGTAAGTGGTGGCCCTTTCGAGCCATTACCAGTATCAAGAGCTGATACTGGAGATCTGTGGAGGTGCAACTGCACCCTGCGTGACGGGAGATGTCTCCCGGACCAAGTGTGTGGTGCATAAGTGTGATTGATTGATTGATGAAGATTAAGCCACCCAAAAGGTGGCACGGGCATGAATAGCCCGTAAGTGGTGGCCCTTTTAAGCCATTACCAGTATCAAGAGCTGAAACTGGAGATCTGTGGAGGTGCGAATGCACCCTGCATGACGGGAGATGTCTCCCTTATGAATGTGTTAAGATGAAGATGAAGCAACCCAAAAGGTGGCACGGGCATAAATAGCCCGTAAGTGGTGGCCATTTTAAGCCATTACCAGTATCAAGAGCTGATACTGGAGATCTGTGGAGGTGCGAATGCACCCTGCATGACGGGAGATGTCTCCCTTGTGAACGTGTTAGGATGAAGATGAAGCCACCCAAAAGGAATGGCACGGGCATGAATAGCTCGTAAGTGGTGGCCCTTTTGAGCCATCACCAGTATCAATAGATGATACTGGAGATCTGTGGAGGTGCGACTGCACCCTGCGTGACGGGAGGTGTCTCCCGTGGGCATAAGTGTGATGATGATGATGATGAAGATTAAGCCACCCAAAAGGTGGCACGGGCATGAATAGCCCGTAAGTGGTGGCCTTTTTAAGCCATTACCAGTATCAAGAGCTGATACTGGAGATCTGTGGAGGTGCGAATGCACCCTGCATGATGGGAGATGTCTCCCTTGTGAATGTGTTAAGATGAAGATGAAGCCACCCAATAGGTGGCACGGGCATGAATTGGTAAGTGGTGGCCCTTTTGAGCCATCACCAGTATCAATAGATGATACTGGAGATCTGTGGAGGTGCGACTGCACCCAGCGTGACGGGAGATGTCTCCCGTGTTTTAAACAGATGAGGAAGATGAAGATGAAGCCACCCAAAAGGTGGCACGGGCATGAATAGCTCGTAAGTGGTGGCCCTTTCGAGCCATCACCAGTATCAAGAGCTGATACTGGAGATCTGTGGAGGTGCAACTGCACCCTGCGTGACGGGAGATGTCTCCCGGACCAATTGTGTGTGGTGGTGGGAAATAAGTGTGTAGAGGGGCAAGCATATATAAGGCAAGAGTGAGATGAGGAGCTGGTAAGAGGGGGTGAAAGTTCCGAGTCTCTGTGGTTTGCTTGATTCCATGTGAAGACAGCAGACTTTCGATCAACTCAGTGACCAAAGTTTTGAGCATTGGCCAGAGAGCGTCCAGTTCAGTGGGAGCACTATTTAATGTTGTGCAGGTTAGGGGCCTAGTGGCTTTTAGACACTTCTCGGTGGTAACTTTGGCACTGGAATTGCTACTCCTATTGGCCCCAGTGTGCTTGCTGGATGAAATGGGAGGCCGACTGCTTTGAACATGATTCTTGTGTCCTCCATCTTTCTTTTTGTCCTGTACTGTCTTCTCACCCTTCACCATGGCCGATGGTGAAGGGCCATGTGCCCCCTCTTCCTGAATGGGTAGACCCCACGCGGATTTAGTGGGCATGGGAGCTGGTATTCGTTTTGGTGGGGGTTTCGGCTCCGCTGTAGGCGTGGTGGGGTTCGTTTGAAGCCTTTTGAGCATTTCAAGTTCCAGGCATGATGTGCCTTGGAACAATTTGGGCATTTTGCCTGAACAGGGTGGTTTGCCTTGAATTTATCAATACATGTTTTTGTATCATGGGGCTGGCTGCAGACTCCGCACCTCACTGGGTGTTGGCAGCCATCTTTGTGATGCTCAAATCTCTGACATCTAAAGCATCTTAGGAGTTCTGGGGTGTAAGGCCTGTGTTGGAACACACCCCAGATTCCAAGGTCAAGTTTCTCTGGGATCCGTCCTTTTACTGTGAGAAGGACTTGTCGAGTTTCCTGTTTTGTGGTTCGTACTTGGCATCTCTCTGCTGACACCACATAGTTCAGCTTTTCGAGATGGCCAAGGGCCATATGCAAGGGATAGTGGAGGACAATGATTTTACTTATTTTATCCTCTGGTTTCAGTTCCTCACATTTTGCGTAATTTTTTAGAATCGTAGCGGCCGACTCGTCTTTAGGCCTCAGAATGTATTCTCCTTTGAGATTAGGTTTTGCTCTGACCTGGAGCTGGGGGTACTCTTTTTCCAGGTCCACTACAGTAGCGTAGGAAGACTTACCTTCTGTGTGCTGCACTTTGAAGACTGGAAGCATAGATCTAGTCTGAGGCGCTGGGAGAGCTGGAGAAGCTGGAGAGATTAATGGGCGATGGGTCATCATGGAGTGGCTTGTCCTGTTAGCCTTATTCACGTGATGCCACTCGCCGTCACTTTCGGAACTAGTATCTATTATCGATGATCTTTTCCTACACTGAGCAGCATTGCTGGATCGATTATAAGTCAATTGGAATTCCATGATGGAATTCAAATGATCACTTGTGGAGTGGTCTGGTGAGTGTCGCCCGGGTCATGGGCGGTTCAGGAGTCGGTGTTGAAGTTGACCACCTGGTCGTCCTGGTGGTAGTCTCCGGAGAGGAGGCAGTGAGATTTGCGCTAGTGGCTATGATGGGGGCCAGGCCATTGTCTATGTATAATGCGTTTAGTTCACTGACAAAGCGCTGGTTGTCTGGTCCTGCAAGCCTTTCCGCTTGTTTAAGAAGACCAAGGATAATGCCTGCATTATCCTTGCAGGGGGCTGTGAAGGAGTCTGTGGGACCTTGGGTCCACAATGAGAAGGTAATTGGTAAGACCGGAAAGTCTTCTGGTCGACTAGTGAGAGCTAAGGTGGTGGGTTGAAGGCTTGGGGCTCTGGTCGAGGAAGTAGACGAGTTGTTTCTTTTGGCTTCAACCTGGGCCTTGATGATTTCCTGTCTGCGGGGGCAGCGGTAGGAAATTGCGGGGTGATTGCCATCACAGAGCAAGCAGTGATGTCCTATTTGCCTTATTACGGCATTGTATTGCAACATTCATGCATTGATCCTTTTGTTTTAAATTCTTACTTATCATAACTCCCAGACTTCGCAATTCGACTTCGCAATCTCAACACCATCTAGCTCGTATCTTGTAACGCATTACCAAGCCTCAAAACTTTACATTTATCAGCATTAAACTGCATCTGCCAATCCTTTGACCATTTCAAAACCCTATTTAGATCAACTTGAAGTGATAGTGAGTCTTCCGTGTTAATTTCCCTGCCGATTTTTGTATCATCGGCAAATTTGCAAATGTTGCTACTCAAACGTGAATATAAATCATTGATATATATTATAAACAACAGAGGTCCCAGAGGGGGCTTAGAGCCCTAAGGCTCTAAGCCATCTCATTATTCCCAGTTCTGTTAAGCCAGTATGATGACGAGACCACACACTAGAAAATGAAGTGATCACAGAATCATTCCCTTGGGTAACAAGTTCTTTACAGTACAGTAAAGACTTGTTGGAGATTGATATGGTATAAAATTGAGGTACACCCAATTCAAAGTTGTAGTGAAAATGCAGTAATAAAAACACTGATCTATAACTTGTATATATGACTTTACTTGTATATATGTATTTTAGGTAATATGTTTATTGACACATAAGATGATCCCAAAACATTCAATGAACATCCACTCCATTACACTTGTTGCTTCTAGAAAACTCATCAGATTCATTCTCAAACTTCACTAACATATTTTGTGGAACTGATGCCTCTTCTGCTTCGTGTTGCTCGCTGGGGCACCGATTAACTCTATCATCAGAGTGCACCTCTTCCTGCCTCTTCATATTTGTAAGTTGACTTTTCTCACACTTGTGAGACGTATCACCTGTATTCACTTTTACACGTTTCTTCATATTTCCACAAAAACTGTAACTTTTGCCACAATCAGGACACTTATGAGGTTCATCGTTCATATGTAGTAACATGTGCCGTTTCATATTGTGATGGTTTTTGAATTGTCTTGCACACTCAGGACACTGGTGAAGCTTATCAGAATGTACCAACAGGTGTCGTTTCAACGTTCCAGAGGACTTGAACCTTTTCTCACACTCCGGACACTCGTGAGGCCTATCTTCTGAATGTACTAACAGGTGATTTTTCAAAATTCTAGGGTCCTTGAACCTTTTCCCACACTCAGGACACTCGTGAGGCCTATCTTCTGAATGTACTAACATGTGATGTCTCAAAGTTCCATCGTTTTTAAATTTTCTTTCACACTTAGGACACTCGTGAGGCCTATCATCCGAATGTATTAACAGATGGTGTCTCAAACCTATAGGTTTCTTGAATTTCTTCTCGCACTTGGGACACTTGTTTGGATTATTTTTAGAATGTACAAACATGTGCCATGTCAAAGTGCTAAGATCCTTGAATTTTGCTGGGCACTCGGGACACTTGTGGGGCTTATCACCAGTACGAATCATTATTTTAGTTGTCATCTCCAAGTTCATATGAAAGCAGTGTTCCCGTAAGTCCAGGAATTATTTAATCTTGACCAAACTAGAAGATGAGTCTCCGTGCAACGTTAAACAGTCTCCGTGGTGTAGTGGTACGACACTCGCCTGGCGTTCCGCGAACGCTATGTCATGGGTTCGTATCCTGGCCGGGGAGGATTTACTGGGCGCAATTCCTTAACTGTAGCCTCTTAACGCAACAGTAAAATGTGTACTTGGATGAAAAAACGATTCTTCGCGGCAGGGGATCGTATTCCAGGGACCTGCCCGAAACGCTACGCGTACTAGTGGCTGTACAAGAATGTAACAACACTTGTATATATCTCAAAAAAAAAAAAATGAGATGGCGAAGTTTCGATCCGTCCAGAACCGTTTTCAAGTCAATTGTCATAAGTGCGAGAGAGAGAGAGAGAAGATTAAGCCACCCAAAAGGTGGCACGGGCATGAATAGCCCGTAAGTGGTGGCCCTTTTGAGCCATTTCCAGTATCAATAGATGATACTGGAGATCTGTGGAGGTGCGACTGCACCCTGCGTGACGGGAGATGTCTCCCGGACCAAGTGGTGACCAGATGGTGTGCCATGTTTGATGATGATGATGAAGATTAAGCCACCCAAAAGGTGGCACGGGCATGAATAGTCCGTAAGTGGTGGCCTTTTTAAGCCATTACCAGTATCAAGAGCTGATACTGGAGATCTGTGGAGGTGCGAATGCACCCTGCATGACGGGAGATGTCTCCCTTGTGAATGTGTTAAGATGAAGATGAAGCCACCCAATAGGTGGCACGGGCATGAATTGGTAAGTGGTGGCCCTTTTGAGCCATCACCAGTATCAATAGATGATACTGGAGACCTGTGGAGGTGCGACTGCACCCAGCGTGACGGGAGATGTCTCCCGTGTTTTTAAACAGATGAAGAAGATGAAGATGAAGCCACCCAAAAGGTGGCACGGGCATGAATAGCTCGTAAGTGGTGGCCCTTTCGAGCCATCACCAGTATCAAGAGCTGATACTGGAGATCTGTGGAGGTGCAAGTGCACTCTGCGTGACGGGAGGTGTCTCCCATGAATGTGTCCAAGATGACGATTAAACCATCCAAAAGGTGGCACGGGCATGAATAGCCCATAAGTGGTGGCCCTTTTGAGCCATTACCAGTATTAAGAGCGTCTAACTGAAGATTGATGAAGATTAAGCCACCCAAGAGGTGGCACGGGCATGAATAGCCCGTAAGTGGTGGCCCTTTTGAGCCATTACCAGTATCAAAAGATGATACTGGACATCTGTGCAGGCGCAACTGCACCCTGCGTGACGGGAGATGTCTCCCGGACCAAATGGTGACCAAATGGTGTATGGTCATAAGTGCTGATTGATTGATGAAGATTAAGCCACCCAAGAGGTGGCACGGGCATGAATAGCCCGTAAGTGGTGGCCCTTTCGAGCCATTACCAGTATCAAGAGCTGATACTGGAGATCTGTGGAGGTGCGAATGCACCCTGCGTGACGGGAGATGTCTCCCATGTGAATGTGTTAAGATGAAGATGAAGCCACCCAAAAGGTGGCACGGGCAGGAATAGCTCGTAAGTGGTGGCCCTTTTGAGCCATTACCAGTATCAAGAGCTGATACTGGAGATCTGTGGAGGTGCGACTGCACCCTGCGTGACGGGAGATGTCTCCCGGACCAAGTGGTGACCAGATGGTGTATAATTCAATGATGATGATGATGAAGATTAAGCCACCCAAAAGGTGGCACGGGCATGAATAGCCCGTAAGTGGTGGCCATTTTAAGCCATTACCAGTATCAAGAGCTGATACTGGAGATCTGTGGAGGTGCGAATGCACCCTGCATGATGGGAGATGTTTCAATTGTGAATGTGTTAACATGAAGATGAAGCCACCCAATAGGTGGCACGGGCATGAATTGGTAAGTGGTGGCCCTTTTGAGCCATCACCAGTATCAATAGATGATACTGGAGATCTGTGGAGGTGCGTCTGCACCCAGCATGACGGGAGATGTTTCCCGTGTTTTAAACAGATGAAGAAGATGAAGATGAAGCCACCCAAAAGATGGCACGGGCATGAATAGCTCGTAAGTGGTGGCCCTTTTGAGCCATTACCAGTATCAAGAGCTGATACTGGAGATCTGTGGAGGTGCAACTGCACCCTGCGTGACGGGAGATGTCTCCCTGACCAAGTGTGTGGAGATCATAAGTGCGATTGATTGATTGATGAAGATTAAGCCACCCAAAAGGTGGCACGGGCATGAATAGCCCGTAAGTGGTGGCCCTTTTGAGCCATTACCAGTATCAAGAGCTGATACTGGAGATCTGTGGAGGTGCAACTGCACCCTGCGTGACGGGAGATGTCTCCCTGACCAAGTGTGTGGAGATCATAAGTGCGATTGATTGATTGATGAAGATTAAGCCACCCAAAAGGTGGCACGGGCATGAATAGCCCGTAAGTGGTGGCCCTTTTGAGCCATTACCAGTATCAAGAGCTGATACTGGAGATCTGTGGAGGTGCGAATGCACCCTGCATGATGGGAGATGTCTCCCTTGTGAATGTGTTAAGATGAAGATGAAACCACCCAATTGGTGGCACGGGCAAAAGGTGGCCCTTTTGAGCCATCACCAGTATCAATAGATGATACTGGAGATCTGTGGAGGTGCGACTGCACCCAGCGTGACGGGAGATGTCTCCCGTGTTTTAAACAGATGAAGAAGATGAAGATGAAGCCACCCAAAAGATGGCACGGGCATGAATAGCTCGTAAGTGGTGGCCCTTTCGAGCTATCACCAGTATCAAGAGCTCATACTGGAGATCTGTGGAGGTGCAAGTGCACTCAGCGTGACGGGAGATGTCTCCCATGAATGTGTCCAAGATGACGATTAAACCATCGAAAAGGTGGCACGGGCATGAATAAGTAATGGTAAGTGGTGGCCCTTTTGAGCCATTACCAGTATCAAGAGCTGATACTGGAGATCTGTGGAGGTGCAACTGCACCCTGCGTGACGGGAGATGTCTCCCGGACCAAGTGGTGACCAAATGGTCATCAGTGGATGACCATTTGGTCACCCACCACCAAATGGTCAAATGGTCATCAATGGTGGACCAAATGGTGCGTAGAGGGGCAAGCATATATAAGGCAAGAGTGAGATGAATAGGAGCTGCCTCGTATGGGCCAATAGGCCTTCTGCAGTTACCTTGTTCTTATTTTCTTATGTTTGTTTCAAGCGAAGGTTAAATATAAATATATAACAATGAGATTCGGTGTATATAAATAGAAGCTGCCTCGTATGGGCCAATAGTCTTTCTGCAGTTACTTTCATTCTTATGTTCTTATAATCTTTCCTCTCTCATTTTTTGTCTTTCTCATCTTTCTTACACTCATCCAACCCACACCTCCTTATTTCTTGTTGCTCTTACCTTTTACCTCCTGTACTGAGCTACATTGACACTCCGTTCTGAGTTGATAAATCTATAACAACAACAACTTTCACCCCCTCTTACCAGCTCCTCATCTCACTCTTGCCTTATATATGCTTGCCCCTCTACGCTCATAAGTGCGTAGAGGGGCAAGGATATATAAGGCAAGAGTGAGATGAGGAGCTGGTAAGAGGGGGTGAAAGTTGTTGTTATAGATTTATCTACTCAGAACGGAGTGTCAATGTAGCTCAGTACAGGAGGTAAAAGGTAAGAGCAACAAGAAATAAGGAGGTGTGGGTTGGATGAGTGTAAGAAAGATGAGAAAGACAAAAAATGAGAGAGGAAAGATTATAAGAACATAAGAATGAAAGTAACTGCAGAACTATTGGCCCATACGAGGCAGCTTCTATTTATATACACCGAATCTCATTGTTATATATTTATATTTAACCTTCGCTTGAAACAAACATAAGAAAATAAGAACAAGGTAACTGCAGAAGGCCTATTGGCCCATACGAGGCAGCTCCTATTCTATAACCACCCAATCCCACTCATATACATGTCCAACCCGCGCTTGAAACAATCGAGGGACCCCACCTCCACCACGTTACGCGGTAATTGGTTCCACAAATCTACAACCCTGTTACTGAATTAGTATTTACCCAAGTCTTTCCTAAATCTAAACTTCTCCAATTTATACCCATTGTTTCGTGTTCTGTCCTGTGTTGATACTTTTAATACCCTATTAATATCCCCCTTGTTATGTCCATTCACCCACTTGTAAACCTCTATCATGTCGCCCCTAACTCTTCGCCTTTCCAGTGAATGCAACTTAAGCTTTGTTAATCTTTCTTCATATGAAAGATTTCTAATTTGGGGAATTAACTTAGTCATCCTACGCTGGACACGTTCAAGTGAATTTATATCCATTCTATAATATGGCGACCAAAACTGAACTGCATAATCTAAATGGGGCCTAACTAGAGCAAGATATAGCTTGAGAACCACACCAGGTGTCTTGTTACTAACGCTGCGATTAATAAATCCAAGTGTCCGATTTGCCTTATTACGAACATTTATGCATTGATCCTTATGTTTTAAATTCTTACTAATCATAACTCCCAGATCCCTTTCGCAATCCGACTTCGCAATCACAACACCATCTAGCTCGTATCTTGTAACTCTATCATCATTACCTAACCTCAGAACTTTACATTTATCAGCATTAAACTGCATCTGCCAATCCTTTGACCATTTCAAAACCCTAGACCATTTCAAAACCCTACAATTTATACCAAGTTCAAGTTCAAGTATCTTTATTGAGATAAGCAATAAATACATCTCAAAGGGATAGAGTAGCTTAGGCTATTTCTACCCCCCTCTACTTCAAGTCCCTCAAGGGGCGCACAAATTCAGTGAGTACAAATAAACATATAACAGTACAAGAATCCCATTTAACATTGCATACAGCAAGTACAGCATATGATTGTTACATTCTTGGGGCAAAATTCTTGTAGCTCCTAAGTATACTGTCTATTATACCATTATCACACATCCAAACAATTTGATGTGGTACACTATTTATTTCCTTATTTCTGTATATTTCAATAAGGTGACACTCTAATACATAATGTTCTAAGGTGTGGGCGTACGGCATACTACATAATTTACACTCCTTATCTTTTTCACTGACATCAACACCGTATTGCCAGATATATTTATATCCTAATCGTAATCTCATGTAAATTGAATCCTTCCAAGTAGACTTTCCTTTACCATAAGTGAAGGACGAATTTGTATTTATTATTGAATAATTCTTAAGTGTGTTACTACTGTCCACCATTTCCATTCTCTTTATCATTTCTTCACCCTCCTGAATCACCTTGAGTCTTGTTTTATTTGTTTCAAGGTTAACTGACATACAACATCAACAAGAGTTTTTTCAGTGGCTCTCTTCGCTATGTCATCAACTACCTCATTCAACAGTGTTCCCACATGTGAAGGGATCCACATGAATCTTACTTTATACCCAGTTTTTTCTAGTCTCTTAACATTCTCTCTACACTCTATCACAATATTCTGATATACTGGGCGTCTGCTATTTAAAGACTCTAACGCTCCTCTGCTGTCAATAAAGAAGGAAGCATTTTTACCACATTTGACTACTTCCTGTAATCCTGCTAATACTCCTTGGAGTTCAGCCTTCGTTGAAGAGACATTGTCAGTTAAGCGGCGTCCAATAACAGTATCTACAGTGCCGATGTCAGTGTACTCCCTGATCAAGACTCCACATCCTGCCTTCCCATCCCTAGCTACTGACCCATCACAATATACATGTAGAGTGTTTTCCGTAGGCAGTTTTCTAATTATACAATCATATGTTGCCCTCAGCTCTCCTATTTCATACATACTTTTTTTCTTATGCAAGGGAGTAATTACTACATCTACATTACAATCCTCCCATGGTGGTGTAAATTTTCTCTTGAGCACAGCAATACACTCTGTAATAACATCATACTTTATAACATTATAACATAATTTATTCATATATACTCTCTTCATCATACACTGTTCACTACTTCCCACCTTTTGAACCGAGAGGATTAATTCATTAGCTCCCCCACCTCTCATTAATCTAATGGCAGAGGCTACATTTATCTCTGAAATTCTATCCCCAATACTCTGCAGATTCAACTCCATCCTCATTATCTCAATCATAGCATTTCTTGGGCATCCTAAGATAATTCGCATTGCTTCATACAAATACCATACAAATTGAATTGAATAGATCGAATACTAATGACCCAAAGTGGATAACAAAGAATTTGAAGAACCTTATAGGTAAAAAGAGAGCTTGGTACAAAAGGATTAAAAATGGGGAGGTCACTTTAGAACAGGAATTCGTACAACTGGTTAGAAATGTTAAAAAAGAGATAAGGAAAGCAAAAAGAAACTATGAAGTTCGCATAGCAGGGCAAGCAAAGACAAATCCTAAAGGGTTTTTTCAGTTATATCGTACTAAGACTAGGGAAAGGATAGGTCCATTAAAAACTGATACAGGTCAAATAACAGATAGTGATGAAGAGATGAGTAGTATTTTTAATAAATATTTTGTATCTGTATTTACTAAAGAGGAACTTAACAATATGCCTTCAGCTGAACAAGTCTATGTGGGTGGGGACGAGGACAGGTTGACGAGTTTAGCAGTTACCAGGGAGGATGTTCTTAAACAAATAGTAAAACTCAAACCAAACAAATCCCCAGGGCCGGATGAAGTGTTTGCCAGGGTGCTTAAAGAATGCAAAGAGGAGCTTTGTGACCCACTGTCAACCATATTTAATAAATCAATAGAGTCAGGCAGAGTGCCAGAGTTTTGGAAAGTTGCTAATGTGATACCAGTTTTTAAGAAAGGAGATAGATCACTTGCGTCTAACTATCGACCAATTAGCCTAACGTCTATTGTGGGAAAGTTACTCGAATCTATAATAGCAAATAAAATTCGTCTTCATCTTGAAAAACATAAATTAATAATTGAGTCTCAACATGGTTTTATAAATGGCCGTTCATGTTTAACAAATTTGTTATCTTTTTATTCTAGCATTGTTGAGGCAGTTGATAGTGGTAAGGATTGCGATGTTGTATACCTTGACTTTAGCAAAGCTTTTGATACAGTGCCACATGAAAGACTGATTAAAAAGATAGAGTCTCATGGTATTGGGGGTGCTATATTAAGCTGGATTAGGGCATGGCTATACCAAAGGAAACAGAGAGTTAGTATAAATGGAATCAAGTCAGAGTGGGAAAATGTTGTAAGTGGAGTGCCTCAAGGCTCTGTCCTGGGACCTCTGTTGTTTAAAATATATATAAATGATTTAGATTCAGGTTTGAGTAGCAACATTTGCAAATTTGCCGATGATACGAAAATCGGTAGGGAAATTAATTCGGAGGAGGACTCACTATCACTTCAAGTTGATCTAGATAGGGTTTTGAAATGGTCAAAGGATTGGCAGATGCAGTTTAATGCTGATAAATGTAAAGTTCTGAGGTTAGGTAATGATGATAGAGTTACAAGATACGAGCTAGATGGTGTTGCGATTGCGAAGTCGGATTGCGAAAGGGATCTGGGAGTTATGATTAGTAAGAATTTAAAACAAAAGGATCAATGCATAAATGTTCGTAATAAGGCAAATCGGACACTTGGATTTATTAATCGCAGCGTTAGTAACAAGACACCTGGTGTGGTTCTCAAGCTATATCTTGCTCTAGTTAGGCCCCATTTAGATTATGCAGTTCAGTTTTGGTCGCCATATTATAGAATGGATATAAATTCACTTGAACGTGTCCAGCGTAGGATGACTAAGTTAATTCCCCAAATTAGAAATCTTTCATATGAAGAAAGATTAACAAAGCTTAAGTTGCATTCACTGGAAAGGCGAAGAGTTAGGGGCGACATGATAGAGGTTTACAAGTGGGTGAATGGACATAACAAGGGGGATATTAATAGGGTATTAAAAGTATCAACACAGGACAGAACACGAAATAATGGGTATAAATTGGATAAGTTTAGATTTAGGAAAGACTTGGGTAAATACTGGTTCAGTAACAGGGTTGTTGATTTGTGGAACCAATTGCCGCGTAACGTGGTGGAGGTGGGGTCCCTCGATTGTTTCAAGCGCGGGTTGGACAAGTATATGAGTGGGATTGGGTGGTTATAGAATAGGAGCTGCCTCGAATGGGCCAATAGGCCTTCTGCAGTTACCTTTGTTCTTATGTTCTTATGTTCATTTTGTACCTTCTCCAACTTGCCCATCCTACCTTTACCAAAACAAGAAATGACCTGTACAGCATAATCAATAAGAGATCTTACAGTACTCAAGTATAACATTCGTAGCACAGGGACTCCCACTCCACGTTCTACTCATCCACGGGAGACATTTCCCGTCACGCAGGGTGCAGTCCCACCTCCACAGATCTCCAGTATCATCTATTGATACTGGAAATGGCTCAAAAGGGCCACCACTTATGGGCTATTCATGCCCAAGCCACCTTTTGGGTGGCTTAATCTTCTCTCTCTCTCTTAATCTTCTCTCTCACCATTTGGTCCGGGAGACATCTCCCGTCATGCAGGGTGCAGTCGCACCTCCACAGATCTCCAGTATCATCTATTGAAAAGGGCCACCACTTACGGGCTATTCATGCCCGTGCCACCTTTTGGATGGCTTAATCGTCATCTTGGACACATTCCTGGGAGACATCTCCCGTCACGCAGAGTGCACTTGCACCTCCACAGATCTCCAGTATCAGCTCTTGATACTGGTGATGGCTCAAAAGGGCCACCACTTACGAGCTATTCATGCCCGTGCCACCTTTTGGGTGGCTTCATCTTCATCTTAACACATTCACAAGGGACACATTCACATTCATCTCCCGTCATGCAGGGTGCATTCGCACCTCCACAGATCTCCAGTATCAGCTCTTGATACTGCGAATGGCTTAAAACCACTTACGGGCTATTCATGCCCGTGCCACCTTTTGGGTGGCTTAATCTTCATCAATCAATCGACTCTTCAGTGTCCATCTGGTCACCACTTGGTCCGGGAGACATCTCCCGTCACGCAGGGTGCAGTCGCGCCTCCACAGATCTCCAGTATCAGCTCTTGATACTGGTAATGGCTCAAAAGGGCCACCACTTACGGGCTATTCATGCCCGTGCCACCTCTTGGGTGGCTTAATCTTCATCAATCAACTCCCACTCCCTTTCCACAGCATGCCAAAGCCTTCAGAGGTTGTAATCTCTTCCGACATTGACCCAACAGTCTGTTCATCTCAGCTTCCAAACTCTCATGGGTATATCCAACATATATGCCTAAATATTTATATATATTAACTCTCTCTATATTTTTATCGTTTATTTTCAAAACAATGGGGCTCCGACTTCTACATTCAAACTTAGTTTTGTTTTCATTAACCACCAATCCCATATGGTGACACAGGTTTCCGAAATTGTCCAACACTGTTTGAACCTTTGAAATATCTTTGCCCTGAAACAAAATATCATCGGCATATATGATCGGAGTTACCCCATTTGAGTATTTCTCAGATGCTATCTTATTCATTAGTACATAAGAACATAAGAACAAAGGTAACTGCAGAAGGCCTATTGGCCCATACGAGGCAGCTCCTATTCTATAACCACCCAATCCCACTGATATACTTGTCCAACCCGCGCTTGAAACAATCGAGGGACACCACCTCCACCACGTTACGCGGCAATTGGTTCCACAAATCAACAACCCTGTTACTGAACCAGTATTTACCCAAGTCTTTCCTAAATCTAAACTTATCCAATTTATACTAATTGTTTCGTGTTCTGTCTTGTGTTGATATTTTTAATACCCTATTAATATCCCCCCTGTTATGTTCCATTCATCCACTTGTAAACTTCTATCATGCCACCCCTAACTCTTCGCCTTTCCAGTGAATGCAACTTAAGCTTTGTTAATCTTTCTTCACATGAAAGAGTTCTAATTTGGGGAATTAACTTATTCATCCTACGTTGGACACGTTCAAGTGAATTTATATCCATTCTATAATACGGCGACCAAAACTGAACTGCATAATCTAAATGGGGCCTAACCAGAGCAAGATATAGCTTAAGAACCACACCAGGTGTCTTGTTACTAACGCTTCGATTAATAAATCCCAGTGTCCTATTCGCCTTATTACGAACATTCATGCATTGATCCTTTTGTTTTAAATTCTTACTAATCATAACTCCCAGATCCCTTTCGCAATCTGACTTCGTAATCTCAACACCATCTAGCTCGTATATTGTAACTCTATCATCGTCACCTAACCTCAGAACTTTACATTTATCAGCATTAAACTGCATCTGCCAATCCTTTGACCATTTCAAAACCCTATCTAGATCAACTTGAAGTGATAGTGAGTCCTCCTCCGAATTAATTTCCCTACCGATTTTCGTATCATCGGCAAATTTGCAAATGTTGCTACTCAAACTTGAATCTAAATCATTTATATATATTATAAAGAACAGAGGTCCCAGGACAGAGCCCTGAGGTACTCCACTAACAACATTATCCCACTCTGACTTAACCCCATTTATACTAACGCTCTGTTTCCTTTGGAATAGCCATGCCCTAATCCAAGTTAATATAGCACCCCCAATACCATGAGACTCTATCTTTTTAATTAGTCTTTCATGTGGCACTGTATCAAAAGCTTTGCTAAAGTCAAGGTACACAACATCACAATCCTTACCACTATCAACTGCCTCAACTATGCTGGAATAAAAAGTTAGCAAATTTGTTACATTAAACAGGGTGGGACTCAACACTCCTCCCTGAGGTGTGCCGAGTTCAAAAGACCTCACACCTGACATACAACCTAGATACCACACCTGAGTCTTCCTTTCATAAAGATAATCCCCTATCCAGCGCAATAATTTCCCTTTAACACCAAGACTAGCTAATTCATATAAAATAACCTCTTTGTTGGCTTTATCAAAAGCTCCTTGTAAATCAATGAAAATTCTATAATAATCATTTTCATTAGCTAGACATTTAATGATACAATCAGTGGTACTTTTTCCTTTGAGGAACCTGAACAAATTACTAGACAGCTGATCACCTATTATATATAAAAGTCTATTTAAAATGATCCTCTCCATCATTTTACAAAAACACGAGGTTAAAGACACAGGTCTATACTCTCCATTGGCTTTAGGGATAGTGATGATCATAGCTTTTTTCCATTTACTGGGAATACTGCCCTCTTTATAACTAATATTAAAGAGGTCTAAAAACGTGTTCTGTCTTGCGTCGATGCTTTTAATAACCTATTAATATCTCCTTTGTTATGTCCATTCATCCACTTGTAAACCTCTATCATGTCACCCCTAACTCTTCGCCTTTCCAGTGAATGCAATTTAAGCTTTGTTAATCTTTCTTCATATGAAAGATTTCTAATTTGGGGAATTAACATAGTCATCCTACGCTGGACACGTTCAAGTGAATTTATATCCATTCTATATAGTACGGCGACCAAAACTGAGCTGCGTAATCTAAATAGGGCCTAACCAGAGCTAGATATAGCTGAAGAACCACACCAGGTGTCTTGTTACTCGTTGTTGTTGTTTAAGATTCTTTACTCAGAACAATAATTCCAGAAGCACGGACTATGGTGAGCCCGTAAGTGGAGGCTCTTTGGAGCCCTTATCTGTATCATAAGAACATAAGAACAAAGGCAACTGCAGAAGGCCTATTGGTCCATACGAGGCAGCTCCTATTTATAACCACCCAATCTTACTCATATAAATGTCCAACCCACGCTTGAAACAATCGAGGGACCCCACCTCCACCACGTTACGCGGCAATTGGTTCCACAAATCAACAACCCTGTTACTGAACCAGTATTTACCCAACTCTTTCCTAAATTGATTGATTGATAAAGATTAAGCCACCCAAGAGGTAGCACGGGCATGAATAGCCCGTAAGTGGTACAATTTTTTTTTTCTCAGTATTCTGAGGTTGCATTTAACCATCAAGCTGTTATCTCGGGGGAGGATACTGCTTCACAGTCTTTATGAGGGTGTCCAGCTGCTGGACACCTTTGTTGACCAGGAGAGTGGCTGTGTTGATGGCTTCAGGGTGGCCACTGCATGATTCAGGAACTCTTAAAGCTCTTCTAAGGTCATTGGTTGGTTCACATTCCAGAAGATAGTGAAGTAATGGCTTTTCTGTGACAGTTTGGCAGAAGATGCACTCTCTCTGTTGGGGTTCACCAATCTCCCAGTTGCATCTGTAACCTAGACGTAGTCTATATAACCTAACTGCTATTTCCCTGTGGATTCCTTTTGGGATATTTAACCTTTCTAATTTGGTTGCCTGAAGATACCATGTTGCAGATGGCGAACCTTCAGCTATTCACTGGTGCAGATCGGCTTTGTTGAGATGTGAGTTTTTTGGTGGTGATGTTTTTTATGTTCTCTAGGCTGGGTTGAATTGTTTTATGTATCACTGGATGACGAGTTGCCAATTTAGCAATTTCATAAGCTTTTTCATTTAATGGGATTCCAATATGGGATGGGATCCAGTTTAAAGTTATGCTGAGTCCTTTGCCTTTAGCGACTGCTCCAAGATACAAAATGGTGGTAATTATCTTTCCACTGTTTTTGTCCTAGTATTTGAAGTGCAGCTTTTGAGTCTATGATTGCATTTTGAGTGTTTTGTGCAATCACATATGCGAATGCCTGTTGTATGGCAAACAGCTCAGTTTGGGTTGATACTAGTCCTCCCAGTCTCCAATATGCCTGTACGCTGGCCGTGCAAAGAGCAGCGCCAGCACTCTCATATTCTGTGTCCACCGATCCGTCTGTGAAGATGTGGGTGGCTCCTGCTACTGCTATGCTATACATTTGCTCTTCTATTATGCGCCTTAGGATTGTCGGATCATAGGCAGCCTTTTTCATTGGGAGACTTTCTATTACTATTTTGAAAGTAGGCTCTTCCCACGGCGCGGAAGGAGTGTAAATTCACTTGAACGTGTCCAGCGTAGGATGACTAAGTTAATTCCCCAAATTAGAAATCTTTCATATGAAGAAAGATTAACAAAGCTTAAATTGCATTCACTGGAAAGGCGAAGAGTTAGGGGTGACATGATAGAGGTTTACAAGTGGATGAATGGACATAACCGGGGGGATATTAATAGGGTTTTAAAAGTATCAACACAGGACAGAACACGAAACAATGGGTATAAATTGGATAAGTTTAGATTTAGGAAAGACTTGGGTAAATACTGGTTCAGTAACAGGGTTGTTGATTTGTGGAACCAATTGCCGCGTAACATTGTGGAGGTGGGGTCCCTCGATTGTTTCAAGCACGGGTTGGACAAGTATATGAGTGGGATTGGGTGGTTATAAGAACATAAGAACATAAGAACAAAGGTAACTGCAGAAGGCCTATTGGCCCATACGAGGCAGCTCCTATTCTATAACCACCCAATCCCACTCATATACTTGTCCAACCCGTGCTTGAAACAATCGAGGGACCCCACCTCCACAATGTTACGCGGCAATTGGTTCCACAAATCAACAACCCTGTTACTGAACCAGTATTTACCCAAGTCTTTCCTAAATCTAAACTTATCCAATTTATATCCATTGTTTCGTGTTCTGTCCTGTGTTGATACTTTTAATACCCTATTAATATCCCCCCGGTTATGTCCATTCATCCACTTGTAAACCTCTATCATGTCACCCCTAACTCTTCGCCTTTCCAGTGAATGCAACTTAAGCTTTGTTAATCTTTCTTCATATGAAAGATTTCTAATTTGGGGAATTAACTTAGTCATCCTACGCTGGACACGTTCAAGTGAATTTATATCCATTCTATAATATGGCGACCAAAACTGAACTGCATAATCTAAATGGGGCCTAACTAGAGCAAGATATAGCTTGAGAACCACACCAGGTGTCTTGTTACTAACGCTGCGATTAATAAATCCAAGTGTCCGATTTGCCTTATTACGAACATTTATGCATTGATCCTTTTGTTTTAAATTCTTACTAATCATAACTCCCAGATCCCTTTCGCAATCCGACTTCGCAATCACAACACCATCTAGCTCGTATCTTGTAACTCTATCATCATTACCTAACCTCAGAACTTTACATTTATCAGCATTAAACTGCATCTGCCAATCCTTTGACCATTTCAAAACCCTATCTAGATCAACTTGAAGTGATAGTGAGTCCTCCTCCGAATTAATTTCCCTACCGATTTTCGTATCATCGGCAAATTTGCAAATGTTGCTACTCAAACCTGAATCTAAATCATTTATATATATTATAAACAACAGAGGTCCCAGGACAGAGCCTTGAGGCACTCCACTTACAACATTTTCCCACTCTGACTTGATTCCATTTATACTAACTCTCTGTTTCCTTTGGTATAGCCATGCCCTAATCCAGCTTAATATAGCACCCCCAATACCATGAGACTCTATTTTTTTAATCAGTCTTTCATGTGGCACTGTATCAAAAGCTTTGCTAAAGTCAAGGTATACAACATCGCAATCCTTACCACTATCAACTGCCTCAACAATGCTAGAATAAAAAGATAACAAATTTGGTGGAATAGTTCAGTTATAGTTATAGTTATATAACTCAAATTCAGTTATAGAATAGGAGCTGCCTCGTATGGGCCAATAGGCCTTCTGCAGTTACCTTTGTTCTTATGTTCTTATGTAATTTGGGTGTGGATAATCACCCTCTCTATCAAGAATCATGTTTTTTAAATGTAGTCTGTTTAGAACTTTTCCTGCTCTTGCAACCCAAGAGTTTCCATTGTTTTGGCCTAGTCCAACCACCAAGGCCTGCCGTACTGGGATTGGATCAGAAGAAATAATTATCTTACTGATAATTGTAGCTGTCCTTTGTGATATTCTTTCTTGTAGAGAGGGCAAACCCGTCTCCAGTCTAAGAGTTTCAAGCCTGGTCCACATGGGGGCTCCCAGTGCAGCTCTCATAGCATTGTTTTGGGCAACTTCAAGCTTTTACCACTGTTGGTGTGATAGATTTGTGAGTGCAGGTGCGGAATAATCGATCACTGATCTGACTGCCTGTACATAGTATGTGCGAAGGACTTGCAGATTGGCTCCTCCAGAGAGGGAGGTTAGCGACCTGAGGATTGCCGTCCGGGCCGCAGTTCGCTCTCTCAAGTAAGTGACCTCAGCATTAAAATTCATGTGTGTGTCCAGGATGATTCCTAGATACTGATAGGTGTCGACCCATTCAATTGGTTGACCCTGTACTGTTAGTTGGATGTTGGGCTTCGCTATTTTTATGGGCATGGCCTTTGACTTTGAGGGGTTGAGTTTGATCCCAATCTGTTTTGCCTCTTTACTGATGCAGTCTAAGCATTTGTAAATGCTCACTGTGTGCAAGGATAGTGCACACAGTGAGGTGAGTCGGTCCAAGAGTTCAGGGGAACCGGTGAAGAGACCCCAAAGAGGGAACACCGGGACTGGTGCTGGAGCGAGGAACGCTGCTAGGGAGACGAGGACCCAGGGAACAGCGGTTTCCGGGGGCGTTGCCCGAGTGACAGGTGGAGAATCGCCTCCCAGGAGAGTCAGGTGTTTTAACTGTGGCGGTCGCGGACATTTCGCCCGTGAGTGCGACGAGAACCTGAGGAATATGACTGATGTTGGAAGAGGAGAGAATATTTGTTCATACCCCATATCATAGTGGACCCAATGTGAATGGTTGGGAAATGAAGTTGGGTGAGCACCCCTTCGTTTTCGGGGCCACAGTGAAGTTTGGGAAGTCAAACCCAGTGGAGATTGCAGTTCTTCGTGATACGGGTGCTGACATAAGCATGGTAGCCAGGAGTATTCTTCCCAACGAATATAAGGATTCACCGGTGAGAGTGGTGAGAATACGGAGTGTGGGAGAAAAGTAGAGGTTACCACTTCGCGAGGTACAGCTGGTTGCCGACTATGGAGTCGAGAAGGCTATCGTAGCTGTAGCCCCTAAGTTACCCTTAGAGCACGTGCAGATGGTGCCGGGTAATGATCTCGGTGGGGGAAGGATACAACCCGATTGGGCCAGGAGTGCCTATGTGTCAGGCCGTGGTGCGACCCTGCCAGGTGAGGTGTTGGTTGACCCAGACAGTGGTGAGGTTGCCAACCGCACCGTCGGGGATGACAACTACGAAGGCGAAAAGACAGAGAGGTCATCGGAGGTTATGGATAACCCCGACGAGGACCTGCGGTTAAGCCTAATGATGCGTGTGGAGGAGTGGCGAGGAGTAGCTGTACAAGCGCCTGGGGCGGTGAAGTTGCTGCAGACCGCACTCCCTCCACCACAAAGGGTGACCTCAGTGGATGAGCGAACGGCAGTGAGGGGCAGAGTGGAGGATCCACGACGCAGTGCACCCTATGCCAGCCGGATGAATAGTGGTAGGTGCAAGATGAACCATCGTGGTGAGGTGAGCCACAGGGAGGTGGACGAACCCAACCACGAACCGAAGAAGGCGTCTACAGGGGAGAGAATCTCATAGAGGAGTGAAGATGTTCGCCGGGAACGAATGGTATAGGAAAGGTAATTGGAAGAAAGCAGGGGACAGGTATACCCAGGGTAGGCACCGACCTACCCAGAGGGGCATTGGGCCTCGCAAAAGCCTAGTGTAGAAAAGATGGAGTTGATGGGTGGAGAACAGGTAACAGGTGTCGCTGTGAGGAGACAGCGCACTTACGGGAGAAGAGGAACCGAGAAGAGAGAAGAATGGCGAAGTGGAGATCCTGAGAGGAAGCATGGAGTACCTGTAGGAAGTGATGGAAGTGCAAGGGTACCTCAGAGTGCGTGACACAGTGGAGGCTCTACACGCACTGAACCTTGCAGTGCGGAAGGAGGATCCCTTATAGGTGTTCAAGGAACGCTCACTCCACCCAGTACGGTGCGAGGTGGAAGTGTAGAAACACAAGTGACTGGCGAGGTGGTTAGAGCCACGACACAAACTGGAGGAGTAACACTTCAGGAATGGAGGGAGCAAGAGCATAGTTGCCCTCTCCAATGCTACTCATTCGATATGACTCTTATTTGAAGGGGAGGGGTATGTGACGGTATCCACCCCTGTATTTCTTCCTTCCCGGCTTAGAAGAGTCATATCTCCATAGCCTAAGTGTTCTCTGATGTTCAGGGAACATTTTCATGTGTGGGAAAGCGTGAAGCGAGATATAGCTGGCTGTAAAATGGCCAGCTAGGTTTGATAATGAAAGGGGCTTACGCCTTTTGAAGCACAGGACGGTGTCGAGCCATCCTGTTTGTTTCATCCAAAATGTCCTGACGCTTCCCGGCACCTGATTGGCCAGGTGAGGTCATGTGCCGGAAGTGACCAACGACGAGAGCCCTCGGGCAGTGTGACATCATGGGGCGGAGGGTGCGGGGCAGCTGGCAACTGAGCGGGAAGACAGTATGTCACGAGCCGTCAGAGAGAGTAGACGTGCTCGAGCGAGCTCCGGACCTAGAGAGCCCTTACCAGTAGATTTAAGCTCCGCTTCGATTCTGCCGACAGTCTGGGAGGCCATCCAACTTCTGTAGAGTGCCCGGAGGCAAGAACTTGGATTGAAAATCCAAGAGCCGTATCAAGAGTCTGCAGCAGAAGGAACGTTGGGCTGGTGACATCTGGGACGCCCACTAGAGGACCATGTCTTGCACATCAAGCGAGAAGCTAGGGCCGGGCCCAAATCTATTGACAGTTAAGGCGAGGGGAAGCTGTACTGGACTGTGAAGAGTCGACAGTGCCAGTGAGTGTGGAGGACGACGACGTAGGCACCTGTCTCCAGTACCCCAGATAATAAGAGGAGGAAGGCAGTACCTGTTGGATGTGAGCACAGCGAGGACGCGTTACCACGAATGCGACGGAGGAACCTCTGTGTGTGTGGGAACTGTTCATCAGGAGACCAGAAGCCAGAACCAGGAACCTCAACATCCCTCAACAGAGGACGAGTCAGCTTCGTGGTTGGAGTGAAATAAGGTAGATAATTGTTTCTCCCTTACCCCTTTTTGAGCTAGGCAAGTTAGAGCATTTTATATGTTGTGAACATTTCTTCTCATTTTACTGTCTAACTGACAGGACGTTAGGCTAAGAGCCAAAAACTCATTTAGGCATGAGTTGGTGTGTGTGTGAACATTAAGGTGGGGATGTTAGTGATCCTGGAAGGGTAGTTGGTGTGCAAGGAGCCAGCAACATATTTTGAAACGCACAGCTGATCGCATCGCTGGAGGCGTGGGAAACTACGACGTACTGACAGCTAGAGCCGTCAGCTGATCGTGCTGCCAGAGGCGCGAGGTGTATACCCACGCCGGGGGAGTGGATTAAGTCAGCTGACCGTGTTGCCAGAGACGTGTCATCGAGAAACGCGGCCGCCAGCAGATGATTCAAACATAGACATTTCTTTAAGCCATTTGTAAATGTATATATGTTTTCTTCAGTAAACTTTTAAACTAACTGAGGAGTTTAAGTGAGTCTCCATTCTCTTGGGCTATATTTATGTACATTTATGAGACCATTAGTGACACCTTGCACTGCACATGATATTGCATCCTTGATTAAGATAACCATTAAGACCACTGGCGTGTTGCTGGGACACGAGAATAAACACCCAGCTGGCGACCTGAGTAGACCAGATAAAAAAGAAGAGAGCGTTCCAGTGTCAGGACAGGCACGTTTAAGTGAGTTATAAGAAGCTTGAACCTCCCCACTCGCTAGGGGTGTATAAGGCCAGCCCTTAGTTGCCTGGGGGAGCCCAAGGGCGAGCAGTGGCGCCTGGTACCGAGGGGCTAAGACCTGTGGGACGACCCCAACCACAGGGTGGAAGGGGGTGAACCCTGACCGAAAAAGTAAGATTAATAATTCTAACACGAATTTTCTCAATATTTCTTATGTTTCTTTTTACTGTCGATAGTAATTGAAAAATCAATTCTCCAAAATTCATTTTTATTTCTAGTCTTACGCGAGACTTGAACGCGTTTCTTAATAACTTATTACATTTTCAAAGACTTTTGTTTACACATACACAACTATAACCTGCAAACACTAAACAGAGTTTTACTTTGCTATCATTTAAACAGCTTTCGTCTTATATACTCGCATTCGGGTGAGGTGATATGTTACATCAGTTTTGAATGAGGTGAACAAAACTTTCAACACACGACAGCAAACTTTCAACACAAGACAGAACACGGTGGAATGGGTAAAAATTGGATAAAATAAAGGGAAGAATGGAAATAACTGCAAAGGGCCTATTGGCCCATATTTCTTGATGCTTCTATATTGGTGCGGAGTCTTGAAGTGGGTAGAATATAGTCGTGCATTAATTGGCTGTTTATTGCTGGTGTTGACTTCTTAATGTGTAGTTCCTCGCAGATGTCAACCCGCCTGCTATCGCTGTATCTATCGATGATTTCTGTGTTGTTTGTTAAGACTTCTCTGGTGATGGTCTGGTTGTGGGAAGAGATTATATGTTCCTTAATGGAGCCCTGTTGATTATGCATTGTTAATCGCCTGGAAAGAGATGTTGTTGTCTTGCCTATATACTGAGTTCTTTGAGGCTTACAGTCCCCAAGTGGGCATTTGAAGCCATAGACGACGTTGGTCTCTTTTAAAGCGTTCTGCTTTGTGTCTGGAGAGTTTCTCATGAGTTGGTTGGCCGTTTTTTTGGTTTTATAATAAATCGTCAATTGTATCTTCTGATCTTTGTTTGTAGGGATAACATTCCTATTAACAATATCTTTCAAGACCCTTTCCTCCGTTTTATGAGCTGTGGAAAAGAAGTTCCTGTAAAATAGTCGAATAGGGGGTATAGGTGTTGTGTTAGTTGTTTTTTCAGAGGTTGCATGGCAGTTTCACTTTCCTTCTTATGATGTCTTCAACGAAACCATTGGAGAAGCCGTTGTTGACTAGTGTCTTATATGTTAGCATTTTCATATGCTAGTCTTATTCTTACTCTCATGGTGGGTAGAGTGAATAGTTCGGTAATTTGGGTATTTATGGGTGGTTGTTCTATTTTTATGTGGAGGGCTTCAAGAATTTGTAATATTCTTACTTCTTTGGTTTTGTCTATTAAACATATGTTTTTATTCAGCATTTCTCTTGTTAGGGTGGGTTACGGATTTGTCGCCCTTGTTACGGGGTAGAGTGGCAGTTCCAGCGCCATCTAAAAGTCCACACCCGAACTTCCCGGGAATAGTACATAATGTGGACAATGCCATCTGGTGGTGGTTATCTAGTACTTGTAATTGGCTAAAGATTCCTGCCTTGGTCAGCCAGAGGGGTCGTTGTGAGTGACCTCTGGTGAGGTGACGCATCAAGACCAGCACTACCTAGTGTGTGCTACAGAGCACAATGTCAACTCTCCAGTGGGTTGGTGGTATTTCCTAGTTCACCAGTACCAGCAAGGTCATTGATAACGTTTTTGTGTCCACAAAGGTGACGTCTGGGGGCAGCGGTACTAGAGACGGCAGTTCATCTTGGGCAGTCCACGTCTCCCTACATGGTCCTGGAAACGACCAAGTAAGCCGCCGCCGATGAAGCAGTGTGGTAGCTGCTAGTGATTTAGTGTTGAAAAAGATCGGCGTACCTTTGGGACTGGCTTAGGGGAGAGACTGACGACAGGGAGGTGCCTGTTGAGTAGTGCTGCTAGCTGGTCGTTAGAGACTGCTGCCAGGGGATCGCTACCCCTGTATTGTGACCCCGCTCAGCGAGTGGCTGAGGTACTCTGTCAGCGAGTAGCTGGAGAGTGGTCGTGGGGGTACAGGCACCTCATGACACTGTCAGTGGGCTGGCCCACGTACAGGTGAACTCGCCGGTGTTCTTCCCGGTAAAGTTGGATACGCTGTTGGACAGTGAAGAAATACTGGGGATTGATGAACTCTGCACGTGAGCACGTTTGATATCCTGAGCGAAAGGATTGTACATAGGTGTAGAAATAGCCTATCTGTTCTTTATATATTATTTATGGTGACGGTGTAGATACTTAACGGTGGTGGAAAGATATTTAATACATTGACGAAAGGAAGTGTTTTTTTCATCCCTTCCTTTTTTTATACACTACATAGCCACTTTCTTGAGAGCGTACTACCGACTTGGAGTCGGACACTATCATTTTGGATCTACCATCAAAGAACCCGGTTGCGACCCATAGTGACCGTAACATAATTGGCATCCCCAGCGGGATTCGACCTCTTGTCCAGTGCGTTTGATAGGGGTGGTGAAGTAGTGCAACCCCCTGTGAATAATTCTCCTGTTCGTTATTTGTTAGGACGTTAAGTGTCCTGTACGGTGCTTCGTGTGAAAAGTTAAGTGTTAAGTGCAGTGTTGCGTGCTCGTGCACAGTGTATAATGACAATATGGCAGAGAGAGAAACCATTGACAGTCTAGACGATGTTCAGGAATTTCTGAACAAGGAGGACTGTCTCGCTAGACTGAAGTATCTGGGGAAAGCAGGAATTTGTACTAATATGTGCCTATTTAGGAATCAAAGTACGTGAGAGTGATTCCCGTGTTGAAATCTTGTCGATGGTTCATAAGCACTTAAAGGCAGAGGAGAAGCAGGAAAGCGAGGCACCGGGCACAAAGGAAAATGTAATGGCTTCCACTGAAAAGAAAGACAAAGGCAGTAATGGTGAGAGTGATACTAGTTAATTGAAGATCAGCCTTCTCACTGTGAAAATGCGTGCGTTGGAAGGCAATAGTGAGATAGAGTGGAAAAAAATAAAATAGAACGAGAAATGAAAGAAAAGGAAATGGAGAAGGAAAAGGTTTTGAAAGAAAAGGAAATGGAAATGAAACGTTTGGAACTAGAGCGAGAAAGGGAAAGATAAGGGCGAGAAAGAGAAGAAAAAAGGAAAGAGAAGAGCGAGAAAGATAAGAAAAAAGGGAAAGAGAAGAGCGAGAAAGATAAGAAAAAAGGGAAAGAGAAGAGCGAGAAAGATAAGAAAAAAGGGAAAGAGAAGAGCGAGAAAGATAAGAAAAAAGGGAAAGAGAAGAGCGAGAAAGATAAGAAAAAAGGGAAAGAGAAGAGCGAGAAAGATAAGAAAAAAGGGAAAGAGAAGAGCGAGAAAGATAAGAAAAAAGGGAAAGAGAAGAGCGAGAAAGATAAGAAAAAAGGGAAAGAGAAGAGCGAGAAAGATAAGAAAAAAGGGAAAGAGAAGAGCGAGAAAGATAAGAAAAAAGGGAAAGAGAAGAGCGAGAAAGATAAGAAAAAAGGGAAAGAGAAGAGCGAGAAAGATAAGAAAAAAGGGAAAGAGAAGAGCGAGAAAGATAAGAAAAAAGGGAAAGAGAAGAGCGAGAAAGGGAAAGAGAAGAGCGAGAGAGACAAGAACAAGAGAAGGAAAGTCTACACTAGTTAGAAGTGCTACGATTAGGTGGTCGGAGGGAAACAAGTAGTTTCGATCCAGTAAGGAACATTAAGATGGTTCCCAAATTCAATGAAAAAGAAGTCTCCAAGTTCTTCACTGCCTTCGAGAAGGTAGCCGCTTCATTAGATTGGCCAAAGGAGAATTGGGCCATCATGATCCAGTCCGTCCTGACTGGAAAGGCCCAAATTGCATACTCCACATTGTCGATGGATGATTGCAGTGATTACGATGCTGTGAAGGTGGTGGTGCTGATGGCCTACCAGTTGGTACCGGAAGCTTACAGGCAGAAGTTCCGGAACCTGAAGAAAACCTCAGAGCAAACCTTCACAGAGTTTGTAAGTATCAAGGAACGGCTGTTCCACGAATGGTGCGCGTCTCATAAGGTGGAGACGAAGGAGCAACTCGAGCAACTCGTACTACTGGAGGACGTCAAGGATTGCCTATCTGGAGATCTCAAGACATACCTAGAGGAACAGCAGGTAGAGACCTGGAGTGCAGCAGCCACTACGGCCAAAGAATGCATCCTGACACATAGGCCTTCTACTAGGTATGTCCCGAAGAGCTACATGAAATACTCAACGAAACCTAAGCCAGATGATAAAACCGTTCCACGAGGTGCAGCTAAATCAACCCTAGGTAGTCCTAAAAGGATCAGTCCTAAGAGGGGACATAGTGTGTTGGACCTGTGGGAAAAGAGGGCACATAGCTGCTAAGTGTCGTGGTAGAACAGGTAACGACCCACGTAGGGAAGTTATGCTGGTGAGTTGCATGGCGCCACCATTCGCCGACCTGTCAGTAGAGAAAAAGAAACCAGAGTTATTCGCCCCGTACACCTCCCAAGGGTATGTGTCAAGTGACCATTCAGGTAAGCCCGTGGTAGTACTCAGAGACAGCGGAGCTGCCCAGTCTCTGATTTTGGAAACATCGTTACCCGAGGGATGGGTAACGATGATGGGAGACAAAAGATTATCTTAGGTGGGTTTCCCTCAACATTGTATGTTGCCCCTTTAGTACAAGTCCATCTAAAGTCACAGTACTTCAGCGGCAAGTGTACATTAGGTGTAATGGACAATCTTCCTATAGAGGAGATTGAGGTTATCTTGGCCGACGACTTGGCCCTAGGTTTGGAGCATAACTATCCCCTGGTAATGGAAGATCCAGCATATGAAGAGGTGAGCCCAGTAGTAGCCGTGGAAATGAGATCCCAGGCTCAATCTCAGGTACCATTGGATTTGAATACCTTGTTTGACTCTCCTTCTACCCCGCAGGCTATAAGTAGCCTTTCACCAGCCGCGTGAAGGGCCACGTGAACGAATGGTTTGGTTGGGTAAATATGGCGTTGTGGCCGCCATTTTCTGTGTGGGGGGGGGGGGCAGGGGTGAGTGTGGCTGGTAGTGGTAGGATGGGGGGTAGGGACATTGGGGCCTTGATAGTGGGTGGGGCGGGGGTGTTGGTAATGGGGGGCCGAGGGGTCTCTAGATGGGGCCAGCGGGGTGGGGAAGGGGTTGCCAGTTTAGTCATTAAGATATTAATTTGTGGAGATAGGTTATATATGGAAAGGTGTTTAGGAAGGAATAAGAAGTGTTTGTGACTGATGTGAGCATATTGGTTACTGTGTTTCATGTTATAAAGGAGGTAGGTGCTTAAAATGTGTAGAAATTTGTAAATGACGTTAAATGTTTAATAATGTATGAATTAACGGTAAATGACCCCTGGAGATAGATATTCAACAGCAAATTTAGTGGACAGATTTCAGCAGGCAGGCAGAGAGAGGATGGACTGACAAATAGTTAGATTTTTTTCACAGATATAAACTATAATAATCACATTTATATATTTCAATGTGCGACATTCCTCATTCCCCCCATGCCCTTTTTCTGCCCCAACCCCTACCCAGACCCCTCACTGTTCCTGCACCCCATGCCCTTCCCTGTTTCTCCAGCCTGTGCCCTTCCCAGTTTCCCCACCCCAAGCTCTCCTCCCTACCCCCACCCCCTTCCCACCCGACCCCCCTCCCCAGGAACCCCTCCCCAACTCCTGACCTCCCTGTCAACCCACCCCAGTCTACCCTGCATAACCCAACCCATGACCTCCCACCACAGGCCCCTCCAGGTCCCCCATCCCATGCCCCAACTCACCCCCAACCACAGACCCCCCTCAGCCTCATCATGTCAGACCTCCCTAGCCCCCTTGTTCCAGATCCTCCCAGGCCCCGCACACCCCAGACCCCCCAGGTCCACCTTCCTAGGCTCACACATCCCAGACATTCCTTGCCCCCCAACTCCAGTGGAATCAACATAAACAGAGAATGGACAGAAGAGAGTCAGCTTCAAGGTCATGTACTCGAACATAGATGGGATTACAAACAAGGCTAGTGAACTTAGGGAAAGAACACGCGACGTAAACCCAGATGTAATTGGACTCACAGAAACAAAACTCTCAGGAATCATAACGAGTGCGGTGTTTCCCCAGGACTACACTGTAATAAGGAAAGAGAGGAAAGGTAGGGGAGGAGGCGGAGTGGCTCTACTGATGAGAAAGGAATGGAGTTTCGAGATGTTATTCCAGGCTGCAAAGGGGTCAGAGACTTCATAACAGGCACTATGACGATGGGAGGACCAAGAGTAGTAGTATCAGTGATATATAATCCATCACCAAATGAAATGAGACCCAGGCAAGAGTATGACAGTAACAACATGGCAGTTAACATTATCATTGAGAGAGCAGCCGCTGATGCCTGTAGAACTCGATCCCATCTGCTCATCATGTGGGACTTTAATCATAGAAGGATAGACTGGGAAAACAGAGAACCACATGGAGGTGAGGAAACATGGAGAACAAAACTGCTAGAGGTGACGACTAGAAACTTTTTAAGTCAGCATGTCAAGGGTCCCACGAGAATGAGAGGCAATGATGAACCAACAAGACTCGACCTAGTATTCACTCTGAACGATTCAGACATAAGGGACATCGGTCTTGAAGCCCCCGTGGTATGAGTGATCACAGTGTACTGTTGTTTGAATATCTGGTCGTAGAAGGGTTAATGTACTCAAGGAAGGGACCAGAAAGCAAGAGGCCGGCATTCCGGATGGGAAACTATAAGGTGATGAGAAAATTCCTAACTGAAATAGCTTGGGAAACAGAGCTCAGAGGAAAGTCGGTTCAAGACATGATGAACTACATCACACAGAAGTGTAAAGAGGCAGCAGACAAGTTCGTCCCAGTCCAAAAGGAAAAAAAATGAAATGCAGATGAGAAACCCATGGTTTAATCAGAGTTGCAAGCTAACAAAGCAACTAAGTAAAAGGCGTGGAGAAACTATAGAAACAACAGAACACTAGACAGCAGAGAAAGATACCAGAGCGCCAGGAATGAATACGTCAGGGTGAGAAGAGAGGTAGAGAGGCAATATGAAAATGACATAGCGAGCAAGGCAAAAACTCAACCCAAACTGCTCTATAGCCACATCAGGAGGAAAACAACAGTGAAGGAACAGGTAATGAAACTGAGGATAGGGGCAGAAAGATTCACTACAAACGACAAGGAAGTGTGCGAGGAACTCAGTAAGAAATTCCATGAAGTCTTCACACCTGAGTAAGGAGAAGTTCCAGAGATAATGGAGGGAACATCAACCCAGACACCACTAGAGGAGTTTGTGATTACCAGTGGGGAGGTCAGGAAGCATTTGATAGATTTGGATGTGACAAAGGCTATAGGCCCGGATGGAATCTCACCATGTATTCTAAAGGAAGGAGCAGAAGCTCTGTGCCTATCACTCTTTATGGTGTACAACAAGTCACTGGTAACAGGTGAACTGCCAAAAATTTGGAAGACGGCAATGTAGTCCCAATATACTAGAAGGGTGATAGGCAGGAGGCACTGAACTACAGGCCAGTGTCCCTAACTTGCATTTCATGTAAGACGATGGAAAAGATTGTGCGAAAAAAGCTTGTGGAACATCTGGAGCAAAGGAACTTTGTAACACAACATCAGCATGGGTTCAGAAATGGCAAATCATGCCTAACAGGATTAATTGAGTTCTATGACCAGGCAACAAAAATCAGGAAAGAGAGAGAGGGCTGGCAGACTGCATATTTCTTGACTGCCAGAAAACTTTTGACACAGTACCACATAAGAGACTAGTGCACAAACTGGAGATGCAGGCAGGAGTGAAAGGGAAGGTACTCCACTGGATAAGAGAGTACCTAAGCAACAGGACACAGCGAGTCACCGTGAGGGGTGAGGTCTCGGAGTGGCGGGGAGTCACCTGTGGAGTCCCACAGGGATCAGTCCTTGGACCTATACTGTTTCTGATATCCGTAAATGATCTCCGAGAAGGAATTGACTCGTTCCTCTCGATGTTTGCTCATGATGCAAAATTAATGAGGATAGTATGAGGCTACAAGATGACCTAGACAAACTGAAGGAATGGTCAGACAAGTTACTACTAAAGTTCAACCCAAGTAAATGTAAGGAAATGAAACTAGGAAGAGGAACTAGGAGGCCAGTCACTGGATACCGAATGGGAGATGAAGTTTTTCACGAAACGGACATAGAGAAAGATTTGGTAGTTGATATCACGCAAAACCTGTCTCCCGAAGCCCACATCAAAAGAATAACATCAGCGGCCTATGCGAGGCTGGCTAACATCAGAAGTGCATTCAGAAACCTATGTAAGTAATCCTTCAGAACCTTGTATACCACATATTAATTAATTACGCTGCTTATTTCTTTCAGTTTGAGATGTGTTCTTATTGGATTTGTTATTACCGATTAACGACAAACCTTAAACATTGATGCCTTCCTTTGTAGTCATTACTGCGTCGTCACACCTTGGCCTACCCTACCGTAATTACATACTGTTCACAATTGTGCCTTCCTCTTAATTAATCGGTCACTGGGATTCCGGAACATATTTAAAAAACTATAATTATGAAGGTTTTCTAAGTTTATACTTGTTACTTTTATACTTATATCTATACAATAGATATTGGGACTTACTATTACTGACATTATAAATGTATTTAATTGTTGTTAAAGATTCGCTGCCTGGAACGGGGGGTTCCGGGCTATGGTGAGCCCCTAGATGAAAAGTACTTAGTTATGTTATTTGATTTTTAATATTCATTAATCCGCTTACTTGTAACAGTCCGGGACGCTTTATTCTATCAATTATTAATTTGTTTTATTATCCACAGACTGTTGGGGATAGTCTTTATGGTATTCTTATACAGCCCATTTGCGGTTACATTAGTGGTACGGTTGTTGGTTGGTCGTTCAGGATTAAGCCACTCAAAGGGTGGCACGGGCATGCTTCGGCGGAAAAATCGTATGACATTATACAGCTCATTTTATTCTGACTAAACGACCAGTTACAATATGCGGTTGACAGGCCGCATTGACTAATATCAAGTTGATGCGGTGGCCCCCCTTTGCATTTCGGGGGTATGGGTTGTTCTCACATATTCATGCATTAATTGCAGTATATTACACGTTCCTGTGAATTTAACGACGGACTATAGTACATGTCTTCCCATGCTTGGAACATTGGAAGGTCCCATACTCCACTACGTTTCGTGGTAATTGGTCTACAATTTTAACAACCATGTTATCGAACCAGTATTTACCCAAGTCTTTTTAATTTCCTACGCTGTACACGTTCAAGGGAAATTATTTACGTCTATGGTATGACGCAAAAATACAGATTTGCTTATTCTACCTAAGGCACAAATTCATTGCAAGATTAATGGAAGAACACCTCCAGGCGTCTTGTACTAATGCTTTATTAATATTGCCCAGTGTCCTATTCGCATCAATTACGAACGAGCATGCATTGATCCTTTGGTTAACCATTTTACTAACTGCAATTCCCAGTTCCCTCTCTTCGCTGAATTCCCTCAAGTTCAAGTATGTTCATTGAGATAAGCAATAAATACATCTCAAAGGGATAGAGTAGCTTAGGCTATTTCTACCCCCCCCCCCCAACCTCTACTTCAAGTCCCTCAAGGGGCGCACAAATTCAGTGAGTACAAAGAGACATATAACAGTACAAGAATCCCATTTAACATTGCATACAGCAAGTACAGCATATATTTGTTACATTCTTGGGGCAAAATTCTTGTAGCTCTGAAGTATACTGTCTATTATACCATTATCACACATCCAAACAATTTGATGTGGTACACTATTTATTTCCTTATTTCTATATTTTTCAATAAGGTGACACTCTAATACATAATGTTCTAAGGTGTGGGCGTACGGCATACTACATAATTTACACTCCTTATCTTTTTTCACTGACATCAACACCGTATTGCCAGATATATTTATATCCTAATCGTAATCTCATGTAAATTGAATCCTTCCAAGTAGATTTTCCTTTACCATAAGTGATGGACGAATTTGTATTTATTATTGAATAATTCTTAAGTGTGTTACTACTGTCCACCATTGCCATTCTCTTTATCATTTCTTCACCCTCCTGAATCACCTTGAGTCTTGTTTTATTTGTTTCAAGGTTAACTGACATACAAAATCAACAAGTGTTTTTCAGTGGCTCTCTTCGCTATGTCATCAACTACCTCATTCAACAGTATTCCCACATGTGATGGGATCCACATGAATCTTACTTTATACCCAGTTTTTTTTTCTAGTCTCTTAACATTCTCTCTACACTCTATCACAATATTCTGATATACTGGGCGTCTGCTATTTAAAGACTCTAACGCTCCTCTGCTGTCAATAAAGAAGCAGGCATTTTTACCACATTTGACTACTTCCTGTAATCCTGCTAATACTCCTTGGAGTTCAGCCTGCGTTCAAGAGATATTGTCAGTTAAGCGGCGTCCTATAACAGTATCTACAGTGCCGATGTCAGTGTACTCCCTGATCAAGACTCCACATCCTGCCTTCCCATCCCTAGCTACTGACCCATCACAATATACATGTAGAGTGTTTTCCGTAGGCAGTTTTCTAATTATACAATCATATGTTCCCTCAGTTCACAGAAACGTCTCGGAGGGGGAAACACACCCCTCGGGACGAGGAGAGCGGCGTGGAACGGCCTGCTCCCACCTGACGCAATCTGATTCAGCGGCCCGCTGCCCATTAATCCTACGAATTTGTTTTTTTTATTTCCCTAGGTTCCTGCTTAGGTACCCTGACTAACATCGGGCTTACCATTAATATGTAATACTAGGCATTTACCCACAGCTTGCGTTAGTGGCAATCTGCCTTACCCACTGTCTCCTAGACTGGGGAGTGTTACCCGTCTGTCATCACTTAAATTACCCCTAGAGTGTTCTTTTCCCCAATATCTGATCAAGATCAATTCGGCTTGCCCGCCTGGGCGTTGCAGTCTGTAATAACCCACATTGTAATATCTCGCCTTGTATCTATCTCGGCCGCGCACTCCGCTACTACCACTGAGCTAACCGTGCAATCTCCGCTCTTTCTATGGTAATAACTATGGCCAGCAGGCACTCGCCCTTCGGGGGGGGGGGGGGGGTCCGGCCAGCTGGCTCTGCGAGTGGGGGTGCAGCGCCGGCCCCTAAGTATTACGCTGTCCGCAGCTACTTACTCTGACTTGTAAGAGTAATGTTAAATTTGCCCTCTAGATGTATTCTACAGCTACTGGTAATTTACGATTTCACATTATGTCTAGGATTGGCGCATTATTTCTGTCATGTGTTAGGCCACTATATGATACTCTATAAGCCCTAATTCTACTTGAAAATTATGTTAAACGTTTGCCTTACTTGTACACATAGTTAATAAGGATTCGGCGTTCTGCAGACCATGTTTTATTTAGTCATATGTATTAATGTTATTAAGTTGTTGTAGTGTAGTCAAGTTATACATGTATATATGCTGTTGTAAATTATACAAGTTACCTGCTTCATTAACATGGTCTGCAAAAAATTATTTATTAGTTAAATTAATTATTTGTTAAATAAATAGGTCCCCATACTGTTGGTGTCTTATTCCTCCATTATCAGAAATATGCAGTTCAGTTTTGGTCGCCAGTATAAATTGGATAATTTTAGATTTAGGAAAGACTTGGGTAAATACTGGTTCGGTAACAGGGTTGTTGATTTGTGGAACCAATTACCGCATAACGGGGTGGAGGTGGGGTCCCTCAAGCGCGGGTTGGACAAGAATATGAGTGGGATTGGGTGGTTATAGATAGGAGCTGCCTGGTATGGGCCAATAGGTCTTCTGCAGTTACCTTTGTTCTTATGTTCTAATCAAACCAGCTCCATAACAGGTATAGCCAGCCCTCCAGGCTAAAAACCATCATGAAGACCCCCATCCATCGCCAGATCTCTAGTATCAGCCACTGATACAGATAATGGCTCCAAAGAGCCTCCACTTACGGGCTCACCATAGCCCGTGCTACTGGAACTCATTGTTCTGAGTTAGCGAATCTTAAACAACAAGAAGTAACAAGACACCTGGTGTGGTTCTTCAGCTATATCTAGCTCTGGTTAGGCCCTATTTAGATTATGCAGTTCAGTTTTGGTCACCGTACTATATAGAATGGACATAAAGACACTTGAACGTAGTCCAGCGTAGGATGACTAATTGATGATTGATAAAGATTAAGCCACCCAAGAGGTGGCACGGGCATGAATAGCCTGTAAGTGATACAATTTTTTTTTTCTCAGTATTCTGAGGTTGCATTTAACCATCAAGCTGTTATCTCGGGGGAGGATACTGCTTCACAGTCTTTATGAGGGTGTCCAGCTGCTGGACACCTTTGTTGACCAGGAGAGTGGCTGTGTTGATGGCTTCAGGATGGCCACTGCATGATTCAGGAACTCTTAAAGCTCTTCTAAGGTCATTGGTTGCTTCACATTCCAGAAGATAGTGAAGTAATGGCTTTTCAGTGACAGTTTGGCAGAAGATGCACTCTCTCTGTCGGGATTCACCAATCTCCCAGTTGCATCTGTAACCTAGACGTAGTCTATATAACCTAACTGCTATTTCCCTGTGGATTCCTTTTGGGATATTTAACCTTTCTAATTTGGTTGCCTGAAGATACCATGTTGCAGATGGCGAACCTTCAGCTATTCACTGGTGCAGATCGGCTTTGTTGAGATGTGAGTTTTTTGGTGGTGATGTTTTTTATGTTCTCTAGGCTGGGTTGAATTGTTTTATGTATCACTGGATGACGAGTTGCCAATTTAGCAATTTCATAAGCTTTTTCATTTAATGGGATTCCAATATGGGATGGGATCCAGTTTAAAGTTATGTTGAGTCCTTTGCCTTTAGCGACTGCTCCAAGATACAAAATGGTGGTAATTATTTCCACATTATCTTTCCACTGTTTTTGTCCTAGTATTTGAAGTGCAGCTTTTGAGTCTGTGTGTATGATTGCATTTTGAGTGTTTTGTGCAATCACATATGCAAATGCCTATTGTATGGCAAACAGCTCAGTTTGGGTTGATGATACTAGTCCTCCCAGTCTCCAATATGCCTGTACGCTGGTCGTGCAAAGAGCAGCGCCAGCACTCTCATATTCTGTGTCCACCGATCCGTCTGTGAAGATGTGGGTGGCTCCTGCTACTGCTATGCTATACATTTGCTCTTCTATTATGCGCCTTAGGATTGTCGGATCATAGGCAGCCTTTTTCATTGGGAGACTTTCTATTACTATTTTGAAAGTAGGCTCTTCCCACGGCGCGGAAGGAGTGTAATTTGGGTGTGGATGATCACCCTCTCTATCAAGAATCATGTTTTTTAAATGTAGTCTGTTTAGGATTTTTCCTGCTCTTGCAACCCAAGAGTTTCCATTGTTTTGGCCTAGTCCAACCACCAAAGCCTGCCGTACTGGGATTGGATCAGAAGAAATAATTATCTTACTGATAATTGTAGCTGTCCTTTGTGATATTCTTTCTTGTAGAGAGGGCAAACCCGTCTCCAGTCTAAGAGTTTCAAGCCTGGTCCACATGGGGTCTCCCAGTGCAGCTCTCATAGCATTGTTTTGGGCAACTTCAAGCTTTTTCCGCTGTTGGTGTGATAGATTTGTGATTGCAGGTGCGGCATAATCGATCATTGATCTGACTGCCTGTACATAGTATGTGCGAAGGACTTGCAGATTGGCTCCTCCAGAAAGGGGGGTTAGCGACCTGAGGATTGCCGTCTGGGCCGCAGTTCGCTCTCTCAAGTAAGTGACCTCAGCATTAGAATTCATGTGTGTGATTCCTAGATGATTCCAGGATGATTCCTAGATACTGATAGGTGTCGACCCATTCTATTGGTTGACCCTGTACTGTCAGTTGGATGTTGGGCTTCGCTATTTTTATGGGCATGGCCTTTGACTTTGAGGGGTTGAGTTTGATCCCAAACTCTTTCGGTTGTTTTGCTTTTTTACTGATGCAGTCTAAGCATTTGGGTGCAAGGCGCGCCGCATCCCTTCCTTTTATGATGATGACAAATTCGTCCGCGTAGTTTAGCAGCCTGCAGTGATGTGGGAGTTTCAACCTCATTATTCTTTCCATTAAACAGTTGAAGAGAAGAGGGCTGAGAATACCTCCTTGCGGTGTACCATTTTCATGTATTTTGTACTCAGAGACTGTGCCATGAAGTTTTACTCTTGCTTCTCTGTTTATGAGACAGTTTTTGGTCCAGGAGAGCAGGTTGCCTCTGACCTCTTTGTCAATGAGGCAGCAGAGAATAGCTGGGGCGCTAGCCAGTTCAAAGGCTTTTTCGAGGTCCAGGAATATCAGCATTCCTGGTCTGTCATTCAAGTGGGCTAACAGAGTTGTAATACATTCCACTGTGCCAACCCCTCTTCTATAGGCATACATATCATGGTGCAGTTTAGGCATTTTGTCTGCTCTATTCCAAGCAGAAGGTCTAGTTTGAGAAGTCCAGGCTAAATTAATTAACCTTAGGTATGCAGCGTCTCCCTCTGGGCCAAGGTTTCTAATAATTTTATAGGTTATTTTGTCGGCTCCAGGGGATGTATCCTTGGAGTTTTTCTTAGCCCGATTGAGCTCATCCAGTGTGAAAGGGGCATTAGTGTCAGAGACTTCTTCACATGCTGTAAGGATTCTGTGCCACCTTTCTTCCTCTAGTCCGGTCTGTACTGCTAATACATCTGGTGGAAGTTGATTGCTGGCTGCTCTCTCTGCAAACCTGGTTGCCAGTACTTCGGCTTCCTGTTGAGGATCCTTGGGGTGTGGAGCTTTAGGTGTTTTATTCCCTTTGGCCCGGTGAATTTGCTGCCACATCTCTCCGAGAGAGGTGTGTTCATTCAGGTGTGAACACCATTCCAGCCACTTTTGTTCTTTTATTTGTCTGGTCTCTCGATGTACATGTTACTTGACCTCACAAAGTAAGATCCTTTGTTGCGGTCACTTGGCTGCTTTTTGTATAGCTTTCTTGTTCTATTGAGTCTATGGTTGAGTTCTTTGACACGTTCGCAATAGTACCAATGATCTTTATGGTGTCCGGTGGACTGTTTTTTTCAGTGGGATTGAGTGGTTGGCTGCACTTTGAATCGCTTTGACAAATTCTTGTTCTGCCTGATTAATGTCTTCGGGTAGATCATAGTTTCTTTGCCACTCTGAAATGAGGTTTTGAAATCGGTCCCAGTTTGCTAAAGCAAAGTTCCAGGCTTCAGATGGAGGCGGAGGTGGGGTGGGTAGGTCTAACTGAAGATCAATTTGGACCCCATAGTGGTCGCTTGTCAGTGTGGGCTCAACTGACCATGTTGCTGCATCTCTTAGGGAGGCTGAAACGAAGGTTAGGTCTAATCTGCCTCCTTGGATGTGGGTAGGTTCATTCTTGTTTAGGATTTGTATTTCTGGAAGCTGGTCCAGTAGATGTGTAATGTGTATGCCGGCTTCATTTGTTTTGTTCGAGCCCAGTGCCAATCGAAGATGGGCATTAAAATCTCCACAAATGATTGTTTGTTGTTGTCGCGTGTCCAAATAACACAGAGAGATCCATTTCGGCTTGTGGAGACCTGTACACATTGAACACTTCAAGTTTGTTGTATCTTAGCTCAATGGTGACTCCCATTACCTCTGTCCCTGCTCCACAATTGGGTGGGCTGGTCATGGATTTGGAGATCAGGTCACATTTTACATAGATTGCACATCCCCTGGATTGCCCATTGATCCATGGAAGGAAGAAGCCTCGATAGCCTGAGATTTTAGGTTCTAGTCCGGCTCGAAGCAAGCTCTCCTGTATTATCAGGATGTCTATGCCCTTGGTTGCTGCTATGCATTGCAAGTGTTGCAATTTAGTGCGCAGTCCTTGCGCATTCCATTGCAGGATCTTTAGAATTCTAGGTTCTTGGAATTTGCTGATAATTCCGTGGTATTCATGGAGTCTGATGAACACGCCATGGAAGTTGCAATTGGTGTATAGGTTCTTAGTGGACCTGAAATTGACTCATCAATGTCACTTTCCGACGAGCTGGACTCGTCGGAAAGCTGGACTCATCTGCTTTTTATGGGGGTGTCTCCTGCCCTGCTTTCTTGACGGTGTGGATATTACATCTTCGAATTTTTTGAGCTTGTGCTCAATTGTCTTCCGAGTCTCTGTGGTTTGCTTGATTCCATGTGAAGACAGCAGACTTTCGATCAGCTCAGTGACCAAAGTAACATGTAAACGGCCATGTAAATGGCCGTTCATGTTTAACAAATTTGTTATCTTTTTATTCTAGCATTGTTGAGGCAGTTGATAGTGGTAAGGATTGCGATGTTGTATACCTTGACTTTAGCAAAGCTTTTGATACAGTGCCACATGAAAGACTGATTAAAAAAATAGAGTCTCATGGTATTGGGGGTGCTATATTAAGCTGGATTAGGGCATGGCTATACCAAAGGAAACAGAGAGTTAGTATAAATGGAATCAAGTCAGAGTGGGAAAATGTTGTAAGTGGAGTGCCTCAAGGCTCTGTCCTGGGACCTCTGTTGTTTATAATATATATAAATGATTTAGATTCAGGTTTGAGTAGCAACATTTGCAAATTTGCCGATGATACGAAAATCGGTAGGGAAATTAATTCGGAGGAGGACTCACTATCACTTCAAGTTGATCTAGATAGGGTTTTGAAATGGTCAAAGGATTGGCAGATGCAGTTTAATGCTGATAAATGTAAAGTTCTGAGGTTAGGTAATGATGATAGAGTTACAAGATACGAGCTAGATGGTGTTGTGATTGCGAAGTCGGATTGCGAAAGGGATCTGGGAGTTATGATTAGTAAGAATTTAAAACAAAAGGATCAATGCATAAATGTTCGTAATAAGGCAAATCGGACACTTGGATTTATTAATCGCAGCGTTAGTAACAAGACACCTGGTGTGGTTCTCAAGCTATATCTTGCTCTAGTTAGGCCCCATTTAGATTATGCAGTTCAGTTTTGGTCGCCATATTATAGAATGGATATAAATTCACTTGAACGTGTCCAGCGTAGGATGACTAAGTTAATTCCCCAAATTAGAAATCTTTCATATGAAGAAAGATTAACAAAGCTTAAGTTGCATTCACTGGAAAGGCGAAGAGTTAGGGGTGACATGATAGAGGTTTACAAGTGGATGAATGGACATAACCGGGGGGATATTAATAGGGTATTAAAAGTATCAACACAGGACAGAACACGAAACAATGGATATAAATTGGATAAGTTTAGATTTAGGAAAGACTTGGGTAAATACTGGTTCAGTAACAGGGTTGTTGATTTGTGGAACAAATTGCCGCGTAACATTGTGGAGGTGGGGTCCCTCGATTGTTTCAAGCACGGGTTGGACAAGTATATGAGTGGGATTGGGTGGTTATAGAATAGGAGCTGCCTCGTATGGGCCAATAGGCCTTCTGCAGTTACCTTTGTTCTTATGTTCTTATGTTCAAAGTTTTGAGCATTGGCCAGAGAGCGTCCAGTTCAGTGGGAGCACTATTTAATGTTGTGCAGGTTAGGGGCCTAGTGGCTTTTAGACACTTCTCGGTGGTAACTTTGGCACTGGAATTGCTACTCCTATTGGCCCCAGTGTGCTTGCTGGATGAAATGGGAGGCCGACTGCTTTGAACATGATTCTTGTGTCCTCCATCTTTCTTTTTGTCCTGTACTGTCTTCTCACCCTTCACCATGGCCGATGGTGAAGGGCCATGTGCCCCCTCTTCCTGAATGGGTAGACCCCACGCGGATTTAGTGGGCATGGGAGCTGGTATTCGTTTTGGTGGGGGTTTCGGCTCCGCTGTAGGCGTGGTGGGGTTCGTTTGAAGCCTTTTGAGCATTTCAAGTTCCAGGCATGATGTGCCTTGGAACAATTTGGGCATTTTGCCTGAACAGGGTGGTTTGCCTTGAATTTATCAATACATGTTTTTGTATCATGGGGCTGGCTGCAGACTCCGCACCTCACTGGGTGTTGGCAGCCATCTTTGTGATGCTCAAATCTCTGACATCTAAAGCATCTTAGGAGTTCTGGGGTGTAAGGCCTGTGTTGGAACACACCCCAGATTCCAAGGTCAAGTTTCTCTGGGATCCGTCCTTTTACTGTGAGAAGGACTTGTCGAGTTTCCTGTTTTGTGGTTCGTACTTGGCATCTCTCTGCTGACACCACATAGTTCAGCTTTTCGAGATGGCCAAGGGCCATATGCAAGGGATAGTGGAGGACAATGATTTTACTTATTTTATCCTCTGGTTTCAGTTCCTCACATTTTGCGTAATTTTTTAGAATCGTAGCGGCCGACTCGTCTTTAGGCCTCAGAATGTATTCTCCTTTGAGATTAGGTTTTGCTCTGACCTGGAGCTGGGGGTACTCTTTTTCCAGGTCCACTACAGTAGCGTAGGAAGACTTACCTTCTGTGTGCTGCACTTTGAAGACTGGAAGCATAGATCTAGTCTGAGGCGCTGGGAGAGCTGGAGAAGCTGGAGAGATTAATGGGCGATGGGTCATCATGGAGTGGCTTGTCCTGTTAGCCTTATTCACGTGATGCCACTCGCCGTCACTTTCGGAACTAGTATCTATTATCGATGATCTTTTCCTACACTGAGCAGCATTGCTGGATCGATTATAAGTCAATTGGAATTCCATGATGGAATTCAAATGATCACTTGTGGAGTGGTCTGGTGAGTGTCGCCCGGGTCATGGGCGGTTCAGGAGTCGGTGTTGAAGTTGACCACCTGGTCGTCCTGGTGGTAGTCTCCGGAGAGGAGGCAGTGAGATTTGCGCTAGTGGCTATGATGGGGGCCAGGCCATTGTCTATGTATAATGCGTTTAGTTCACTGACAAAGCGCTGGTTGTCTGGTCCTGCAAGCCTTTCCGCTTGTTTAAGAAGACCAAGGATAATGCCTGCATTATCCTTGCAGGGGGCTGTGAAGGAGTCTGTGGGACCTTGGGTCCACAATGAGAAGGTAATTGGTAAGACCGGAAAGTCTTCTGGTCGACTAGTGAGAGCTAAGGTGGTGGGTTGAAGGCTTGGGGCTCTGGTCGAGGAAGTAGACGAGTTGTTTCTTTTGGCTTCAACCTGGGCCTTGATGATTTCCTGTCTGCGGGGGCAGCGGTAGGAAATTGCGGGGTGATTGCCATCACAGAGCAAGCAGTGATGTCCTATTTGCCTTATTACGGCATTGTATTGCAACATTCATGCATTGATCCTTTTGTTTTAAATTCTTACTTATCATAACTCCCAGACTTCGCAATCTCAACACCATCTAGCTCGTATCTTGTAACGCATTACCAAGCCTCAAAACTTTACATTTATCAGCATTAAACTGCATCTGCCAATCCTTTGACCATTTCAAAACCCTATTTAGATCAACTTGAAGTGATAGTGAGTCTTCCGTGTTAATTTCCCTGCCGATTTTTGTATCATCGGCAAATTTGCAAATGTTGCTACTCAAACGTGAATATAAATCATTGATATATATTATAAACAACAGAGGTCCCAGAGGGGGCTTAGAGCCCTAAGGCTCTAAGCCATCTCATTATTCCCAGTTCTGTTAAGCCAGTATGATGACGAGACCACACACTAGAAAATGAAGTGATCACAGAATCATTCCCTTGGGTAACAAGTTCTTTACAGTACAGTAAAGACTTGTTGGAGATTGATATGGTATAAAATTGAGGTACACCCAATTCAAAGTTGTAGTGAAAATGCAGTAATAAAAACACATTGATCTATAACTTGTATATATGACTTTACTTGTATATATGTATTTTAGGTAATATGTTTATTGACACATAAGATGATCCCAAAACATTCAATGAACATCCACTCCATTACACTTGTTGCTTCTAGAAAACTCATCAGATTCATTCTCAAACTTCACTAACATATTTTGTGGAACTGATGCCTCTTCTGCTTCGTGTTGCTCGCTGGGGCACCGATTAACTCTATCATCAGAGTGCACCTCTTCCTGCCTCTTCATATTTGTAAGTTGACTTTTCTCACACTTGTGAGACGTATCACCTGTATTCACTTTTACACGTTTCTTCATATTTCCACAAAAACTGTAACTTTTGCCACAATCAGGACACTTATGAGGTTCATCGTTCATATGTAGTAACATGTGCCGTTTCATATTGTGATGGTTTTTTAATTGTCTTGCACACTTAGGACACTGGTGAAGCTTATCAGAATGTACCAACAGGTGTCGTTTCAACGTTCCAGAGGACTTGAACCTTTTCTCACACTCCGGACACTCGTGAGGCCTATCTTCTGAATGTACTAACAGGTGATTTTTCAAAATTCTAGGGTCCTTGAACCTTTTCCCACACTCAGGACACTCGTGAGGCCTATCTTCTGAATGTACTAACATGTGATGTCTCAAAGTTCCATCGTTTTTAAATTTTCTTTCACACTTAGGACACTCGTGAGGCCTATCATCCGAATGTATTAACAGATGGTGTCTTAAACCTATAGGTTTCTTGAATTTCTTCTCGCACTTGGGACACTTGTTTGGATTATTTTTAGAATGTACAAACATGTGCCATGTCAAAGTGCTAAGATCCTTGAATTTTGCTGGGCACCTGGGACACTTGTGGGGCTTATCACCAGTACGAATCATTATTTTAGTTGTCATCTCCAAGTTCATATGAAAGCAGTGTTCCCGTAAGTCCAGGAATTATTTAATCTTGACCAAACTAGAAGATGAGATGGCGAAGTTTCAATCCGTCCAGAACCGTTTTCAAGTCAATTGTCATAAGTGCGTAGAGGGGCAAGCATATATAAGGCAAGAGTGAGATGAGGAGCTGGTAAGAGGGGGTGAAAGTTGTTGTTGTTATAGATTTATCTACTCAGAACGGAGTGTCAATGTAGCTCAGTACAGGAGGTAAAAGGTAAGAGCAACAAGAAATAAGGAGGTGTGGGTTGGATGAGTGTAAGAAAGATGAGAAAGACAAAAAATGAGAGAGGAAAGATTATAAGAACATAAGAATGAAAGTAACTGCAGAAAGACTATTGGCCCATACGAGGCAGCTTCTATTTATATACACCGAATCTCATTGTTATATATTTATATTTAACCTTCGCTTGAAACAAACATAAGAAAATAAGAACAAGGTAACTGCAGAAGGCCTATTGGCCCATACGAGGCAGCTCCTATTTATAACCACCCAATCCCACTCATATACATGTCCAACCCACGCTTGAAACAATCGAGGGATCCAACCTCCACTACATTTCGCGGTAATTGTTTCCATAAATCAACAACCTAGCTGTTACCGAACCAGTATTTATCCAAGTCTTTCTAAATATAAACTTATACAATTTATACCAAGTTCAAGTTCAAGTATCTTTATTGAGATAAGCAATAAATACATCTCAAAGGGATAGAGTAGCTTAGGCTATTTCTACCCCCCTCTACTTCAAGTCCCTCAAGGGGCGCACAAATTCAGTGAGTACAAATAGACATATAACAGTACAAGAATCCCATTTAACATTGCATACAGCAAGTACAGCATATGATTGTTACATTCTTGGGGCAAAATTCTTGTAGCTCCTAAGTATACTGTCTATTATACCATTATCACACATCCAAACAATTTGATGTGGTACACTATTTATTTCCTTATTTCTATATTTTTCAATAAGGTGACACTCTAATACATAATGTTCTAAGGTGTGGGCGTACGGCATACTACATAATTTACACTCCTTATCTTTTTTCACTGACATCAACACCGTATTGCCAGATATATTTATATCCTAATCGTAATCTCATGTAAATTGAATCCTTCCAAGTAGACTTTCCTTTACCATAAGTGAAGGACGAATTTGTATTTATTATTGAATAATTCTTAAGTGTGTTACTACTGTCCACCATTTCCATTCTCTTTATCATTTCTTCACCCTCCTGAATCACCTTGAGTCTTGTTTTATTTGTTTCAAGGTTAACTGACATACAACATCAACAAGTGTTTTTCAGTGGCTCTCTTCGCTATGTCATCAACTACCTCATTCAACAGTATTCCCACATGTGAAGGGATCCACATGAATCTTACTTTATACCCAGTTTTTTCTAGTCTCTTAACATTCTCTCTACACTCTATCACAATATTCTGATATACTGGGCGTCTGCTATTTAAAGACTCTAACGCTCCTCTGCTGTCAATAAAGAAGCAAGCATTTTTACCACATTTGACTACTTCCTGTAATCCTGCTAATACTCCTTGGAGTTCAGCCTTCGTTGAAGAGACATGTCAGTTAAGCGGCGTCCAATAACAGTATCTACAGTGCCGATGTCAGTGTACTCCCTGATCAAGACTCCACATCCTGCCTTCCCATCCCTAGCTACTGACCCATCACAATATACATGTAGAGTGTTTTCCGTAGGCAGTTTTCTAATTATACAATCATATGTTGCCCTCAGCTCTCCTATTTCATACATACTTTTTTTCTTATGCAAGGGAGTAATTACTACATCTACATTACAATCCTCCCATGGTGGTGTAAATTTTCTCTTGAGCACAGCAATACACTCTGTAATAACATCATACTTTATAACATTATAACATAATTTATTCATATATACTCTCTTCATCATACACTGTTCACTACTTCCCACCTATTGAACCGAGAGGATTAATTCATTAGCTCCCCCACCTCTCATTAATCTAATGGCAGAGGCTACATTTATCTCTGAAATTCTATCCCCAATACTCTGCAGATTCAACTCCATCCTCATTATCTCAATCATAGCATTTCTTGGGCATCCTAAGATAATTCGCATTGCTTCATTTTGTACCTTCTCCAACTTGCCCATCCTACCTTTACCAAAACAAGAAATGACCTGTACAGCATAATCAATAAGAGATCTTACAGTACTCAAGTATAACATTCGTAGCACAGGGACTCCCACTCCACGTTCTACTCATCCACGGGAGACATTTCCCGTCACGCAGGGTGCAGTCCCACCTCCACAGATCTCCAGTATCATCTATTGATACTGGAAACGGCTCAAAAGGGCCACCACTTATGGTGGTGGCCAAGCCACCTTTTGGGTGGCTTAATCTTCTCTCTCTCTCTTAATCTTCTCTCTCACCATTTGGTCCGGGAGACATCTCCCGTCATGCAGGGTGCAGTCGCACCTCCACAGATCTCCAGTATCATCTATTGAAAAGGGCCACCACTTACGGGCTATTCATGCCCGTGCCACCTTTTGGATGGCTTAATCGTCATCTTGGACACATTCATGGGAGACATCTCCCGTCACGCAGAGTGCACTTGCACCTCCACAGATCTCCAGTATCAGCTCTTGATACTGGTGATGGCTCAAAAGGGCCACCACTTACGAGCTATTCATGCCCGTGCCACCTTTTGGGTGGCTTCATCTTCATCTTAACACATTCACAAGGGACACATTCACATTCATCTCCCGTCATGCAGGGTGCATTCGCACCTCCACAGATCTCCAGTATCAGCTCTTGATACTGCGAATGGCTTAAAACCACTTACGGGCTATTCATGCCCGTGCCACCTTTTGGGTGGCTTAATCTTCATCAATCAATCAATCGACTCTTCAGTGTCCATCTGGTCACCACTTGGTCCGGGAGACATCTCCCGTCACGCAGGGTGCAGTCGCGCCTCCACAGATCTCCAGTATCAGCTCTTGATACTGGTAATGGCTCAAAAGGGCCACCACTTACGGGCTATTCATGCCCGTGCCACCTCTTGGGTGGCTTAATCTTCATCAATCAACTCCCACTCCCTTTCCACAGCATGCCAAAGCCTTCAGAGGTTGTAATCTCTTCCGACATTGACCCAACAGTCTGTTCATCTCAGCTTCCAAACTCTCATGGGTATATCCAACATATATGCCTAAATATTTATATATATATTAACTCTCTCTATATTTTTATCGTTTATTTTCAAAACAATGGGGCTCCGACTTCTACATTCAAACTTAGTTTTGTTTTCATTAACCACCAATCCCATATGGTGACACAGGTTTCCGAAATTGTCCAACACTGTTTGAACCTTTGAAATATCTTTGCCCTGAAACAAAATATCATCGGCATATATGATCGAAGTTACCCCATTTGAGTATTTCTCAGATGCTATCTTATTCATTAGTACATAAGAACATAAGAACAAAGGTAACTGCTGAAGGCCTATTGGCCCATACGAGGCAGCTCCTATTCTATAACCACCCAATCCCACTGATATACTTGTCCAACCCGCGCTTGAAACAATCGAGGGACACCACCTCCACCACGTTACGCGGCAATTGGTTCCACAAATCAACAACCCTGTTACTGAACCAGTATTTACCCAAGTCTTTCCTAAATCTAAACTTATCCAATTTATACTAATTGTTTCGTGTTCTGTCTTGTGTTGATATTTTTAATACCCTATTAATATCCCCCCTGTTATGTCCATTCATCCACTTGTAAACTTCTATCATGCCACCCCTAACTCTTCGCCTTTCCAGTGAATGCAACTTAAGCTTTGTTAATCTTTCTTCATATGAAAGATTTCTAATTTGGGGAATTAACTTATTCATCCTACGTTGGACACGTTCAAGTGAATTTATATCCATTCTATAATACGGCGACCAAAACTGAACTGCATAATCTAAATGGGGCCTAACCAGAGCAAGATATAGCTTAAGAACCACACCAGGTGTCTTGTTACTAACGCTTCGATTAATAAATCCCAGTGTCCTATTCGCCTTATTACGAACATTCATGCATTGATCCTTTTGTTTTAAATTCTTACTAATCATAACTCCCAGATCCCTTTCGCAATCTGACTTCGCAATCTCAACACCATTTACAGAAAGTAAAGGAAGTACCTAAGCAAACATTAGTTGTGGGAGATTCCCAGATAAGGTATTTGGATAGAACGTTTTGTGCTAGAGATAGGGGGAACAGGTTAAGGGTTTGCTATCCCGGAGCTGGCATTGGTGATATTATAAACAACATGAATGATATTATGGCTGGTAATGGGAACAATCCCATTATTTGCATTAGCGTGGGAGGAAATGATGTTGGTCGAGTTAGGAGTGAGGAACTGATTCAGAGGTATAAAACAGCCATAGAGTTAGTTAGGAGCAAGGGAGGAATCCCGATCATATGTGGCATTCTTCCAAGAAAGGGAGTGGGAAATGAATGGATATCGAGGGCACTTGGTGTCAATTGTCGGCTGGAAAGATATTGCAAATCAAATGCAATATCTTTCATAGACAACTGGGAACACTTCTATGGAAGAAATGAAATGTATGCTCGTGATGGGGTGCATCTATCGAGAGCTGGGGTTGTTGCTGTTGCGAACTCGTTAGAAGAAGTGGTTAGAGGTGTTTGTTTGGGTTTAAACTGTTAGTAGATAGAGGTATGGGAATTGATTTGGAGGAAGGAGGTAATAAAAGTATGTGTTTGTGGGAGAAAGGAATTGGCAAAACGATCAGGGAAAGAGAAGGTCCGCAAAATAACAATTCACTTAGGGTATATTACACTAACAGTAGAAGTCTAAGAAATAAAATTAACGAATTAAATGCTCTTGTCTGCACAGAAAAAATAGATATTATTGCACTTACCGAAACGTGGATGAATGTAGAAAATAGAGAACTATTAGCTGAATATCAAATATATGGATTTAAACTATTTCACACAGATAGATATATTAGACGAGGAGGTGGAGTAGCCATATATGTTAGGGACAATTTGAAATGTAGTCTCAAAGAGGGAATCAAAACAGAGCCACACACAGAAACTATTTGGATTGAATTAAACGAAAAAGCTAATAATATTATAATAGGAGTAATATATAGGCCACCAAATTTAGACAGAATGGAAGCAAAGCATCTATGGGATGAAATATCTAGAGCATAAGAACATAAGAAGAACATAAGAACAAAGGCAACTGCAGAAGGCCTATTGGCCCATACGAGGCAGCTCCTATTCTATAACCACCCAATCCCACTCATATACTTGTCCAACCCGCGCTTGAAACAATCGAGGGACCCCACCTCCACCACGTTACGCGGCAATTGGTTCCACAAATCTACAACCCTGTTACTGAACCAGTATTTACCCAAGTCTTTCCTAAATCTAAACTTATCCAATTTATACCCATTGTTTCGTGTTCTGTCCTGTGTTGATACTTTTAATACCCTATTAATATCCCCCTTGTTATGTCCATTCACCCACTTGTAAACCTCTATCATGTCGCCCCTAACTCTTCGCCTTTCCAGTGAATGCAACTTAAGCTTTGTTAATCTTTCTTCATATGAAAGATTTCTAATTTGGGGAATTAACTTAGTCATCCTACGCTGGACACGTTCAAGTGAATTTATATCCATTCTATAATATGGCGACCAAAACTGAACTGCATAATCTAAATGGGGCCTAACTAGAGCAAGATATAGCTTGAGAACCACACCAGGTGTCTTGTTACTAACGCTGCGATTAATAAATCCAAGTGTCCGATTTGCCTTATTACGAACATTTATGCATTGATCCTTTTGTTTTAAATTCTTACTAATCATAACTCCCAGATCCCTTTCGCAATCCGACTTCGCAATCACAACACCATCTAGCTCGTATCTTGTAACTCTATCATCATTACCTAACCTCAGAACTTTACATTTATCAGCATTAAACTGCATCTGCCAATCCTTTGACCATTTCAAAACCCTATCTAGATCAACTTGAAGTGATAGTGAGTCCTCCTCCGAATTAATTTCCCTACCGATTTTCGTATCATCGGCAAATTTGCAAATGTTGCTACTCAAACCTGAATCTAAATCATTTATATATATTATAAACAATAGAGGTCCCAGGACAGAGCCTTGAGGCACTCCACTTACAACATTTTCCCACTCTGACTTGATTCCATTTATACTAACTCTCTGTTTCCTTTGGTATAGCCATGCCCTAATCCAGCTTAATATAGCACCCCCAATACCATGAGACTCTATTTTTTTAATCAGTCTTTCATGTGGCACTGTATCAAAAGCTTTGCTAAAGTCAAGGTATACAACATCGCAATCCTTACCACTATCAACTGCCTCAACAATGCTAGAATAAAAAGATAACAAATTTGTTAAACATGAACGGCCATTTATAAAACCATGTTGCGACTCAATTATTAATTTATGTTTTTCAAGATGAAGACGAATTTTATTTGCTATTATAGATTCGAGTAACTTTCCCACAATAGACGTTAGGCTAATTGGTCGATAGTTAGACGCAAGTGATCTATCTCCTTTCTTAAAAACTGGTATCACATTAGCAACTTTCCAAAACTCTGGCACTCTGCCTGACTCTATTGATTTATTAAATATGGTTGACAGTGGGTCACAAAGCTCCTCTTTGCATTCTTTAAGCACCCTAGCAAACACTTCATCCGGCCCTGGGGATTTGTTTGGTTTGAGTTTTACTATTTGTTTAAGAACATCCTCCCTGGTAACTGCTAAACTCGTCAACCTGTCCTCGTCCCCACCCACATAGACTTGTTCGGCTGAAGGCATATTGTTAAGTTCCTCTTTAGTAAATACAGATACAAAATATTTATTAAAAATACTACTCATCTCTTCATCACTATCTGTTATTTGACCTGTCTCAGTTTTTAATGGACCTATCCTTTCCCTAGTCTTAGTACGATATAACTGAAAAAACCCTTTAGGATTTGTGTTTGCTTGCCCTGCTATGCGAACTTCATAGTTTCTTTTTGCTTTCCTTATCTCTTTTTTAACATTTCTAACCAGTTGTACGAATTCCTGTTCTAAAGTGACCTCCCCATTTTTAATCCTTTTGTACCAAGCTCTCTTTTTACCTATAAGGTTCTTCAAATTCTTTGTTATCCACTTTGGGTCATTAGTATACGATCTATTCAATTTGTATGGTATACTACGTTCCTGTGCTTTGTTTAGAATATTCTTAAATAAGTTATATATTGAATCCACATCGAAATCCCCATTTAAGTCACCTATCGCTGGGTTCATGTCTCGCTCCAAGACCGGCCCACACCCCATACCCAAGCCTTTCCAATCAATTTGACCCAAAAAATTTCTTAGGCTATTAAAATCAGCTTTTCGAAAATCTGGCACTTTAACAGAATTTTCTCCTACTGGTCTATTCCATTCTATGCTAAATCTGATTTCTTTGTGATCACTGCTCCCTAGCTCACTCCCTATTTCGATGTCATTAATTTGCGTTTCCCTGTTAGTTAACACTAAATCTAAAATATTATTTTCCCGTGTTTCATGGTGCCTCCAGGGAGGAGGCATCTAGATCTAACAGTATTTATGTCATGGGTGACTTTAATTTTAGCGGAATAAACTGGTTGAACAAAACAGGGAATAGTGAAGCAGAAGATTTTCTAGAATTAATTGACGATTGCTTTCTTACGCAACACATTAAGGAACCAACACGGGAAAATAATATTTTAGATTTAGTGTTAACTAACAGGGAAACGCAAATTAATGACATCGAAATAGGGAGTGAGCTAGGGAGCAGTGATCACAAAGAAATCAGATTTAGCATAGAATGGAATAGACCAGTAGGAGAAAATTCTGTTAAAGTGCCAGATTTTCGAAAAGCTGATTTTAATAGCCTAAGAAATTTTTTGGGTCAAATTGATTGGAAAGTCTTGGGTATGGGGTGTGGGCCGGTCTTGGAGCGAGACATGAACCCAGCGATAGGTGACTTAAATGGGGATTTCGATGTGGATTCAATATATAACTTATTTAAGAATATTCTAAACAAAGCACAGGAACGTAGTATACCATACAAATTGAATAGATCGAATACTAATGACCCAAAGTGGATAACAAAGAATTTGAAGAACCTTATAGGTAAAAAGAGAGCTTGGTACAAAAGGATTAAAAATGGGGAGGTCACTTTAGAACAGGAATTCGTACAACTGGTTAGAAATGTTAAAAAAGAGATAAGGAAAGCAAAAAGAAACTATGAAGTTCGCATAGCAGGACAAGCAAAGACAAATCCTAAAGGGTTTTTTCAGTTATATCGTACTAAGACTAGGGAAAGGATAGGTCCATTAAAAACTGAGACAGGTCAAATAACAGATAGTGATGAAGAGATGAGTAGTATTTTTAATAAATATTTTGTATCTGTATTTACTAAAGAGGAACTTAACAATATGCCTTCAGCCGAACAAGTCTATGTGGGTGGGGACGAGGACAGGTTGACGAGTTTAGCAGTTACCAGGGAGGATGTTCTTAAACAAATAGTAAAACTCAAACCAAACAAATCCCCAGGGCCGGATGAAGTGTTTGCCAGGGTGCTTAAAGAATGCAAAGAGGAGCTTTGTGACCCACTGTCAACCATATTTAATAAATCAATAGAGTCAGGCAGAGTGCCAGAGTTTTGGAAAGTTGCTAATGTGATACCAGTTTTTAAGAAAGGAGATAGATCACTTGCGTCTAACTATCGACCAATTAGCCTAACGTCTATTGTGGGAAAGTTACTCGAATCTATAATAGCAAATAAAATTCGTCTTCATCTTGAAAAACATAAATTAATAATTGAGTCGCAACATGGTTTTATAAATGGCCGTTCATGTTTAACAAATTTGTTATCTTTTTATTCTAGCATTGTTGAGGCAGTTGATAGTGGTAAGGATTGCGATGTTGTATACCTTGACTTTAGCAAAGCTTTTGATACAGTGCCACATGAAAGACTGATTAAAAAAATAGAGTCTCATGGTATTGGGGGTGCTATATTAAGCTGGATTAGGGCATGGCTATACCAAAGGAAACAGAGAGTTAGTATAAATGGAATCAAGTCAGAGTGGGAAAATGTTGTAAGTGGAGTGCCTCAAGGCTCTGTCCTGGGACCTCTGTTGTTTATAATATATATAAATGATTTAGATTCAGGTTTGAGTAGCAACATTTGCAAATTTGCCGATGATACGAAAATCGGTAGGGCAATTAATTCGGAGGAGGACTCACTATCACTTCAAGTTGATCTAGATAGGGTTTTGAAATGGTCAAAGGATTGGCAGATGCAGTTTAATGCTGATAAATGTAAAGTTCTGAGGTTAGGTAATGATGATAGAGTTACAAGATACGAGCTAGATGGTGTTGTGATTGCGAAGTCGGATTGCGAAAGGGATCTGGGAGTTATGATTAGTAAGAATTTAAAACAAAAGGATCAATGCATAAATGTTCGTAATAAGGCAAATCGGACACTTGGATTTATTAATCGCAGCGTTAGTAACAAGACACCTGGTGTGGTTCTCAAGCTATATCTTGCTCTAGTTAGGCCCCATTTAGATTATGCAGTTCAGTTTTGGTCGCCATATTATAGAATGGATATAAATTCACTTGAACGTGTCCAGCGTAGGATGACTAAGTTAATTCCCCAAATTAGAAATCTTTCATATGAAGAAAGATTAACAAAGCTTAAGTTGCATTCACTGGAAAGGCGAAGAGTTAGGGGTGACATGATAGAGGTTTACAAGTGGATGAATGGACATAACCGGGGGGATATTAATAGGGTATTAAAAGTATCAACACAGGACAGAACACGAAACAATGGATATAAATTGGATAAGTTTAGATTTAGGAAAGACTTGGGTAAATACTGGTTCAGTAACAGGGTTGTTGATTTGTGGAACCAATTGCCGCGTAACATTGTGGAGGTGGGGTCCCTCGATTGTTTCAAGCACGGGTTGGACAAGTATATGAGTGGGATTGGGTGGTTATAGAATAGGAGCTGCCTCGTATGGGCCAATAGGCCTTCTGCAGTTACCTTTGTTCTTATGTTCTTATGTTCTTATCTAGCTCGTATCTTGTAACTCTATCATCATGGATTTAAACTATTTCACACAGATAGATATATTAGACGAGGAGGTGGAGTAGCCATATATGTTAGGGACAATTTGAAATGTAGTCTCAAAGAGGGAATCAAAACAGAGCCACACACAGAAACTATTTGGATTGAATTAAACGAAAAAGCTAATAATATTATAATAGGAGTAATATATAGGCCACCAAATTTAGACAGAATGGAAGCAAAGCATCTATGGGATGAAATATCTAGAGCATCTAGATCTAACAGTATTTATGTCATGGGTGACTTTAATTTTAGCGGAATAAACTGGTTGAACAAAACAGGGAATAGTGAAGCAGAAGATTTTCTAGAATTAATTGACGATTGCTTTCTTACGCAACACATTAAGGAACCAACACGGGAAAATAATATTTTAGATTTAGTGTTAACTAACAGGGAAACGCAAATTAATGACATCGAAATAGGGAGTGAGCTAGGGAGCAGTGATCACAAAGAAATCAGATTTAGCATAGAATGGAATAGACCAGTAGGAGAAAATTCTGTTAAAGTGCCAGATTTTCGAAAAGCTGATTTTAATAGCCTAAGAAATTTTTTGGGTCAAATTGATTGGAAAAGCTTGGGTATGGGGTGTGGGCCGGTCTTGGAGCGAGACATGAACCCAGCGATAGGTGACTTAAATGGGGATTTCGATGTGGATTCAATATATAACTTATTTAAGAATATTCTAAACAAAGCACAGGAACGTAGTATACCATACAAATTGAATAGATCGTATACTAATGACCCAAAGTGGATAACAAAGAATTTGAAGAACCTTATAGGTAAAAAGAGAGCTTGGTACAAAAGGATTAAAAATGGGGAGGTCACTTTAGAACAGGAATTCGTACAACTGGTTAGAAATGTTAAAAAAGAGATAAGGAAAGCAAAAAGAAACTATGAAGTTCGCATAGCAGGGCAAGCAAAGACAAATCCTAAAGGGTTTTTTCAGTTATATCGTACTAAGACTAGGGAAAGGATAGGTCCATTAAAAACTGAGACAGGTCAAATAACAGATAGTGATGAAGAGATGAGTAGTATTTTTAATAAATATTTTGTATCTGTATTTACTAAAGAGGAACTTAACAATATGCCTTCAGCCGAACAAGTCTATGTGGGTGGGGACGAGGACAGGTTGACGAGTTTAGCAGTTACCAGGGAGGATGTTCTTAAACAAATAGTAAAACTCAAACCAAACAAATCCCCAGGGCCGGATGAAGTGTTTGCTAGGGTGCTTAAAGAATGCAAAGAGGAGCTTTGTGACCCACTGTCAACCATATTTAATAAATCAATAGAGTCAGGCAGAGTGCCAGAGTTTTGGAAAGTTGCTAATGTGATACCAGTTTTTAAGAAAGGAGATAGATCACTTGCGTCTAACTATCGACCAATTAGCCTAACGTCTATTGTGGGAAAGTTACTCGAATCTATAATAGCAAATAAAATTCGTCTTCATCTTGAAAAACATAAATTAATAATTGAGTCGCAACATGGTTTTATAAATGGCCGTTCATGTTTAACAAATTTGTTATCTTTTTATTCTAGCATTGTTGAGGCAGTTGATAGTGGTAAGGATTGCGATGTTGTATACCTTGACTTTAGCAAAGCTTTTGATACAGTGCCACATGAAAGACTGATTAAAAAAATAGAGTCTCATGGTATTGGGGGTGCTATATTAAGCTGGATTAGGGCATGGCTATACCAAAGGAAACAGAGAGTTAGTATAAATGGAATCAAGTCAGAGTGGGAAAATGTTGTAAGTGGAGTGCCTCAAGGCTCTGTCCTGGGACCTCTGTTGTTTATAATATATATAAATGATTTAGATTCAGGTTTGAGTAGCAACATTTGCAAATTTGCCGATGATACGAAAATCGGTAGGGAAATTAATTCGGAGGAGGACTCACTATCACTTCAAGTTGATCTAGATAGGGTTTTGAAATGGTCAAAGGATTGGCAGATGCAGTTTAATGCTGATAAATGTAAAGTTCTGAGGTTAGGTAATGATGATAGAGTTACAAGATACGAGCTAGATGGTGTTGTGATTGCGAAGTCGGATTGCGAAAGGGATCTGGGAGTTATGATTAGTAAGAATTTAAAACAAAAGGATCAATGCATAAATGTTCGTAATAAGGCAAATCGGACACTTGGATTTATTAATCGCAGCGTTAGTAACAAGACACCTGGTGTGGTTCTCAAGCTATATCTTGCTCTAGTTAGACCCCATTTAGATTATGCAGTGCAGTTTTGGTCGCCATATTATAGAATGGATATAAATTCACTTGAACGTGTCCAGCGTAGGATGACTAAGTTAATTCCCCAAATTAGAAATCTTTCATATGAAGAAAGATTAACAAAGCTTAAGTTGCATTCACTGGAAAGGCGAAGAGTTAGGGGTGACATGATAGAGGTTTACAAGTGGATGAATGGACATAACCGGGGGGATATTAATAGGGTATTAAAAGTATCAACACAGGACAGAACACGAAACAATGGATATAAATTGGATAAGTTTAGATTTAGGAAAGACTTGGGTAAATACTGGTTCAGTAACAGGGTTGTTGATTTGTGGAACCAATTGCCGCGTAACATTGTGGAGGTGGGGTCCCTCGATTGTTTCAAGCACGGGTTGGACAAGTATATGAGTGGGATTGGGTGGTTATAGAATAGGAGCTGCCTCGTATGGGCCAATAGGCCTTCTGCAGTTACCTTTGTTCTTATGTTCTTATCATCACCTAACCTCAGAACTTTACATTTATCAGCATTAAACTGCATCTGCCAATCCTTTGACCATTTCAAAACCCTATCTAGATCAACTTGAAGTGATAGTGAGTCCTCCTCCGAATTAATTTCCCTACCGATTTTCGTATCATCGGCAAATTTGCAAATGTTGCTACTCAAACTTGAATCTAAATCATTTATATATATTATAAACAACAGAGGTCCCAGGACAGAGCCCTGAGGTACTCCACTAACAACATTATCCCACTCTGACTTAACCCCATTTATACTAACTCTCTGTTTCCTTTGGAATAGCCATGCCCTAATCCAAGTTAATATAGCACCCCCAATACCATGAGACTATCTTTTTAATTAGTCTTTCATGTGGCACTGTATCAAAAGCTTTGCTAAAGTCAAGGTACACAACATCACAATCCTTACCACTATCAACTGCCTCAACTATGCTGGAATAAAAAGTTAGCAAATTTGTTACATTAAACAGGGTGGGACTCAACACTCCTCCCTGAGGTGTGCCGAGTTCAAAAGACCTCACACCTGACATACAACCTAGATACCACACCTGAGCCTTCCTTTCGTAAAGATAATCCCCTATCCAGCGCAATAATTTCCCTTTAACACCAAGACTAGCTAATTCATATAAAATAACCTCTTTGTTGGCTTTATCAAAAGCTCCTTGTAAATCAATGAAAATTCTATAATAATCATTTTCATTAGCTAGACATTTAATGATACAATCAGAGGTACTTTTTCCTTTGAGGAACCTGAACAAATTACTAGACAGCTGATCACCTATTATATATAAAAGTCTATTTAAAATGATCCTCTCCATCATTTTACAAAAACACGAGGTTAAAGACACAGGTCTATACTCTCCATTGGCTTTAGGGATAGAGATGATCATAGCTTTTTTCCATTTACTGGGAATACTGCCCTCTTTATAACTAATATTAAAGAGGTCTAAAAACGTGTTCTGTCTTGCGTCGATACTTTTAATAACCTATTAATATCTCCTTTGTTATGTCCATTCATCCACTTGTAAACCTCTATCATGTCACCCCTAACTCTTCGCCTTTCCAGTGAATGCAATTTAAGCTTTGTTAATCTTTCTTCATATGAAAGATTTCTAATTTGGGGAATTAACAGTCATCCTACGCTGGACACATTCAAGTGAATTTATGTCCATTCTATATAGTACGGCGACCAAAACTGAGCTGCGTAATCTAAATAGGGCCTAACCAGAGCTAGATATAGCTGAAGAACCACACCAGGTGTCTTGTTACTCGTTGTTGTTGTTTAAGATTCTTTACTCAGAACAATAATTCCAGAAGCACGGACTATGGTGAGCCCGTAAGTGGAGGCTCTTTGGAGCCGTTATCTGTATCATAAGAACATAAGAACAAAGGCAACTGCAGAAGGCCTATTGGTCCATACGAGGCAGCTCCTATTTATAACCACCCAATCTTACTGTCCAACCCACGCTTGAAACAATCGAGGGACCCCACCTCCACCACGTTACGCGGCAATTGGTTCCACAAATCAACAACCCTGTTACTGAACCAGTATTTACCCAACTCTTTCCTAAATTGATTGATTGATAAAGATTAAGCCACCCAAGAAGTGGCACGGGCATGAATAGCCCGTAAGTGGTACAATTTTTTTTTTCTCAGTATTCTGAGGTTGCATTTAACCATCAAGCTGTTATCGCGGGGGAGGATACTGCTTCACAGTCTTTATGAGGGTGTCCAGCTGCTGGACACCTTTGTTGACCAGGAGAGTGGCTGTGTTGATGGCTTCAGGGTGGCTACTGCATGATTCAGGAACTCTTAAAGCTCTTCTAAGGTCATTGGTTGCTTCACATTCCAGAAGATAGTGAAGTAATGGCTTTTCTGTGACAGTTTGGCAGAAGATGCACTCTCTCTGTTGGGGTTCACCAATCTCCCAGTTGCATCTGTAACCTAGACGTAGTCTATATAGCCTAACTGCTATTTCCCTGTGGATTCCTTTTGGGATATTTAACCTTTCTAATTTGGTTGCCTGAAGATACCATGTTGCAGATGGCGAACCTTCAGCTATTCTCTGGTGCAGGTCGGCTTTGTTGAGATGTGAGAGTTTTTTGGTGGTGATGTTTTTTATGTTCTCTAGGCTGGGTTGAATTGTTTTATGTATCACTGGATGACGAGTTGCCAATTTAGCAATTTCATAAGCTTTTTCATTTAATGGGATTCCAATATGGGATGGGATCCAGTTTAAAGTTATGCTGAGTCCTTTGCCTTTAGCGACTGCTCCAAGATACAAAATGGTGGTAATTATTTCCACATTATCTTTCCACTGTTTTTGTCCTAGTATTTGAAGTGCAGCTTTTGAGTCTATGATTGCATTTTGAGTGTTTTGTGCAATCACATATGCGAATGCCTGTTGTATGGCAAACAGCTCAGTTTGGGTTGATACTAGTCCTCCCAGTCTCCAATATGCCTGTACGCTGGCCGTGCAAAGAGCAGCGCCAGCACTCTCATATTCTTTGTCCACCGATCCGTCTGTGAAGATGTGGGTGGCTCCTGCTACTGCTATGCTATACATTTGCTCTTCTATTATGCGCCTTAGGATTGTCGGATCATAGGCAGCCTTTTTCATTGGGAGACTTTCTATTACTATTTTGAAAGTAGGCTCTTCCCACGGCGCGGAAGGAGTGTAATTTGGGTGTGGATAATCACCCTCTCTATCAAGAATCATGTTTTTTAAATGTAGTCTGTTTAGGACTTTTCCTGCTCTTGCAACCCAAGAGTTTCCATTGTTTTGGCCTAGTCCAACCACCAAGGCCTGCCGTACTGGGATTGGATCAGAAGAAATAATTATCTTACTGATAATTGTAGCTGTCCTTTGTGATATTCTTTCTTGTAGAGAGGGCAAACCCGTCTCCAGTCTAAGAGTTTCAAGCCTGGTCCACATGGGGGCTCCCAGTGCAGCTCTCATAGCATTGTTTTGGGCAACTTCAAGCTTTTTCCACTGTTGGTGTGATAGATTTGTGAGTGCAGGTGCGGAATAATCGATCACTGATCTGACTGCCTGTACATAGTATGTGCGAAGGACTTGCAGATTGGCTCCTCCAGAGAGGGAGGTTAGCGACCTGAGGATTGCCGTCCGGGCCGCAGTTCGCTCTCTCAAGTAAGTGACCTCAGCATTAAAATTCATGTGTGTGTCCAGGATGATTCCTAGATACTGATAGGTGTCGACCCATTAAATTGGTTGACCCTGTACTGTTAGTTGGATGTTGGGCTTCGCTATTTTTATGGGCATGGCCTTTGACTTTGAGGGGTTGAGTTTGATCCCAATCTGTTTTGCCTCTTTACTGATGCAGTCTAAGCATTTGGGTGCAAGGCGCGCTGCATCCCTTCCTTTTATGATGATGACAAAGTCGTCCGCGTAGTTTAGCAGCCTGTAGTGATGTGGAAGTTTCAACCTCATTATTCTTTCCATTAAACAGTTGAAGAGAAGAGGGCTGAGAAACCTTTCCTAAATCTAAACTTATCCAATTTATACCCATTGTTTCGTGTTCTGTCTTGTGTTGATACTTTTAATACCCTATTAATATCCCCTTTGTTATGTCCATTCATCCACTTGTAAACCTCTATCATGTCACCCCTAACTCTTCGCCTTTCCAGTGAATGCAACTTAAGCTTTGTTAGTCTTTCTTCATATGAAAGATTTCTAATTTGGGGAATTAACTTAGTCATCCTACGCTAGACACGTTCAAGTGAATTTATATCCATTCTATAGTACAGCGATCAAAACTGAACTGCATAATCTAAATGGGGCCTAACCAGAGCTAGATATAGCTGAAGAACCACACCAGGTGTCTTGTTACTAACGCTTCAATTAATAAACCCCAGTGTCCTATTTGCCTTATAACGATACTAAGAACATAAGAACAAAGGCAACTGCAGACGGCCTATTGGCCCATACGAGGCAGCTCCTGTTTATAACCGATTGATTGATTGATGAAGATTAAGCCACCCAAAAGTGGTTTTTAGCCATTCCCAGTATCAAGAGCTGATACTGGAGATCTGTGGAGGTGCGAATGCACCCTGCATGATGGGAGATGTCTCCCTTGTGAATGTGTTAAGATGAAGATGAAGCCACCCAAAAGGTGGCTCGGGCATGAATAGCCCGTAAGAGGTGGCCCTTTTGAGCCATCACCAGTATCAATAGATGATACTGCAGATCTGTGGAGGTGCGACTGCACCCTGCGTGACGGGAGATGTCTCCTGAGAGAATGTGTTAAAATGAAGATGAAGCCACCCAAAAGGTGGCACGGGCATGAATAGCTCGTAAGTGGTGGCCCTTTTGAGCCATCACCAGTATCAAGAGCTGATACTGGAGATCTGTGGAGGTGCAAGTGCACTCTGCGTGACGGGAGATGTCTCCCATGAATGTGTCCAAGATGACGATTAAGCCATCCAAAAGGTGGCACGGGCATGAATAGCCCATAAGTGGTGGCCCTTTTGAGCCATCACTGTTTATAACCACCCAATCCCACTCATATACTTGTCCAACCCGCGCTTGAAACAATCGAGGGACCCCACCTCCACAATGTTACGCGGCAATTGGTTCCACAAATCAACAACCCTGTTACTGAACCAGTATTTACCCAAGTCTTTCCTAAATCTAAACTTATCCAATTTATACTTGAGGCACTCCACTTACAACATTTTCCCACACTGACTTGATTCCATTTATACTAACTCTTTGTTTCCTTTGGTATAGCCATGCCCTAATCCAGCCTAATATAGCACCCCCAATACCATGAGACTCTATCTTTTTAATCAGTCTTTCATGTGGCACTGTATCAAAAGCTTTGCTAAAGTCAAGGTACACAACATCACAATCCTTACCACTATCAACTGCCTCAACTATGCTAGAATAAAAAGATAACAAATTTGTTAAACATGAACGGCCATTTACAAAACCATGCTGCGATTCAAATATTAATTTATGTTTTTCAAGATGAAGACGAATTTTATTTGCTATTATAGATTCGAGTAACTTTCCCACAATAGACGTTAGGCAAATTGGTCTATAGTTAGACGCAAGTGATCTATCTCCTTTCTTAAAAACTGGTATCACATTAGCAACTTTCCAAAACTCTGGCACTCTGCCTGACTCTATTGATTTATTAAATATGGTTGACAGTGGCTCACAAAGCTCCTCTTTACATTCTTTAAGCACCCTGGCAAACACTTCATCCGGCCCTGGGGATTTGTTTGGTTTGAGTTTTACTATTTGTTTAAGAACATCCTCCCTGGTAACTACTAAACTCGTCAACCTGTCCTCGTCCCCACCCACATAGACTTTTTCGGCTGAAGGCATATTGATAAGTTCCTCTTTAGTAAATACAGATACAAAATATTTATTAAAAATACTACTCATCTCTTCATCACTATCTGTTATCTGATACTAGATTAATGATACTAGAGATCTGGCGATGGATGGAGGTCTTCATGATGCTATGCCAGTTATGGAGCTGGTGGGATTTGAACATAGAACAACAAAGGTAACTGCAGAAGATCTATTGGCCCATACGAGGCAACTCCTATCTATAACCACCCAATCCCACTCATATTCTTGTCCAACCCGCGCTAGAGGGACCCAACCCCCACCACATTACGCGGTAATTGGTTCCACAAATCAACAACCCTTTACCGAACCAGTATTTACCCAAGTCTTTCCTAAATCTATACTTATCCAATTCATACTGGCTACCAAAACTGAACTGCATAATCTAACCTAACTAGAGCAAGATATAGCTGAAGAACCACACCAGGTGTCTTGTTACTAACGCTTCGATTAATAAATCCCAGTGTCCTATTTGCCTTATAACGAACATTCATGCATTGATCCTTATGTTTTAAATTCTTACTAATCATAACTCCCAGATCCCTTTCGCAATCCGACTTCGCAATCACAACACCATCTAGCTCGTATCTTGTAACTCTATCATCATTACCTAGCCTCAAAACTTTACATTTATCAGCATTAAACTGCATCTGCCAATCCTTTGACCATTTCAAAACCCTATTTAGATCAACTTAACATAGGAACATAAGAACATAAGAAGAAAGGCAACTGCAAAAGGCCTATTAGCCCATACGAGGCGCCTCCTATTTATAACCACTCCCACTCATATACATGTTCAGTAACCCTGTTACTGAACCAGTATTTACCCAAGTCTTTCCTAAATCGAAACTTATTCAATTTATATCCATTGTTTCGTGTTCTGTCTTGTGTTGATACTTTTAATACCCTATTAATATCCCCTTTGTTATGTCCATTTATCCACTTGTAAACCTCTATCATGTCACCCCTAACTCTTCGCCTTTCCAGTGAATGCAACTTCACTGGAAAGCTTTGTTAATCTTTCTTCATATGAAAGATTTCTAATTTGGGGAATTAACTTAGTCATCCTATGTTGGACACGTTCAAGTGAATTTATATCCATTCTATATAGTACGGCGACCAAAACTGAACTGCATAATCTAAATGGGGCCTAACCAGAGCAAGATATAGCTTAAGAACCTGTTTCCTTTGGAATAGCCATGCCCTAATCCAACTTAATATAGCACCTCCAATACCATGAGCTTTTTTTTTTTTAATCAATCTTTCATGTGGCACCGTATCAAAAGCTTTGCTAAAGTCAAGGTACACGACATCACAATCAACTGCCTCAACTATGCTGGAATAAAAAGATAGCAAATTTGTTAAACAGGTGCAGTCACAGTGAGAGGTTGTGTTAGCTGGAGCTCCGATTCTAATAACATTATTATTGCAATAATGGAAGGATTAGTGAAGAATTTGGTGAGTCTGGTTGGAGATCTGAGAGCAGAGATGGATTCCCTGCGGGAGGAGGTACGACGTCTGAGACTTCGGGAGGAAACGAAGGAGGAGGCCAGTGTTGACGGGACCTCATTAAGAAGGACTGACGGGACCAGTATTAAGAAGTCCTCGTCTTGGCAAGTTGTGAAAGACAGGGGTCTTAAGAAGACCTTGGCAAAAGCGACAACTAATAGCCTACACCTAAAAACTTTTAACGCATTTGACGTATTAGAGGACGAGTGCTGTGTTGAACCTGTTGTTCAACGAGGTGGCAAAGACAAAGTAACGAGGAGCATTGAAGCGCAGGTCCCTCAAACTGCTCGAAAGGAAAAGGGAGAATCGAAGCGAATTTTGGTTGTGGGAGATTCCCAGGTAAGGTATTTAGACAACGTTTTGTGCCAGAGATAGGGGGAACAGATTAAGGGTTTGCTATCCGGGAGCTGGAATTGGTGATATTGTCGGAAACATGAATGATATTATGACAGGAAATGGGAACAAACCCATTATTTGTATTAGTGCAGGGGGTAATGATGTTGGACGAGTTACTAGTGAGGAACTAATACAGAGATTCAGGACAGCCATTGAATTAGTTAGGAGCAAGGGAGGAATCCCGATCATATGTGGCATTCTTCCAAGAAAGGGAGTGGGAAATGAATGGATGTCGAGGGAAATTGGTGTCAATCGCCGGCTGGAAAGATATTGCAAATCAAATGCAATATCTTTCATAGACAACTGGAAACACGTCTATGGAAGAAATGAAATGTATGCTCGTGATGGGGTGCATCTATCGAGAGCTGGGGTTGTTGCTGTTGCGAACTCGTTGGAAGAAGTGGTTAGAGGTGTTTGTTTGGGTTAAAACTGTTAGTAGATAGAGGTAAGAACATAAGAACAAAGGTAACTGCAGTCTCATGGTATTGGGGGTGCTATATTAAGCTGGATTAGGGCATGGCTATACCAAAGGAAACAGAGAGTTAGTATAAATGGAATCAAGTCAGAGTGGGAAAATGTTGTAAGTGGAGTGCCTCAAGGCTCTGTCCTGGGACCTCTGTTGTTTATAATATATATAAATGATTTAGATTCAGGTTTGAGTAGCAACATTTGCAAATTTGCCGATGATACGAAAATCGGTAGGGAAATTAATTCGGAGGAGGACTCACTATCACTTCAAGTTGATCTAGATAGGGTTTTGAAATGGTCAAAGGATTGGCAGATGCAGTTTAATGCTGATAAATGTAAAGTTCTGAGGTTAGGTAATGATGATAGAGTTACAAGATACGAGCTAGATGGTGTTGTGATTGCGAAGTCGGATTGCGAAAGGGATCTGGGAGTTATGATTAGTAAGAATTTAAAACAAAAGGATCAATGCATAAATGTTCGTAATAAGGCAAATCGGACACTTGGATTTATTAATCGCAGCGTTAGTAACAAGACACCTGGTGTGGTTCTCAAGCTATATCTTGCTCTAGTTAGGCCCCATTTAGATTATGCAGTTCAGTTTTGGTCGCCATATTATAGAATGGATATAAATTCACTTGAACGTGTCCAGCGTAGGATGACTAAGTTAATTCCCCAAATTAGAAATCTTTCATATGAAGAAAGATTAACAAAGCTTAAGTTGCATTCACTGGAAAGGCGAAGAGTTAGGGGTGACATGATAGAGGTTTACAAGTGGATGAATGGACATAACCGGGGGGATATTAATAGGGTATTAAAAGTATCAACACAGGACAGAACACGAAACAATGGATATAAATTGGATAAGTTTAGATTTAGGAAAGACTTGGGTAAATACTGGTTCAGTAACAGGGTTGTTGATTTGTGGAACCAATTGCCGCGTAACATTGTGGAGGTGGGGTCCCTCGATTGTTTCAAGCACGGGTTGGACAAGTATATGAGTGGGATTGGGTGGTTATAGAATAGGAGCTGCCTCGTATGGGCCAATAGGCCTTCTGCAGTTACCTTTGTTCTTATGTTCTTATGTTCTTATGTTCTATTTGGATAGAATTATACGAAAAAGCAAATAATATTATAATAGGAGTTATATATAGGCCACCAAATTTAGACAGAATGGAAGCAAAGCATCAATGGGATGAAATATCTAGAGCATCTAGATCTAACAGTATTTACGTCATGGGTGACTTTAATTTTAGTGGAATAAACTGGTTGAACAAAACAGGGAATAGTGAAGCAGAAGATTTTCTAGAATTAATTAACGATTGCTTTCTTACGCAACACATTAAGGAACCAACACTGGAAAATAATATTTTAGATTTAGTGTTAACTAACAGGGAAACACAAATTAATGATAACGAAATAGGGAGTGAGCTAGGGAACAGTGATCACAAAGAAATCAGATTTAGCATAGAATGGAATATACCTGTAGGAGAAAATTCTGTTAAAGTGCAAGATTTTCGAAAAGCTGATTTTAATAGCCTAAGAAATTTTTTGGGTCAAATTGATTGGAAAGTCTTGGGTATGGGGTGGGGGCCGGTCTTAGAGCGAGACATGAACCCAGCGACAGGTGACGTAAATGGGGATTTCGATGTGGATTCAATATATAACTTATTTAAGAATATTCTAAACAAAGCACAGGAACGTAGTATACCATACAAATTGAATAGATCGATTACTAATGATCCAAAGTGGATAACAAAGAATTTGAAGAACCTTATAGGTAAAAAGAGAGCTTGGTACAAAAGGATTAAAAATGGGGAGGTCACTTTAGAACAGGAATTCGTTCAACTGGTTAGAAATGTTAAAAAAGAGATAAGGAAAGCAAAAAGAAAATATGAAGTTCGCATAGCAGGGCAAGCAAAGACAAATCCTAAAGGTTTTTTCAGTTATATCGTACTAAGACTAGGGAAAAAATAGGTCTAATAAAATCTGAGACAGGTCAAATAACAGATAGTGATGAAGAGATGAGTAGTATTTTTTATAAATATTTTGTATCTGTATTTACTAAAGAGGAACTTAACAATATGCCTTCAGCCGAACCAGTTTATGTGGGTGGGGACGAGGACAGGTTGACGAGTTTAGCAGTTACCAGGGAGGATGTTCTTAAACAAATAGTAAAACTCAAACCAAACAAATCCCCAGGGCCGGATGAAGTGTTTGCCAGGGTGCTTAAAGAATGCAAAGAGGAGCTTTGTGACCCACTGTCAACCATATTTAATAAATCAATAGAGTCAGGCAGAGTGCCAGAGTTTTGGAAAGTTGCTAATGTGATACCAGTTTTTAAGAAAGGAGACAGATCACTTGCGTCTAACTATCGACCAATTAGCCTAACGTCTATTGTGGGAAAGTTACTCGAATCTATAATAGCAAATAAAATTCGTTGTCATCTTGAAAAACATAAATTAATAATTGAGTCGCAACATGGTTTTATAAATGGCCGTTCATGTAACAAATTTGTTATCTTTTTATTCTAGCATTGTTGAGGGAGTTGATAGTGGTAAGGATTGCGATGTTGTGTACCTTGACTTTAGCAAAGCTTTTGATACAGTGCCACATGAAAGACTGATTAAAAAGATAGTCTCATGGTATTGGGGGTGCTATATTAAGCTGGATTAAAGCATGGCTATACCAAAGGAAACAGAGAGTTAGTATAAATGGAGTCAAGTCAGAGTGGGAAAATGTTGTAAGTGGGGTGCCTCAGGGCTCTGTCCTGGGACCTCTGTTGTTTATAATATATATAAATGATTTAGATTCAGGTTTGAGTAGCAACATTTGCAAATTTGCCGATGATACAAAAATCGGTAAGGAAATTAATTCGGAGGAGGACTCGCTATCACTTCAAGTTGATCTAGATAGGGTTTTGAAATGGTCGAAGGATTGGCAGATGCAGTTTAATGCTGATAAATGTAAAGTTCTGAGGATAGGTAATGATGATAGGGTTACAAGACACGAGCTAGATGGTGTTGAGATTGCGAAGTCGAATTGTGAAAGGGATCTGGGAGTTATGATTAGTAAGAATTTAAAACAAAAGGATCAATGCATAAATGTTCGTAATAAGGCAAATCGGACACTTGGATTTATTAATCGCAGCGTTAGTAACAAGACACCTGGTGTGGTTTTCAAGCTATATCTTACTCTAGTTAGGCCCCATTTAGATTATGCAGTTCAGTTTTGGTCGCCATATTATAGAATGGATATAAATTCACTTGAACGTGTCCAGCGTAGGATGACTAAGTTAATTCCCCAAATTAGAAATCTTTCATATGAAGAAAGATTAACAAAGCTTAAGTTGCATTCACTGGAAAGGCGAAGAGTTAGAGGTGACATGATAGAGGTTTACAAGTGGGTGAATGGACATAACAAAGGGGATATAAATAGGGTATTAAAAGTATCATCACAAGAGAGAACACGAAACAATGGGTATAAATTGGATAAGTTTAGATTTAGGAAAGACTTGGGTAAATACTAGTTCAGTAACAGGGTTGTTGATTTGTGGAACCAATTGCCAATTGCCCCACCTCCACGTTGTGGAGGTGGGGTCCCTCGATTGTTTCAAGCATGGGTTGGACATGTATATGAGTGGGATTGGGTGGTTATAAATAGAAGCTGCCTCGTATTGGCCAATAGGCCTTCTGCAGTTGCCTTTGTTCTTATGAAGGGCCATTTGTAAAACCATGTTGCGACTTGTGTTTTTCAAGATGAAGACGAATTTTATTTGCAATTATCGATTCAAGTAACTTTCCCACAATAGACGTTAGGCTAATTGGTCGATAGTTTGACGCAAGTGATCTATCTCCTTTCTTAAAAATTGGTACCACATTAGCAACTGTAACAGTGAGAGGTTGACGCTGTCACAGTGAGAGGTTGTGTTAGCTGGAGCTCCGATTGTAGTAATATTATTACAGCAATAATGGAAGGATTAGTGAAGGAACTGATGAGTCTGGTTGGAGCGCTGAGGACAGAGCTGGATTCTCTACGATAGGAGGTACGACAGCTGAAACAGCAACAAGAGGGAACAAAGGAGGAGACCAGTAGTAAAAAGACCTCGTTTTGGAAAGTTGTAAAGGACAGGGGCCTTAAGAAGACTTTGATAAAACCGCCTACAGACGCCCTAAGAACGTCTAATTCATTTGCCGTATTGGAGGACGAGTGCTGTGGTGAGACTGTGGATCACGCAAAAGGGAAAGCAAAGAAGAGCAACGAAGCGCAGGCCCCTCAGAGAGTAAAGGAAGTACCTAAGCAAACTTTAGTTTGCTTAGGTACTTCCTTTACTTAGGTACTTAGGTACTTAGGTTTGGAAGATTCCCAGATAAGGTATTTGGATAGAACGTTTTGTGCTAGAGATAGGGAGAACAGGTTAAGGGTTTGCTACTCCGGAGCTGGCATTGGTGATATTATAAACAACATGAATGATATTATGGCTGGAAATGGGAACATCTCGTCATTTGCATTAGCGCGGGAGGAAATGATGTTGGTCGAGTTAGGAGTAAGGAACTGATTCAGAAGTATAGAAAAACAGCAATTGAATTAGTCTTGATAGCAAGGAAGGAATCCCGATCATATGTGGCATTCTTCCAAGGAAGGGTGTGGGAAATGAATGGATGTCGAGGGCACTTGGTGTCAATTGCCGGCTGGAAAGATATTGCAAATCAAATGCAATATCTTTCATAGACAACTGGGAACACTTCTATGGAAGAAATGAAATGTATGCTCGCAATGGGGTGCATCTTTCGAGGGCTGGGGTTGTTGCTGTTGCGAACTCGTTGGAACCAGTGGTTAGAGGTGTTTGTTTGGGTTTAAACTGTTAGTAGATAGTAGGTATGGGAATCGATTTGGAAGGAAGGAGGTAATAAACGTATGTGTTTGTGGGAGAAAAGGAATTGGCAAAATGATCAGGAAAAGAGAAGAGCCTCAAAATAACAATTCACTTAGGGTATATTTCACTAACACTAGAAGTCTAAGAAATAAAATAAACGATTTAAATGCTCTTATCTGCACAGAAAAAATAGATATTATTGCAATGTGCGTTCGACAAGTCGAACGCACATTGCGGCGGCAGTCCTGATGTGTGTACTGTCGTCACTCCTGCGCGAGGGTCGGAATAACATCCATTGGGCGAGTAGCTGTTGAGTTTCCATATTCTGCTCTTTGGCAGGCTCAACGATGCGCTTTGGCTTGCTCTGGGGAACGACGCCCGCCACTGCCCCCCGAATGAGAAGGCAGGAGGCAAACTTACCGAAACGTGGATGAATGTAGAAAATAGAGAGCTATTAGCTGAATATCAAATAAATGGATTTAAACTATCAAATCAAATGTTTATTTAGGTAAGGTACATACATACAAGAGATTTTAAAAAGAGTGATATGGCTAGTACATACAATGCCTAAAGCCACTATTACGCAAAGCGTTTCGGGCATGAAAAACTTAAATGACTAAAGCTTAATACTAATTGAGCATAAAGAATAAAATGAGTTGAGAACAAATAAAAAAAAAGAGATAAAAAAGGGGGTATCATGGCTGAAAAAGCAGCACAAATACAATTCTGTCGACAAACAGCGCCATTTAAAAAAAACAGACATTGGATGACATTAGAGGGGTAAGGTAGGTTACAGGGAATTTATTAGGTATAGCTTCGTTTTTATCTTAAACTGATTGAGAGATGTACAGTCTTTAACATGGTTGGGAAGGTCATTCCACATTCTGGGTCCCTTGATTTGTAGAGCATTTCTAGTTTGATTAAGTCGAACGCTAGGAATATAAAAAATGTATTTATTTCTGGTGTGGTGCTCATGGGTTCTGTTTCTATGAAGCTTTTGAGGTCAGGATTGGCATTACAGTTCAGTGTTTTATAAATGTATAATACACATGAGAGAATGTGCAGTGACTTAATATCTAACATTTTCAGAGATTTGAGTAGGGGTACCAAGTGATGTCTGGGGCCAGGGTTGGATATTGTCCTAATAGCAGCTTTGTGTTGAGTAATTAGAGGACGTAAATAGTACATACAATGCCTAAAGCCACTATTACGCAAAGCGTTTCGGGTTTCAAAAAAAAAGGCGGGAAACGCTGGCGGGTGGCACCGGCTCCGACACTGCTGCTGAAAATTCGTGTTAATTTCGTCTCCACCCAACGTTGCATGGCCTAACTGCTGCCCAGCGCGAGTTAAGTGCATGGAGACTTAATATGCCATAACTCACAGTGAACCTTAACAGTAATCAACCTAAATTAACCATTTTTCACCTGCCTATCTACGACCCTTCTGCCAAGCGTTCCCCATACGCCCATCCCTACTATAATTCATCAAGTATCTACCTTTAGAAACACTACCAAGAATCTATCGCTGAAAACATGCCCAAATATAAAAACAAGCAAGGTAGGGGTGCCTCTCACTCTGGATCCATTACTCCTAGAGATCTGAATGGAACACTGGCAACGCTGCAATCCTCGCTGATGTTGGTAAACACAGCATCCGCTCCCCCTCCTCACTCCCCCCCCTTCAACTCACATCGAATCTCTAGCTGTAGAATTCATTCAATCTATGGCTCCCTGTCTAAACTTCAAACCTCTCAGAAGTAACCCATGGCTTCAGAAACTGCACAACCTTGTGCAAATGCAATCTGAAGCTATTTCGGCCCTCCAAGCCACAGTCACCCGACAACAACAAACCATAGACCGCCTCCTTGAATCGTCGACGAACAACAACCAAGAAATTCTCAACTTACAAACTGTTGCAAATGGTTCAATGGATCAAATACATAAGATTCAGGCCGAGGAAACCCTCTCAGCTCAAAGTGACCTCCTTCAAAAGCTGGAAAAACAGATCAATCTTCTTCAGATTCACCAGGCGGCTTCCGAAGATGACCAAGAGCAACAACAACTTCATGACTCCCTGATAATTAGCTCTACTGATCTACCTGAAGAACAACAAGGTGAGAATTGTTGTAACATAGTCCACACCCTAATTAATTCAAAGATCAGAGTCAATGTTGAAATCAAATCAGCTATCAGGATAGATAAAAACAGTCCCCGTAGCAGTAGGAGAATGCTCATCAAACTTGTAAATCCCTCTGCGAAGTTTGACCTCATACAATCAGCTGCTAAGTATAAAACCAACCTCTATATAAATGAGTGTCTTACAAAGCAGCGTGGATCCCTCCTCTACAGGCTGCGTCAAATTCGCAAACAAAACCCTGGTCTTATCAAGCAGTGCTACACTAGGAATGGAACGATTTTTGCGAAGAAGGAAAGTACAGGAAAAAGATATGAAATAAAATGTGACCAACAACTACTGGTCTTCTTTAGTGACTGTGGTATATCTGAAAACCTGAACCCGACCAATGCCAGTACTTAAAATAACTCTTTCAGTGCCTGAGCCTAACCTAACTTAATCTAACTTTGTCTAAGGTGCTGTCTCTGCCTTACCATTTACCTAATGTTCTCTCATTCATATAATTTCCTAAATAATCCATCAAGTCTCCATGCACTTATGCAAGCATCTACCTCAGTTTCATTGTAAAATTTTACTCTTATATCTAATCTTACCCTATTCCATATAAATTGTAAATTTAATTGTATTGATCTATGTCATTTATTGAAATCAATTATTGATCTCATTTTGTTGTTTTAATTAAGTTCATTCTAATTATAGGTTAAAACTAAGCTAAATAAAATTTATTATCTTTAAGATTATTTTACTTTACAATTATCATGTCAATTTTTTTTTATATATTCATCTTGACAGTCTCTACTGATTTTTTTGTTCTCTCCACCAAACTTGTGTATCCTCCATGGCTATCTAGTGACTTTTATTCTACCTCTAATTGTTTCGATTCTTTTGTTTACTTGCATTTATTGTTGTGTTTTGCCATAATTATTCTCTAATTTTAGCAGACTCAACACTTTGTAAGCTCTTATTGTATTGTTATATTATTATATTGCTGTGTTTTGCTATAATTACTTTCTATTTTACAGCAGATTTAGTTTTCATCTGTTCCTGAAATTGCTTATCTTATTGTATCGTGACATTATCTTATATATATGCTTACTGATATTGATCCAGATCGAAATCTTCTGTCCCATATCCACACAAATCAGCACATTGATCATCATTATTGAAGGTATTACACAGCAAATCTTGCAAAAAACAAACTCCTAAATAGCACCTGCTTATCAGTTTACAACCAAAATGTTAGGTCACTTGGTAAACATTCATTTTGATGATATAAATGCACTTCTTACAGCACTAGGTACTAAATTATCTTTCATCATTTTAATAGAAACTTGGCTAAGTAATGACTATACCCAACTCTACAATTTAGCTGGTTATAAAGCCATTCATAACTGCAGGCCTAATAAAAAAGGTGGCGGTACAGCAATATATTACAAAGATACCTTCACTTGCAATAGTGTCATTAGTGATAGAGACGACTATTGTGAATATACCTTTGCCAAGTTCTCCAGTAAATCCCTTAAATCCTCCCTGATAATCGGTGCCATCTATAGATTTCCTAATACCAACATAGCTTTATTCTCTGACAATGTAAGGAATCTTATCATAAATAACAATCTCAACAAAAATCACATCATTCTGGGAGGTGATTTCAATATTGACCTGGGTCTTCAAAACAACCCTCAAGTTGACTATTTCCGTAACAGCATGCACTCCTGTATGCAAATCCCCACAATCACCAAGCCCACCCGAGTCACTCAAACATCTGCCACTACCCTGGATCACCTATGGACTAATATAACAGCTCCCCTTACATCTGGGGTAATTTATGACAGAACAACTGACTATCCTACTTTCCTCATAGCAAACATTGACACATCACCACCAGAAACCAAAAAACTTTCATTCAGGTTACATAGTGAATCAGCTTTAGGCAATCTCTCTAATGCACTCCACAATATTAACTGGGAATCTGAATTTAATAATACACAGGATATAAACTCATTAACTAACCTCTTTCTCTCCAAAACTCTAAGCCTCTACAACACTCACTGTCCCCTCCTTACCAAACAAGTAATTGATGAAAGAAAAAATAACCCGTGGCTCACAAGTGGCATAATTAAATCAATCAACAAAAAACATGAATACGAAAAGAAATTTAGGAGTGGCCTAGTTTCAATGGAAGTAGTTAAAAGGTACTCATCAGTGCTTACCAGTATCATAAGAAAAGCAAAACTTTCATATTATGAGACTAGATTCAAAGAAGCAAAAGGCAACATGAAAAGCACATGGAATACCATCTCTAACATCCTGGGAACTAAACAACACTCCCACAACCAGATAACACTCTCTAAGGATGGCCTTACACTGTCATCTGACTTAGAAATGGCGAATGAATTTAATAGCTTCTTTTCATCGATTGGTGCTAACCTTGCAAGTAAAATCCCACAGACTCAGACACATATCAACACATATCTCTCAGGCAGCTATCCAAACTCTCTTCTCCTCTCACCAGTCAACCCGTCAGATGTTGTGTCCATCATACACTCACTAAAAACCAATGCTGGGAACATCAGTGAAATCCCATCCATTGTATACGAGAGCGCCTCCCATGCCCTTGCGCCACCTATAGCTCTGCTGTTCAACAAATCCCTTGAGTGTCATACCTTCCCTGATATCCTTAAAAAAACAAGAGTAATGCCAGTTCATAAAGGAGGTAATCCGTCAGACATAAACAACTATAGACCAATATCGAACCTACCCATACTATCAAAAATATTTGAAAAAAATTTCTACAAACAGCTCTACTCCTATCTCGTAAAATTCGACATTCTTAGCCCCTGTCAGTTTGGATTCCGCTCTCAAAAGAGTACCAACGATGCAATTATTAGTCTCCTTGATATAATTTACTCAGCTCTAGACAAAAATGAGTTTCCAATTGGACTCTTCATTGACCTGAGAAAGGCCTTTGATACTATTAATCACGATTACCTCTTAAGTAAACTCCATCATTATGGAATCCGAGGCCATGCACTGGACTATATCCAATCCTATCTTAGTGATAGACACCAATGTGTAGCCATCAATAATATAATCTCTCCCATTCTACCAATAACTGTTGGAGTGCCACAGGGCAGCATCTTGGGACCTCTTCTTTTTCTTATATACATTAATGATCTGCCTAATGTCTCTAACATTCTGAAACCTATTTTGTTTGCTGATGATACTACCCTCATCTACTCCAACCCCAACCCACATACACTAAATGGTGTTGTTAATAATGAACTAAAAATAGTCCACTTATGGATGTCAACCAACAAACTAACACTTAACATAGAAAAGACCTACTACATCCTATTCAGAAGCAAATCTACAAATGCAATTCAGCTTCAGATTGACAATGTAAACATTAGCAATAAAAATGATGGAAAGTTTCTTGGCATATTCCTAGACAAGAGACTCAACTTCAATACCCACATACAACACATAACTAAGAAAGTCTCTAAAACAGTTGGTATACTCTCCAAAATCAGATATTATGTACCTAACTCTGCTCCCATCTCTCTATATTATGCACTAATCTATCCCTATCTCAACTATGGTATCTGTGCATGGGGTTCAACCACTGCAAACCACCTCAAGTCCATCATCACCCAGCAAAAATCTGCTATCAGAATAATATCAAATTCTGCTTTCAGACAACACACAGCCCCCTTGTTTAACTCCCTAAACATACTAAACATAATCTCACTCCACAAATTCTCTTGTGTCAACTACATTTACAAAACCCTGTTCTTAAATGCAAATCCTTGTCTGAAACTCTTCTTGGACAGATGTAATAGGACCCATTATCACCACACCAGAAATAAATATCTCTTTGATATCCCCAGAGTTAAACTTAATCTGTGTAAACACTCTATGCAAATAAAGGGACCCAGTTTATGGAACTCAATCCCTACTGAATTGAAAAGCTGTCCAACTTTTACATCATTCAAAATCAATACTAAAAAGTACCTAATTTCATCTTCATAGTTTTTCACTTTTTGCCTTAAAATTGCACTGTATCAATTGCTACCCAATCTCCCAACCTTTATGTTCCCAATTTGAACATCTTTACCATTGTGATCATTGCTGTTTTCTTATATGTGCTGCCAATCTGTTGTATGGTGTTTATAAATCTTGTTTATCTGTATCTTTTGCTACCCAGTCTCCCAATCTTTATGTACCCAATCTGAACATCTTTACCATTATGATCATTGCTGTCTTATATGTGCTGTCAATCTGCTGTATGGTGTCTATTAACCTTGTTTAAATTACTAATCAAGCTGTCAATGTAATCAATCAGAGCTTTAATATAACAATGTGCTTTAATATACCTACTTATCTCTCTCATCTCATTTTTCCCTTGTAATGTATCTTTATCATTTATCAATTCTGATTGAAATTACCTACTTAAAATTATCTGCTAGATTAAGGACCTGCCCGAAACGCTGTGCGTACTAGTGGCTTTACAAGAATGTAAATACTGTACTATCCAATGTATTCTCACAAACCCAATGTACCTTCTTGTATATATATAAATAAATAAAATAAATAAATAAATAAATAAATGATTTTGGGTAGTAGAACCATAAGCACAAATACCATAGTTGAGATATGGATAGATGAGGGAGTAATAGAGAGTCACCAGGGCAGAGCGGGGTACATAATATCTGATCTTAGAAAGAATGCCAACAGTTTTTGAAACTTTTTTTGATATATTTAGAATGTGTCCCTGGAAATTCAGCTTGTGGTCAATGAGAATGCCAAGGAATTTGCCATCTAATTTGTTACGAATTTGGGTATTGTTTATTTTGAGATTTTTTTGATTAGAGGATTTATTGCCAAACAGAATATAGAAAGTTTTGTCAATGTTAAGGGTGAGTTTGTTGGCAGTTAGCCAAAGATGGACTTTATTTAGCTCAGTATTTACTGTGGCATTTAGAGCAAGGGGGTCAGGACTGGAGTAAATGAAGGTTGTGTCGTCAGTAAATAGAATTGGTTTGGGGTGTTGGGAGGCATTTGGAAGGTCATTAGATGTAGAAATGTAGATGAGAAAGAGGAGGGAGCCAGGTATGCTGCCCTGAGGAACACCAATGTTGATGGGTAAGGTGGGAGAAATTGAATTATTCACAGAAACATACTGGAGCCTGTCAGTAAGGTAGGATTTGAGGTATTACAGGGAGTGTCCTCTGACTCCATAATGATGTAATTTAAGAAGAAGGTTTTGGTGGATGACAGTGTCAAAAGCCTTACGCAGGTCCACAAATAACCCAACAGGGAACTCATTTTTATCAAGAGCTGTATAAATCAAGTTAAGCATACTAATAAGTGCATCGTTAGTGCCTTTTTTCGGTCTGAAGCCATATAGGCAAGAGCTAAGTATATTGTGTTTGGCTAGATAAGAGTAAAGCTGCTTGTAGATTAGTTTTTAAAAAAAATTTGACAAGTTAGGCAGGATTGATATAGGTCTGTAGTTGTTAACATCTGTGAGATCACCACATATATGTACAGGGGTAACTCTCACATTTTTTTTGATATCAGGAAAGGTTTGGAGTTCAAGTGACTTGTTGAAGAGCAATGCAATAGCAGGGGCTAGAGCAATGCTATGAAGCAATGCAATAGCAGGGGCTATTTCACACCTATAGATATATTAGACGAGGAGGGGGGGAGTAGCCATATATGTTAGGGACAATTTGAAATGTAGTCTCAAAGAGGGAATCAAAACTGAGCCACATACTGAAACTATTTGGATAGAATTAAACGAAATAGCAAATACATTATAATAGGAGTTATATATAGGCCACCAAATTTAGTCAGAATGGAAGCAAAGCATATATGGGATGAAATATCTAGGGTATCTAGATCTAACTGTATTTATGTCATGGGTGACTTTAATTTTAGTGGAATAAACTGGTTGAACAAAACAGGGAATAATGAAGCAGAAGATTTTCTAGAATTATTTGACGATTGCTTTCTTACACAACACATTAAGGAACCAACGCGGGTAAATAATATTTTAGATTTAGTGTTAACTAACAGGGAAACACAAATTAAGGACATCGAAATAGGGAGTGAGCTAGAGAACAGTGATCATAAAGAAATCAGATTTAGCATTCAATAAAATAGATCTGTAGGAGAGATCTGTAGGAATTCTGTTAAAGTGCCTGATTTTAGAAAAGCTGATTTTAATAGCCTAAGAAATTTTTTGGGTCAAATAGATTGGAAAGTCTTGGGTATGGGTTGTGGGCCGGTATTGGAGCTAGACGTGAACCCAGCGATAGGTGACGTAAAAGGGTTTTTCGGTGTGGATTCAAAAAATAACCTATTTAAAAATATTCTGACCAAAGCCCAGGAATGTACTATACCATATAAATTGAATAGATCGAATAATAATGATCCACAGTGGATAACAAAGGATCTGAAGAACCTTATAGGTAAAAAGAGAGTGTAGTACAAAAGGATTAAGAATGGGGAAGTCTGGATAGAACAGGAATTCGTACAATTAGTTACATAAGAACATAAGAACAAATGTAACAGCAGAAGGCCTATTGGCCCATACGAGGCAGCGCCTATCTATAACCACCCAATCCCACTCATATACTTGTCCAACCCGCGCTTGAAACAATCGAGGGACCCCACCTCCACCACATTACGCGGCAATTGGTTCCACAAATCAACAACCCTGTTACTGAACCAGTATTTACCCAAGTCTTTCCTAAATCTAAACTTATCCAATTTATACCCATTGTTTCGTGTTCTGTCTTGTGTTGATATTTTTAATACCTTATTAATATCCCCCCTGTTATGTCCATTCATCCACTTGTAAACCTCTATCATGTCACCCCTAACTCTTCGCCTTTCCAGTGAATGCAACTTAAGCTTTGTTAATCTTTCTTCATATGAAAGATTTCTAATTTGGGGAATTAACTTAGTCATCCTACGCTGGATACGTTCAAGTGAATTTATATCCATTCTATAATACGGGTTACAGGCTCACCATAGCCCGTGCTACATGGACACTCCGTCCTGAATAGCTAAATCTTTAACAAACAACAACATATAATACAGCGACCAAAACTGAACTGCATAATCTAAATGGGGCCTAACCAGAGCAAGATATAGCTTAAGAACCACACCAGGTGTCTTGTTACTAACGCTTCGATTAATAAATCCAGTGTCCTATTCGCCTTATTACGAACATTCATGCATTGATCCTTTTGTTTTAAATTCTTACTAATCATAACTCCCAGATCCCTTTCGCAATCTCAACACCATCTAGCTCGTATCTTGTAACTCTATCATCATTACCTAGCCTCAGAACTTTACATTTATCAGCATTAAACTGCATTTGCCAATCCTTTGACCATTTCAAAACCCTATCCAGATCAACTTGAAGTGATAGTGAGTCCTCCTCCGAATTAATTTCCCTACCGATTTTCGTATCATCGGCAAATTTGCAAATGTTGCTACTCAAACCTGAATCTAAATCATTTATATATATTATAAACAACAGAGTTCCCAGGACAGAGCCCTGAGGTACTCCACTTACAACATTATCCCACTCTTACTTAACCCCATTTATACTAACTCTCTGTTTCCTTTGGAATAGCCATGCCCTAATCCATCTATATCTATAGATGGATAATCCATGGGGGTGCTTAATATAGCACCCCCAATACCATGAGCTTCTATTTTTTTAATTAATCTTTCATGTGGCACTGTATCAAAAGCTTTGCTAAAGTCAAGGTACACAACATCACAATCCTTACCACTATCAACTGCCTCAACTATGCTGGTGTAACAAACTAGGCTGGTTGTAAGAATTATCCAGAGTGGTTTATCGACAAAAGAGAATGGGAAGCTGGGCCCGCGTGGTGACCCGGGACCTGACCCCAGGGAATTCGCGGTGAAAATAATCGACGCCTTGTTCATAGCTTCGTATAATGAACCATTCTATAGTATTCAGCAATTTAGAGAAATTAGCCTTTATTCATTTTGTATTAAAATTGTATAGTATAATAGTACTGGGTACAATATCAAGAGTATTCTATTTATTGAGTTTTGTTTGCGACAGAGGATGACCAGATTGGTCTCCTTGATAAGATCGAGCACACCATTCCAACTGGTGATCATTTGCCTGTGTACACAAGACAGTGGAGGTTGCCGGAACAAGCGAAGAATGCTATCAGGGAGTAGTGGCAGAAAATGTTGACAGGGCGTGATAGAGCCTAGTACGTCACCATGGCTCTCTCCTGTTGTGCTAGTTCGGAAACCGGACGGTAGTTATCGTTTCTGTGTTGACTACCGGAAGGTGAACGAATTAACTAAGGGTGATGTGTATCCGTTGCCCCGAATACAGGAGATAATAGATCAATTTGGTGCGGCTAAGTATTTCTCAACTCTTGACGCAAAATCGGCGTATTGGACGATTCCGGTGGCAGAACAAGATAGGGAAAAAACAGCATTCTCGGATGGTAGGCACACTTATCAATTCCGTAGGATGCCGTTTGGTTTAAAGACAGCGCCTTCGTCGTTTCAGAGGGCCATCAACTTTATCCTTAGTCCGGTACTGGGTAGGCATTCTTTAGCGTACCTGGATGATGTTGTGATATATTCCAGGACGTTTGAGGAACACCTACGGGACTTGACTGAGACGTTGAAGTTGTTAGATCAGGCAGGTTTCAGGCTGAATGTTCAGAAGTGCACCCTGGCGGCTCAGAAATTCAAATTTCTGGGGTTCCAGGTGTGCCCAGACGGTATCCGACCTGACCCAGATTCTTGCCGCGCCATTGCTGACATGCCTACTCCAAGGACAGCAAAGGACGTGCGTAGGTTTTTGGGGGCGGCCGGATATTTTCGTCGTCATATTGAAGGTTTCGCTGGCATTTCAGCACCCCTGACTGATCTGACAAAGAAAAATGCGAAGTTTGTGTGGAAATCTGAACATGACGAGGCCTATCGCAAACTGAAAGACCAACTAATCACGACACCGGTATTGGTTATTCCTGATTTTGAGAAAGAGTGGGAAGTGCACACTGACGCCAGCGGTATTGCTATTGGCGGGTGCTTAATTCAGCGAGATGCGGATAATTTACCCCATCCGGTAACCGATTTCAGTAGAAAGGTCAAGGGACCTGAAGTTCGTTATTCAGCTACGGATTGGGAGGCACTGGCAGTAGTAGAATCAGTTAGGTATTTCGAGCCTTACCTATTTCAGCGGCATTTTGTAATCTACACAGACCATAGAGCATTAACACACATATTTAAAAAGCGAACGAAATGTCCACGAATGTCATGCTGGTCTCACGAACTTTCGGCCCACTCATTCCAGATTTTGTACTAGCCTGGTCCAGCCCATGTTGTGCCAGATACGCTAAGTAGAAATATAGCGGCAGTTCAAGTTAAGGAAAATATTGAAACCATTCCATCAGATAAAATGAGAGAATACCAGATGAGCGAGCCTAGATGGAAAGAGATTATTGAGTATTTAGAGGGAGGAAAATACCCGAAGAAGAAAAAGAAGTTACCTATTCATGATTTTGAAATGAAACAGGGCGTCCTGTATTATGTTAATAGCCAGAATGATAGGGCAGTATTTCAACTAGTTATTCCGGACGCGTTGCGGTCATCAGCATTAAAGCTTGCGCATGCTTCAAAAATTGCAGGGCATCCGGGGATCTTTAAAACGCACTTAAAAGCAAAGTCTCTATTTTATTTTCCAGGATTACTTTCTGAGGTAATCAATTTCGTGAAGTCGTGCCCTCGTTGCCAGAGGAGGAAAGGCACCATTAAGGTACAAGCCCCACTTCAGGAATTTCCAGAAATTCCTGAGCCGTTAGATCGTGTGGGGGCCGATTTGATTGATTTACAGTCATTCAGGTAACAGATACGTGTTGGTGCTAGTTGACCATCTGTCTAGATACACTACACTAGTTGCATTACCTCAGAAGGATTCTCGTACGGTTGCAGATGCGTTCTTGCGTAGGTTCGTTACTGTATTCGGACCTCCTAAAGTTTTAGTCACTGACCGGGGTCAAGAATTCAATGGGAATATATTTAGAGAAGTTTGCAAGATTTTAGAGACAACTTCGGCTTTTACAACAGCCTACCACCCACAAGCAAACGGAATGACGGAATGGACTAATCGTTCAGTCAAGGATATGCTTGCAATCCTTGCTGAACATGACGCAAACACCTGGGATGAACACCTACCCTATGTTCAGTTCGCCTTGAATACTGCCATCCACCAATCAATTAACACCCAACCACTTCATTTGTTTACTGGTAATTCATGCAATTTCCCCTCAGGTCTGCTTAACAGACATAATGTTGCATACGGGGAGGACTATCCTTCAGAGGTCCTTGGAAAAATGAGAAATGCATGGAATATTGCAGCTGAAGCGTCCAAGAAGGCACGGACTCGGTATGCTCATTTTTATGACAAGAAAGTGCGCCCTCTTGAGTTGACGGAAGGAAGCCTCGTATTGAGAGTGAATGAGGCTGCGCCCGCCAATCAGAGCAGGAAACTAGCTCCGAGGTGGCGAGGACCATATAGAGTAATTAAAAGGGCGGGGCCGGTTAATCTTGTTATAAAAGGAGTGTTCGAGGACCAGGTGGAAAGGACAATTCATGTAAATAAATTGAAACAATATCATGCTAGAGAGGAATTAGAACTGCCTTCAGCGGGTCTAGTTCCTGACTCAGCAGTGCTGACTCATGGCTTCACCGACGAGTCAGAAGATGAGGATGACCCTCTGTCATCGCTTATCAGTAGTCAGGTGCAGTCTCGCCACCCTATGGTGACGAGATCTCGCGCTATACAGTAAAGTAACTTCCTTGGTTAGTATAATTTAGTATTCATTAGATTTTCCTGTAAAGGCAATGAGGTGTACTATCTCTATACTTAACTCGGGTAGTAGCTTTTACCGTGCTCTGGGGTTCCACTTCCACCAAACCCAGAGTATATCTATGCTTCCGCTGTGTTGTGTCTGTCTGTTCCCAGGTCTGATTGGTACACCGACCCAGTTGTTCCAGCCACACGTGAACCCTTGTCTGTAAAGACCGAGGGGGGAGGCACGTTACACAAAGACCTCCCCCCACCAGACCCAGTAACTCATACATCAGTTACTTTGGGGATGAGTGACTGTCCAAGAGTCACCCGGCCGACGCCTCACGTCACTAACGAGGTTGTCAGGGCCAGCGAGTTGTCCACATTATAGCAGTCACCGGAGGTGCCATACAACGCTGGGGTAGCTGTCTCGAGATCACCACTACCCACCTGCTGCGTCATCAAGACTGCAGCCATTCCAGCAGTGTTGGAGGAGAGGTCAAGAAATGGAAAGCACGTAGCAGTACTCAAGAATTTCGCCGGAAGATTACGTCACTTGAAGCAACAAGAAAGCAGAACTAAGGCGGTCACAGGTGGAAGGCACGGTTTCCCTACAGAGTACCGGGACTCGCCAATAGAAGGTCGCAAAATTGTCTCCTTTGGCCTAAAGTCGGCGGTACGAGGGTATACACAGTTGGTGTTTACGGCCTAGTAACCTGGTGACATCAAGAAACGCCTGAGATGACGTGAGCAATGATGGAAGACGAGATTCACCTGTTCTGCAAACAAGCAACCCGCCTCTACGACCTTCTGACACCACTCCTGCTAAGAGACACCGTTGGTACATCCAGTCCTGCTCTGCTGTGGTCATCTGCGACGTCAAGTTTAACATCAAGACTGCCGTGTGAACTGTGATTGATACGAAGGCGTGTGGACTGTCGAGAGCAAGATTAATGGCCGAAGTAACAGTATTCTACAGCTGTCACTTGGCACTCCGCTCTACTACACTCTGTCGTCATTCAAGAGTACCGGATGGGAGTACAAGAGGACCAGGTATTGATGTCTACACATGGGAAGAAGCAAGGTCGACACCGTCATCGTCAGCGACTACATTCAGCATCCAGCAGCATCGATTTTTTTTTTCGATTACTCAATATGAACAATTGATACAAACGATAAAGTTGGCTCTAACCATCTGTGTAAAGAATATCTGGACACTTGTTTAAATGTTGAAAAACAGATTTAGAATCAATACTTTATAAATGTTGAAAAACAGATTTAAAATAATTCTGGCATAATATATGAAAATTTTACTCTATAAATTGGTCAGTAATCAAAATCGAAGCCCCTGTGTAATTGTCTCAGCCCAGAACAAACGGTTATGGAAAATTATGTTGTGTGCTATTTTTTTCAGAATATTTGAACACAGGAGAGGCGGACCAATATAAACATTGACACTTCTAGTGAGTGAGGACACTTGGCTGTACAGTCAGCTGAAATCTGTGATATAGTATAGGATTTTTTTTTTATATTTTTAGATACATGTAATAAACGTTAGGTGTGTTCCTTAGCATGTCAAGGTTGACATTGAGTGGGGAGTGGTTAGTACACGGATGTGAACTTGATAGTTTCGTAGTACGCTCCCGGATGACTGAAAGTTCAGTCTGAAGATATAACTTTAATGTTTATGTTTGAGCACGGTGTGGCCGGCTCTAGAGGACACATGAACTTGGCTAGTGAAGAGCCAAGAGAGTTTAATAGCTAGTCTTTGATGGTAGAGTAGGGACATGTTATTTAGCTATGTCAGTAGGGATAGGATGTATGTTTCCTGATGTTGGAGGATTGCTGTCAGTTGACAGCTGGGAAATTTATGAATTTAAACATGTTGATGTTGGACACTCAAATATTTGTCAAATTTTATTAGTTAGGTTAGCTTTTGTTTGTGGCATGAGTTGAATTGTGGGTTTGGATACTAAACCTCGTGATTTTTAACAAATTTACAAGGTTTACTAAGTGCTTGTGCGGGGGGGGGGGGGGGGGGGGTTGTAACAAACTAGGCTGGTTGTAAGAATTATCCAGAGTGGTTTATCGACAAAAGAGAATGGGAAGCTGGGCCCGCGTGGTGACCCGGGACCTGACCCCAGGGAATTCGCGGTGAAAATAATCGACACCTTGTTCATAGCTTCGTATAATGAACCATTCTATAGTATTCAGTAATTTAGAGAAATTAGCCTTTATTCATTTTGTATTAAAATTGTATTGTATAATAGTACTGGGTACAATATCAAGAGTATTCTATTTATTGAGTTAAGTCACCATCAGTGACGTCACGAATCAGATCTAAGTTGTAAGGCGCGAGTGACTGGCGGTCATAGGTCATCAGGGTTGACATGTCCACTATTTCTCAAAGTTCAAATAACTATTTTGGTGATCGGGAACAGCTCTGCCGTTAGATGCTTGTGTAATTTAACTTCAGTAAAATAATTCAACCAGTCTGGATCAATTAAGTACAACAGAGGTTAATTGTTATAACTTAAACCTGGCTAAGTAACTTGGTAAGCGATGCGGAACAATACAATGCTCTAGTCTGGGGAAGACGAGACGAGGAGAGATCAGTGTAGACGCCAGATCAACTGGGAGAGGTCAACCATCTTACCTCTCTCCCAAGACCAGCCCCCAACATCTAGAGCTGGTCGCCCAAGGTAGAGTTGCTTTATGAGTTTTTATAGGGATAGTCAACTCATTGCCGTTCAGGTCAAGTAGGGAGTGAACATCTTTAGATTTTGGTTTTAGTTTTTCTTTTAATAAATTAATTAGTTAATAAATTGCATTTGTATTATTTCCATGTGTATGTTCAAGTTATGTGAACTTGTCCTGGTCACGTGGTCCACACGAGGCAGAGTTGGATTGGGCGCCGATTCTAACACCAAATTGGAAGTCATCTTTACCGTGTAATTAATTCCACACTCTAAGTTTCCAAGGTCATCGGTTACTAGTGGGGATCAAGCCCCAAGGTTGATTAATTAGCATGATCGATCCAGACCTCGATCATTGCTCTGTGTTACTGGTCTGGTGGTGGCGGCGGAGGCGACTCTAGGGTATTGCTCATAGCCTAGGTCACGTCATACGGGTTGTAGAATCCTAAGTCGGTCAATCGTCTTAGGACCACGTGGCGTGGAGTCGGCTTTAGTAAAAGTTTTGGAGTCCCTTGTAGAGAAATAAAAAGTAAGAATACGGGTAGAGGAGGAGAAGGAGGAAAGATAAGTCAAGAAACCCTCCCCGTGTTACACTGGAATAAAAAGTTAGCAAATTTGTTAAACATGAACGGCCATTTGTAAAACCATGTTGAGACTCATTTATTAATTTATGTTTTTCAAGATGGAGACGAATTGTATTTGCAATTATTGATTCAAGTAACTTTCCCACAATAGACGTTAGGCTAATTTACAGTCTCCGTGGTGTAGTGGTAAGACACTCGCCTGGCGTTCCGCGAGTGCTATGTCATGGGTTCGTATCCTGGCCGGGGAGGATTTACTGGGCGCAATTCCTTAACTGTAGCCTCTGTTTAACGCAACAGTAAAATGTGTACTTGGATGAAAAAACGATTCTTCGCGGCAGGGGATCGTATTCCAGGGACCTGCCCAAAACGCTACGCGTACTAGTGGCTGTACAAGAATGTAACAACTCTTGTATATATCTCAAAAAAAAAAAATTGGCCGATAGTTTGACGCAAGTGATCTATCTCCTTTCTTAAAAATTGGTACCACATTAGCTACCTTCCATGACTCTGGCACTCTGCCTGACTCTATTGATTTATTAAATATGGTAGACAGTAGCTCGGAAAGCTCCTCTTTGCATTCTTTAAGCACCCTGGCAAACACTTCATCCGGCCCTGGGGATTTGTTTGGTTTGAGTTTTTCTAATTGTTTAATTACATCCTCCCTGGTAACTGCTAAACTAGTCAACCTGTCCTCATCCCCACCCACATAGACTTGTTCGGCTGAAGGCATATTGTTAAGTTCTTCTTTAGTAAATACAGATATAAAATATTTGTTAAAAATACTACTCATCTCCTTGTCATTATCCGTTATTTGACCTGTCTCAGATTTTAATGGACCTATGATTTCCCTAGTCTTAGTTCGATGTAACTGAAAAAAACCTTTAGGATTTGACTTTGCTTGCTCTGCTATGCGAAGTTCATAGTTTCTTTTTGCTTTCCTAATCTCTTTTTCAACATTTCTAACCAGTTGTATGAATTCCTGTTCTAAACTGACTTCCCCATTCTTAATCCTTTTTTACCAAGCTCTCTTTTTACCTATAAGGTTCTTTAAATTATTTGTTATCCACTTTGGGTCATTAGCATTCGATCAATTCAACTTGTATGGTAGATTACGTTCCTGTGCTTTGTTTAGAATATTCTTAAATAAGTTATATATTAAATCCACATCGAAATCCCCTTTTACGTCACCTGTCGCTGGTTCATGTCTCGCTCCAAGACCGGCCCACACCCCATACCCAAGACTTTCCAATCTATTTGACCCAAAAAATTTCTTAGGCTATTAAAATCAGCTTTTCGAAAATCTGGCACTTTAACAGAATTTTCTCCTACAGGTCTATTCCATTATATGCTAATTCTGATTACTTTGTGATCACTGTTCATTAGCTCACTCCCTATTTCGATGTCATTACTTTGTGTTTCCCTGTCAGTTAACACTAAATCTAAAATATTATTTTCCCGCGTTGGTTCCTTAATGTGTTGCGTAAGAAAGCAATCGTCAATTAATTCTAGAAAATCTTCGGCTTCACTATTCCCTGTTTTGTTCACCCAGTTTATTCCACTAAAATTAAAGTCACCCATGACATAAAGGTACTGTACTGTTAGGTAGACTGTTAGGTAAAGGTAGACTGTTAGATCTAGATGCTCTAGATATTTCATCCCATAGATGCTTTGCTTCCATTGTCTAAATTTGGTGGCCTATATATAACTCCTATTATAATATTATTTGCTTTTTCGTTTAATTCTATCCAAATAGTTTCTGTGTGTGGCTCAGTTTTGATTCCCTCTTTGAGACTACATTTCAAATTGTCCCTAACATATATGGCTACTCCCCCTCCTCGTCTAATATATCTATCTGTGTGAAGTAGTTTAAATCCATTTATTTGATATTCAGCTAATAGTTCTCTATTTTCTACATTCATCCACGTTTCGGTAAGTGCAATAATATCTATTTTTTCTGTGCAGACAAGAGCATTTAATTCGTTAATTTTATTTCTTAGACTTCTACTGTTAGTGTAATATACCCTAAGTGAATGGTTATTTTGTGGCCCTTTTCTTTCCCTGATCATTTTGCCAATTCTTTTCTTCCACGAACACATACTTTTATTACCTCCTTCCTCCAAATCAATTCCCATACTACTATCTACTAACAGCTTAAACCCAAACAAACACCTCTAACCACTGGTTCCAACGAATTCGCAACAGCAACTATTTTCTAACTATTTAGTTAGAAATATTTAGAAATATTTAGAAATATTTAAAACTATTTAGTTAGAAATACTAAAAATGAGATAAGGAAAGCAAAAAGAAACTATGAAGTTCGCATAGCAGGGCAAGCAAAAAACAAATGCTAAAGGGTTTTTCCAATTATACCGGACAAAAATTAGGGAAAGGATAGGTCCATTAAAAACTGAGACAGGTCAAATATCAGATAGAGATGAAGAGATGAGTAGTATTTTTAATAAATATTTTATATCTGTATATACTAAAGAGGAACTTAACAATATGCCTTCAGCTGAAAAAGTCTATGTGGGTGGGGACGAGGACAGGTTAACTAGTTTAGCAGGTACCAGGGAGGATGTTCTTAAACAAATAGTAAAACTCAAACTAAACAAATCACCAGGGCCGGATATTTATTATTATTTATTATAAATATGGTAGACATATTTATAATATGTCTACCATAATATAATTTACTAAAGAGGAACTTAACAATATGCCTTCAGTCGAACAAGTATATGTGGGTGGGGACGAGGACAGGTTGACGAGTTTAGCAGTTACCAGGGAGGATGTAATTAAACAAATAGTTAAACTCAGACCAAACAAATCCCCAGGGCCGGATGAAGTGCCAGGGTGCTTAAAGATTGCAAAGAGGAGCTTTCCGACCCACTGTCTACCATATTTAATAAATATGGTAGACATATTATAAATATGTCTACCATATTTATCTATATATAAATATTTAATAAATATGGTAGACATATTATAAATATGTCTACCATATTTATTAAATATGGTAGTCAGTGGGTCGGAAAGCTCCTCTTTGCATTCTTTAAGCACCCTGGCACTTCATCGGGCCCTGGGGATTTGTTTGGTTTGAGTTTAACTATTTGTTTAATTACATCCTCCCTGGTAACTGCTAAACTCGTCAACCTGTCCTCGTCCCCACCCACATATACTTGTTCGGCTGAAGGCATATTGTTAAGTTCCTCTTTAGTAAATACAGATATAAAATATTTATTAAAAATACTCATCTCTTCATCATTATCTCTCCACTTGTTATTTGACCTGTCTCAGTTTTTAATGGACCTATCCTCTCCCTAATCTTTGTCCGGTATAACTGGAAAAACCCTTTAGGATTTGTCTTTGCTTGCTCTGCTATGCGAACTTTGCTTTCCTTATCTCTTTTTTAGTATTTCTAACCAGTTGTACGAATTCCTGTTCTAAACTGGAATTCCCCATTCTTAATTCTTTTGTACCACGCTCTCTTTTTACCAATAAGGTTCTTCAGATCCTTATTGGTAAAATTAGATTATTGGTAAAATCCGATTAGTCTAGAGAACCTCTAGGTTTTCCATTTTTTCTTTGCCTGCGACTTTGGCTGAGCAGTGCTGTCGTTGGAGTTTGGTGACGTGGCCTCCATGAGGATGTCTTGAACCGTGTAGGTGTCGTATTTGTGATGCGGCGGTGGAGCTCCTACTATGATTTCCTCGTCTGAGGAGTCCGTAACCTCCGTAGTGGGCGTTTTTGTCTTTCGCCTCACAGCCTTAGGTAGGTTTAGGTGTCGTTGATTGGTGGTTGTAGCTATTTCAGGAGCGTTGGTGGTGCTGTTATCGTTTGTAGAAAGCACGTTTGCTAGCGCGGCTGCTGAGATAGTGATGGTAGGAGTGTTGGGAGCTGGGGAAGGAAGTACCTCTGTTTTATCCTCTGGTTTCAGTTCCTCACATTTTGCGTAATTTTTTAGAATCGTAGCGGCCGACTCGTCTTTAGGCCTCAGAATGTATTCTCCTTTGAGATTAGGTTTTGCTCTGACCTGGAGCTGGGGGTACTCTTTTTCCAGGTCCACTACAGTAGCGTAGGAAGACTTACCTTCCGTGTGCTGCACTTTGAAGACTGGAAGCATAGATCTAGTCTGAGGCGCTGGGAGAGCTGGAGAAGCTGGAGAGATTAATGGGCGATGGGTCGTCATGGAGTGGCTTGTCCTGTTAGCCTTATTCACGTGATGCCACTCGCCGTCACTTTCGGAACTGGTATCCATTATCGATGATCTTTTCCTACTCTGAGCAGCATTGCTGGGTCGATTATAAGTCAATTGGAATTCCATGATGAAATTCAAATGATCACTTGTGGAGTGGTCTGGTGAGTGAAGGATGACTAAGTTAATTCCCCAAATTAGAAATCTTTCAAAGATTAACAAAGCTTAAGTTGCATTCACTGGAAAGGCGAAGTTAGGGGTGACATGATAGAGGTTTACAAGTGGATGAATTGACATAACAAAGAGGATATTAATAGGGTATTATTAAAAGTATCAACACATGAAAGAACACGAAACAATGGGTATAAATTGTATAAATTTATATTTAGGAAACACTTCGGTAAATACTGGTTCGGTAACAGGGTTGTTGATTTGGGGAACCAATTACCGCGAAACGTAGTGAAGGTGGAATCGCTCGATTGTTTCAAGCGTGGGTTGGACATGTATATGAGTGGGATTGGGTGAATATAAATAGAATCTGCCTCGTATGGGCCAATAGGCCTTCTGCAGTTACCTTCATTCTTATCTTCTTATAATCTTACCCCTCTCTTATTTTTTGTCTTTCTCATCTTTCTTGCACTCATCCAACCCAAACCTTATTTCTTGTTGCTCTTGCCTTTCACCTCCTGTACTCGCGGGAGACATCTCCCGTCACGCAGGGTGCAGTCGCATCTCCACAGATCTCCAGTATCATCTATTGATACTAAAAATGGCTCAAAAGGGCCTCCACTTATGGGCTATTCATGCCCAAGCCACCTTTTGGGTGGCTTAATCTTCTCTCTCTCTCTCTCTCACCTCCTGTACTGAGCTACATTGACACTCCGTTCTGAGTAGCTAAATCTATAACAACAACAGCTTTCACCCCCTCTTACCAGCTCCTCATCTCACTCTTGCCTTATATATGCCTGCCCCTCTACGCACTTATGACAATTGACTTGAAAACGGTTCTGGACGGATCGAAACTTCGCCATCTCATCTTCTAGTTTGGTCAAGATTAAATAATTCCTGGACTTACGGGAACACTGCTTTCATATGAACTTGGAGATGACAACTAAAATAATGATTCGTACTGGTGATAAGCCCCACAAGTGTCCCGAGTGCCCAGCAAAATTCAAGGATCTTAGCACTTTGACATGGCACATGTTTGTACATTCTAAAAATAATCCAAACAAGTGTCCCAAGTGCGAGAAGAAATTCAAGAAACCTATAGGTTTGAGACACCATCTGTTAATACATTCGGATGATAGGCCTCACGAGTGTCCTAAGTGTGAAAGAAAATTTAAAAACGATGGAACTTTGAGACATCACATGTTAGTACATTCAGAAGATAGGCCTCACGAGTGTCCTGAGTGTGGGAAAAGGTTCAAGGACCCTAGAATTTTGAAAAATCACCTGTTAGTACATTCAGAAGATAGGCCTCACGAGTGTCCGGAGTGTGAGAAAAGGTTCAAGTCCTCTGGAACGTTGAAACGACACCTGTTGGTACATTCTGATAAGCTTCACCAGTGTCCTGAGTGTGCAAGACAATTCAAAAACCATCACAATATGAAACGGCACATGTTACTACATATGAACGATGAACCTCATAAGTGTCCTGATTGTGGCAAAAGTTACAGTTTTTGTGGAAATATGAAGAAACGTGTAAAAGTGAATACAGGTGATACGTCTCACAAGTGTGAGAAAAGTCAACTTACAAATATGAAGAGGCAGGAAGAGGTGCACTCTGATGATAGAGTTAATCGGTGCCCCAGCGAGCAACACGAAGCAGAAGAGGCATCAGTTCCACAAAATATGTTAGTGAAGTTTGAGAATGAATCTGATGAGTTTTCTAGAAGCAACAAGTGTAATGGAGTGGATGTTCATTGAATGTTTTGGGATCATCTTATGTGTCAATAAACATATTACCTAAAATAAAAGTTATAGATCAATGTGTTTTTATTACTGCATTTTCACTACAACTTTGAATTTGGTGTACCTCAATTTTATACCATATCAATCTCCAACAAGTCTTTACTGTACTGTAAAGAACTTGTTACCCAAGGGAATGATTCTGTGATCACTTCATTTTCTAGTGTGTGGTCTCGTCATCATACTGGCTTAACAGAACTGGGAATAATGAGATGGCTTAGAGCCTTAGGGCTCTAAGCCCCCTCTGGGACCTCTGTTGTTTATAATATATATCAATGATTTATATTCACGTTTGAGTAGCAACATTTGCAAATTTGCCGATGATTCAAAAATCGGCAGGGAAATTAACACGGAAGAAGACTCACTATCACTTCAAGTTGATCAAAATAGGGTTTTGAAATGGTCAAAGGATTGGCAGATGCAGTTTAATGCTGATAAATGTAAAGTTTTGAGGCTTGGTAATGCGTTACAAGATACGAGCTAGATGGTGTTGAGATTGCGAAGTCGAATTGCGAAGTCTGGGAGTTATGATAAGTAAAAATTTAAAACAAAAGGATCAATGCATGAATGTTGCAATACAATGCCGTAATAAGGCAAATAGGACATCACTGCTTGCTCTGTGATGGCAATCACCCCGCAATTTCCTACCGCTGCCCCCGCAGACAGGAAATCATCAAGGCCCAGGTTGAAGCCAAAAGAAACAACTCGTCTACTTCCTCGACCAGAGCCCCAAGCCTTCAACCCACCACCTTAGCTCTCACTAGTCGACCAGAAGACTTTCCGGTCTTACCAATTACCTTCTCATTGTGGACCCAAGGTCCCACAGACTCCTTCACAGCCCCCTGCAAGGATAATGCAGGCATTATCCTTGGTCTTCTTAAACAAGCGGAAAGGCTTGCAGGACCAGACAACCAGCGCTTTGTCAGTGAACTAAACGCATTATACATAGACAATGGCCTGGCCCCCATCATAGCCACTAGCGCAAATCTCACTGCCTCCTCTCCGGAGACTACCACCAGGACGACCAGGTGGTCAACTTCAACACCGACTCCTGAACCGCCCATGACCCGGGCGACACTCACCAGACCACTCCACAAATGATCATTTGAATTCCATCATGGAATTCCAATTGACTTATAATCGATCCAGCAATGCTGCTCAGTGTAGGAAAAGATCATCGATAATAGATACTAGTTCCGAAAGTGACGGCGAGTGGCATCACGTGAATAAGGCTAACAGGACAAGCCACTCCATGATGACCCATCGCCCATTAATCTCTCCAGCTTCTCCAGCTCTCCCAGCGCCTCAGACTAGATCTATGCTTCCAGTCTTCAAAGTGCAGCACACAGAAGGTAAGTCTTCCGACGCTACTGTAGTGGACCTGGAAAAAGAGTACCCCCAGCTCCAGGTCAGAGCAAAACCTAATCTCAAAGGAGAATACATTCTGAGGCCTAAAGACGAGTCGGCCGCTACGATTCTAAAAAATTACGCAAAATGTGAGGAACTGAAACCAGAGGATAAAATAAGTAAAATCATTGTCCTCCACTATCCCTTGCATATGGCCCTTGGCCATCTCGAAAAGCTGAACTATGTGGTGTCAGCAGAGAGATGCCAAGTACGAACCACAAAACAGGAAACTCGACAAGTCCTTCTCACAGTAAAAGGACGGATCCCGGAGAAACTTGACCTTGGAATCTGGGGTGTGTTCCAACACAGGCCTTACACCCCAGAACCCCTAAGATGCTTTAGATGTCAGAGATTTGAGCATCACAAAGATGGCTGCCAACACCCAGTGAGGTGCGGAGTCTGCAGCCAGCCCCATGATACAAAAACATGTATTGATAAATTCAAGGCAAACCACCCTGTTCAGGCAAAATGCCCAAATTGTTCCAAGGCACATCATGCCTGGAACTTGAAATGCTCAAAAGGCTTCAAACGAACCCCACCACGAACCCCCAAGCCGAAACCCCCACCAAAACGAATACCAGCTCCCATGCCCACTAAATCCGCGTGGGGTCTACCCATTCAGGAAGAGGGGGCACATGGCCCTTCACCATCGGCCATGGTGAAGGGTGAGAAGACAGTACAGGACAAAAAGAAAGATGGAGGACACAAGAATCATGTTCAAAGCAGTCGGCCTCCCATTTCATCCAGCAAGCACACTGGGGCCAATAGGAGTAGCAATTCCAGTGCCAAAGTTACCACCGAGAAGTGTCTAAAAGCCACTAGGCCCCTAACCTGCACAACATTAAATAGTGCTCCCACTGAACTGGACGCTCTCTGGCCAATGCTCAAAACTTTGGTCACTGAGTTGATCGAAAGTCTGCTGTCTTCACATGGAATCAAGCAAACCACAGAGACTCGGAAGACAATTGAGCACAAGCTCAAAAAATTCGAAGATGTAATATCCACACCGTCAAGAAAGCAGGACAGGAGACACCCCCATAAAAAGCAGATGAGTCCAGCTTTCCGACGAGTCCAGCTCGTCGGAAAGCGACATTGATGAGTAAATTTCAGGTCCACTAAGAACCTATACACCAATTGCAACTTCCATGGCGTGTTCATCAGACTCCATGAATACCACGGAATTATCAGCAAATTCCAAGAACCTAGAATTCTAAAGATCCTGCAATGGAATGCGCAAGGACTGCGCACTAAATTGCAACACTTGCAATGCATAGCAGCAACCAAGGGCATAGACATCCTGATAATACAGGAGAGCTTGCTTCGAGCCGGACTAGAACCTAAAATCTCAGGCTATCGAGGCTTCTTCCTTCCATGGATCAATGGGCAATCCAGGGGATGTGCAATTTATGTAAAATGTGACCTGATCTCCAAATCCATGACTAGCCCACCCAATTGTGGAGCAGGGACAGAGGAAATGGGAGTCACCATTGAGCTAAGATACAACAAACTTGAAGTGTTCAATGTGTACAGGTCTCCACAAGCCGAAATGGATCTCTCTGTGTTATTTGGACACGCGACAACAACAAACACAATCATTTGTGGAGATTTTAATGCCCATCATCGATTGGCACTGGGCTCGAACAAAACAAATGAAGCCGGCATACACATTACACATCTACTGGACCAGCTTCCAGAAATACAAATCCTAAACAAGAATGAACCTACCCACATCCAAGGAGGCAGATTAGACCTTAGATTAGATTAGATTAGATTAGACCAAATTCACCAGGCCAAAGGGAATAAAACACCTAAAGCTCCACACCCCAAGGATCCTCAACAGGAAGCCGAAGTACTGGCAACCAGGTTTGCAGAGAGAGCAGCCAGCAATCAACTTCCACCAGATGTATTAGCAGTACAGACCGGACTAGAGGAAGAAAGGTGGCACAGAATCCTTACAGCATGTGAAGAAGTCTCTGACACTAATGCCCCCTTCACACTGGATGAGCTCAATCGGGCTAAGAAAAACTCCAAGGATACATCCCCTGGAGCCGACAAAATAACCTATAAAATTATTAGAAACCTTGGCCCAGAGGGAGACGCTGCATACCTAAGGTTAATTAATTTAGCCTGGACTTCTCAAACTAGACCTTCTGCTTGGAATAGAGCAGACAAAATGCCTAAACTGCACCATATGTATGCCTATAGAAGAGGGGTTGGCACAGTGGAATGTATTACAACTCTGTTAGCCCACTTGAATGACAGACCAGGAATGCTGATATTCCTGGACCTCGAAAAAGCCTTTGAACTGGCTAGCGCCCCAGCTATTCTCTGCTGCCTCATTGACAAAGAGGTCAGAGGCAACCTGCTCTCCTGGACCAAAAACTGTCTCATAAACAGAGAAGCAAGAGTAAAACTTCATGGCACAGTCTCTGAGTACAAAATACATGAAAATGGTACACCGTAAGGAGGTATTCTCAGCCCTCTTCTCTTCAACTGTTTAATGGAAAGAATAATGAGGTTGAAACTCCCACATCACTGCAGGCTGCTAAACTACGCGGACGAATTTGTCATCATCATAAAAGGAAGGGATGCGGCGCGCCTTGCACCCAAATGCTTAGACTGCATCAGTAAAAAAGCAAAACAACCGAAAGAGTTTGGGATCAAACTCAACCCCTCAAAGTCAAAGGCCATGCCCATAAAAATAGCGAAGCCCAACATCCAACTGACAGTACAGGGTCAACCAATAGAATGGGTCGACACCTATCAGTATCTAGGAATCATCCTGGAATCATCTAGGAATCACACACATGAATTCTAATGCTGAGGTCACTTACTTGAGAGAGCGAACTGCGGCCCAGACGGCAATCCTCAGGTCGCTAACCCCCCTTTCTGGAGGAGCCAATCTGCAAGTCCTTCGCACATACTATGTACAGGCAGTCAGATCAATGATCGATTATGCCGCACCTGCAATCACAAATCTATCACACCAACAGCGGAAAAAGCTTGAAGTTGCCCAAAACAATGCTATGAGAGCTGCACTGGGAGACCCCATGTGGACCAGGCTTGAAACTCTTAGACTGGAGACGGGTTTGCCCTCTCTACAAGAAAGAATATCACAAAGGACAGCTACAATTATCAGTAAGATAATTATTTCTTCTGATCCAATCCCAGTACGGCAGGCTTTGGTGGTTGGACTAGGCCAAAACAATGGAAACTCTTGGGTTGCAAGAGCAGGAAAAATCCTAAACAGACTACATTTAAAAAACATGATTCTTGATAGAGAGGGTGATCATCCACACCCAAATTACACTCCTTCCGCGCCGTGGGAAGAGCCTACTTTCAAAATAGTAATAGAAAGTCTCCCAATGAAAAAGGCTGCCTATGATCTGACAATCCTAAGGCGCATAATAGAAGAGCAAATGTATAGCATAGCAGTAGCAGGAGCCACCCACATCTTCACAGACGGATCGGTGGACACAGAATATGAGAGTGCTGGCGCTGCTCTTTGCACGACCAGCGTACAGGCATATTGGAGACTGGGAGGACTAGTATCATCAACCCAAACTGAGCTGTTTGCCATACAATAGGCATTTGCATATGTGATTGCACAAAACACTCAAAATGCAATCATACACACAGACTCAAAAGCTGCACTTCAAATACTAGGACAAAAACAGTGGAAAGATAATGTGGAAATAATTACCACCATTTTGTATCTTGGAGCAGTCGCTAAAGGCAAAGGACTCAACATAACTTTAAACTGGATCCCATCCCATATTGGAATCCCATTAAATGAAAAAGCTTATGAAATTGCTAAATTGGCAACTCGTCATCCAGTGATACATAAAACAATTCAACCCAGCCTAGAGAACATAAAAAACATCACCACCAAAAAACTCACATCTCAACAAAGCCGATCTGCACCAGTGAATAGCTGAAGGTTCGCCATCTGCAACATGGTATCTTCAGGCAACCAAATTAGAAAGGTTAAATATCCCAAAAGGAATCCACAGGGAAATAGCAGTTAGGTTATATAGACTACGTCTAGGTTACAGATGCAACTGGGAGATTGGTGAATCCCGACAGAGAGAGTGCATCTTCTGCCAAACTGTCACTGAAAAGCCATTACTTCACTATCTTCTGGAATGTGAAGCAACCAATGACCTTAGAAGAGCTTTAAGAGTTCCTGAATCATGCAGTGGCCATCCTGAAGCCATCAACACAGCCACTCTCCTGGTCAACAAAGGTGTCCAGCAGCTGGACACCCTCATAAAGACTGTGAAGCAGTATCCTCCCCCGAGATAACAGCTTGATGGTTAAATGCAACCTCAGAATACTGAGAAAAAAAAATTGTATCACTTACAGGCTACTCATGCCCGTGCCACCTCTTGGGTGGCTTAATCTTTATCAATCATCAATTAGTCATCCTACGCTGGACTACGTTCAAGTGTCTTTATGTCCATTCTATATAGTACGGTGACCAAAACTGAACTGCATAATCTAAATAGGGCCTAACCAGAGCTAGATATAGCTGAAGAACCACACCAGGTGTCTTGTTACTTCTTGTTGTTTAAGATTCGCTAACTCAGAACAATGAGTTCCAGTAGCACGGGCTATGGTGAGCCCGTAAGTGGAGGCTCTTTGGAGCCATTATCTGTATCAGTGGCTGATACTAGAGATCTGGCGATGGATGGGGGTCTTCATGATGGTTTTTAGCCTGGAGGGCTGGCTATACCTGTTATGGAGCTGGTTTGATTAGAACATAAGAACAAAGGTAACTGCAGATGACCTATTGGCCCATACCAGGCAGCTCCTATCTATAACCACCCAATCCCACTCATATTCTTGTCCAACCCGCGCTTGAGGGACCCCACCTCCACCCCGTTATGCGGTAATTGGTTCCACAAATCAACAACCCTGTTACCGAACCAGTATTTACCCAAGTCTTTCCTAAATCTAAAATTATCCAATTTATACTGGCGACCAAAACTGAACTGCATATTTCTGATAATGGAGGAATAAGACACCAACAGTATGGGGACCTATTTATTTAACAAATAATTAATTTAACTAATAAATCATTTTTTGCAGACCATGTTAATGAAGCAGGTAACTTGTATAATTTACAACAGCATATATACATGTATAACTTGACTACACTACAACAACTTAATAACATTAATACATATGACTAAATAAAACATGGTCTGCAGAACGCCGAATCCTTATTAACTATGTGTACAAGTAAGGCAAACGTTTAACATAATTTTCAAGTAGAATTAGGGCTTATAGAGTATCATATAGTGGCCTAACACATGACAGAAATAATGCGCCAATCCTAGACATAATGTGAAATCGTAAATTACCAGTAGCTGTAGAATACATCTAGAGGGCAAATTTAACATTACTCTTACAAGTCAGAGTAAGTAGCTGCGGACAGCGTAATACTTAGGGGCCGGCGCTGCACCCCCACTCGCAGAGCCAGCTGGCCGGACCCCCCCCCCCCGAAGGGCGAGTGCCTGCTGGCCATAGTTATTACCATAGAAAGAGCGGAGATTGCACGGTTAGCTCAGTGGTAGTAGCGGAGTGCGCGGCCGAGATAGATACAAGGCGAGATATTACAATGTGGGTTATTACAGACTGCAACGCCCAGGCGGGCAAGCCGAATTGATCTTGATCAGATATTGGGGAAAAGAACACTCTAGGGGTAATTTAAGTGATGACAGACGGGTAACACTCCCCAGTCTAGGAGACAGCGGGTAAGGCAGATTGCCACTAACGCAAGCTGTGGGTAAATGCCTAGTATTACATATTAATGGTAAGCCCGATGTTAGTCAGGGTACCTAAGCAGGAACCTAGGGAAATAAAAAAAACAAATTCGTAGGATTAATGGGCAGCGGGCCGCTGAATCAGATTGCGTCAGGTGGGAGCAGGCCGTTCCACGCCGCTCTCCTCGTCCCGAGGGGTGTGTGTTTCCCCCTCCGAGACGTTTCTGTGAACTGAGGGAACATATGATTGTATAATTAGAAAACTGCCTACGGAAAACACTCTACATGTATATTGTGATGGGTCAGTAGCTAGGGATGGGAAGGCAGGATGTGGAGTCTTGATCAGGGAGTACACTGACATCGGCACTGTAGATACTGTTATAGGACGCCGCTTAACTGACAATATCTCATGAACGCAGGCTGAACTCCAAGGAGTATTAGCAGGATTACAGGAAGTAGTCAAATGTGGTAAAAATGCTTGCTTCTTTATTGACAGCAGAGGAGCGTTAGAGTCTTTAAATAGCAGACGCCCAGTATATCAGAATAGTGTGATAGAGTGTAGAGAGAATGTTAAGAGACTAGAAAAAAAAACTGGGTATAAAGTAAGATTCATGTGGATCCCATCACATGTGGGAATACTGTTGAATGAGGTAGTTGATGACATAGCGAAGAGAGCCACTGAAAAACACTTGTTGATTTTGTATGTCAGTTAACCTTGAAACAAATAAAACAAGACTCAAGGTGATTCAGGAGGGTGAAGAAATGATAAAGAGAATGGCAATGGTGGACAGTAGTAACACACTTAAGAATTATTCAATAATAATTACAAATTCGTCCATCACTTATGGTAAAGGAAAATCTACTTGGAAGGATTCAATTTACATGAGATTACGATTAGGATATAAATATATCTGGCAATACGGTGTTGATGTCAGTGAAAAAAGATAAGGAGTGTAAATTATGTAGTATGCCGTACGCCCACACCTTAGAACATTATGTATTAGAGTGTCACCTTATTGAAAAATATAGAAATAAGGAAATAAATAGTGTACCACATCAAATTGTTTGGATGTGTGATAATGGTATAATAGACAGTATACTTCAGAGCTACAAGAATTTTGCCCCAAGAATGTAACAAATATATGCTGTACTTGCTGTATGCAATGTTAAATGGGATTCTTGTACTGTTATGTCTCTTTGTACTCACTGAATTTGTGCGCCCCTTGAGGGACTTGAAGTAGAGGGGGGGGGGGGGGGGGTAGAAATAGCCTAAGCTACTCTATCCCTTTGAGATGTATTTATTGCTTATCTCAATGAACATACTTGAACTTGAGGGAATTCAGCGAAGAGAGGGAACTGGGAATTGCAGTTAGTAAAATGGTTAACCAAAGGATCAATGCATGCTCGTTCGTAATTGATGCGAATAGGACACTGGGCAATATTAATAAAGCATTAGTAACAAGACGCCTGGAGGTGTTCTTCCATTAATCTTGCAATGAATTTGTGCCTTAGGTAGAATAAGCAAATCTGTATTTTTGCGTCATACCATAGACGTAAATAATTTCCCTTGAACGTGTACAGCGTAGGAAATTAAAAAGACTTGGGTAAATACTGGTTCGATAACATGGTTGTTAAAATTGTAGACCAATTACCACGAAACGTAGTGGAGTATGGGACCTTCCAATGTTCCAAGCATGGGAAGACATGTACTATAGTCCGTCGTTAAATTCACAGGAACGTGTAATATACTGCAATTAATGCATGAATATGTGAGAACAACCCATACCCCCGAAATGCAAAGGGGGGCCACCGCATCAACTTGATATTAGTCAATGCGGCCTGTCAACCGCATATTGTAACTGGTCGTTTAGTCAGAATAAAATGAGCTGTATAATGTCATACGATTTTTCCGCCGAAGCATGCCCGTGCCACCCCTTGAGTGGCTTAATCCTGAACGACCAACCAACAACCGTACCACTAATGTAACCGCAAATGGGCTGTATAAGAATACCATAAAGACTATCCCCAACAGTCTGTGGATAATAAAACAAATTAATAATTGATAGAATAAAGCGTCCCGGACTGTTACAAGTAAGCGGATTAATGAATATTAAAAATCAAATAACATAACTAAGTACTTTTCATCTAGGGGCTCACCATAGCCCGGAACCCCCCGTTCCAGGCAGCGAATCTTTAACAACAATTAAATACATTTATAATGTCAGTAATAGTAAGTCCCAATATCTATTGTATAGATATAAGTATAAAAGTAACAAGTATAAACTTAGAAAACCTTCATAATTATAGTTTTTTAAATATGTTCCGGAATCCCAGTGACCGATTAATTAAGAGGAAGGCACAATTGTGAACAGTATGTAATTACGGTAGGGTAGGCCAAGGTGTGACGACGCAGTAATGACTACAAAGGAAGGCATCAATGTTTAAGGTTTGTCGTTAATCGGTAATAACAAATCCAATAAGAACACATCTCAAACTGAAAGAAATAAGCAGCGTAATTAATTAATATGTGGTATACAAGGTTCTGAAGGATTACTTACACAGGTTTCTGAATGCACTTCTGATGTTAGCCAGCCTCGCATAGGCCGCTGATGTTATTCTTTTGATGTGGGCTTCGGGAGACAGGTTTTGCGTGATATCAACTACCAAATCTTTCTCTATGTCCGTTTCGTGAAAAACTTCATCTCCCATTCGGTATCCAGTGACTGGCCTCCTAGTTCCTCTTCCTAGTTTCATTTCCTTACATTTACTTGGATTGAACTTTAGTAGTAACTTGTCTGACCATTCCTTCAGTTTGTCTAGGTCATCTTGTAGCCTCATACTATCCTCATTAATTTTGCATCATGGGCAAACATCGAGAGGAACGAGTCAATTCCTTCTCGGAGATCATTTACGGATATCAGAAACAGTATAGGTCCAAGGACTGATCCCTGTGGGACTCCACAGGTGACTCCCCGCCACTCCGAGACCTCACCCCTCACGGTGACTCGCTGTGTCCTGTTGCTTAGGTACTCTCTTATCCAGTGGAGTACCTTCCCTTTCACTCCTGCCTGCATCTCCAGTTTGTGCACTAGTCTCTTATGTGGTACTGTGTCAAAAGTTTTCTGGCAGTCAAGAAATATGCAGTCTGCCAGCCCTCTCTCTCTTTCCTGATTTTTGTTGCCTGGTCATAGAACTCAATTAATCCTGTTAGGCATGATTTGCCATTTCTGAACCCATGCTGATGTTGTGTTACAAAGTTCCTTTGCTCCAGATGTTCCACAAGCTTTTTTCGCACAATCTTTTCCATCGTCTTACATGAAATGCAAGTTAGGGACACTGGCCTGTAGTTCAGTGCCTCCTGCCTATCACCCTTCTAGTATATTGGGACTACATTGCCGTCTTCCAAATTTTTGGCAGTTCACCTGTTACCAGTGACTTGTTGTACACCATAAAGAGTGATAGGCACAGAGCTTCTGCTCCTTCCTTTAGAATACATGGTGAGATTCCATCCGGGCCTATAGCCTTTGTCACATCCAAATCTATCAAATGCTTCCTGACCTCCCCACTGGTAATCACAAACTCATCTAGTGGTGTCTGGGTTGATGTTCCCCTCCATTATCTCTGGAACTTCTCCTTACTCAGGTGTGAAGACTTCATGGAATTTCTTACTGAGTTCCTCGCACACTTCCTTGTCGTTTGTAGTGAATCTTTCTGCCCCTATCCTCAGTTTCATTACCTGTTCCTTCACTGTTGTTTTCCTCCTGATGTGGCTATAGAGCAGTTTGGGTGGAGTCTTTGCCTTGCTCGCTATGTCATTTTCATATTGCCTCTCTACCTCTCTTCTCACCTTGACGTATTCATTCCTGGCGCTCTGGTATCTTTCTCTGCTGTCTAGTGTTCTGTTGTTTCTATAGTTTCTCCACGCCTTTTACTTAGTTGCTTTGTTAGCTTGCAACTCTGATTAAACCATGGGTTTCTCATCTGCATTTCATTTTTTTTCATTTTGGACTGGGACGAACTTGTCTGCTGCCTCTTTACACTTCTGTGTGATGTAGTTCATCATGTCTTGAACCGACTTTCCTCTGAGCTCTGTTTCCCAAGCTATTTCAGTTAGGAATTTTCTCATCACCTTATAGTTTCCCATCCGGAATGCCGGCCTCTTGCTTTCTGGTCCCTTCCTTGAGTACATTAACCCTTCTACGACCAGATATTCAAACAACAGTACATTGTGATCACTCATACCACGGGGGCTTCAAGACCGATGTCCCTTATGTCTGAATCGTTCAGAGTGAATACTAGGTCGAGTCTTGTTGGTTCATCATTGCCTCTCATTCTCGTGGGACCCTTGACATGCTGACTTAAAAAGTTTCTAGTCGTCACTTCTAGCAGTTTTGTTCTCCATGTTTCCTCACCTCCATGTGGTTCTCTGTTTTCCCAGTCTATCCTTCTATGATTAAAGTCCCACATGATGAGCAGATGGGATCGAGTTCTACAGGCATCAGCGGCTGCTCTCTCAATGATAATGTTAACTGCCATGTTGTTACTGTCATACTCTTGCCTGGGTCTCATTTCATTTGGTGATGGATTATATATCACTGATACTACTACTCTTGGTCCTCCCATCGTCATAGTGCCTGTTATGAAGTCTCTGACCCCTTTGCAGCCTGGAATAACATCTCGAAACTCCATTCCTTTCTCATCAGTAGAGCCACTCCGCCTCCTCCCCTACCTTTCCTCTCTTTCCTTATTACAGTGTAGTCCTGGGGAAACACCGCACTCGTTATGATTCCTGAGAGTTTTGTTTCTGTGAGTCCAATTACATCTGGGTTTACGTCGCGTGTTCTTTCCCTAAGTTCACTAGCCTTGTTTGTAATCCCATCTATGTTCGAGTACATGACCTTGAAGCTGACTCTCTTCTGTCCATTCTCTGTTTATGTTGATTCCACTGGAGTTGGGGGGCAAGGAATGTCTGGGATGTGTGAGCCTAGGAAGGTGGACCTGGGGGGTCTGGGGTGTGCGGGGCCTGGGAGGATCTGGAACAAGGGGGCTAGGGAGGTCTGACATGATGAGGCTGAGGGGGGTCTGTGGTTGGGGGTGAGTTGGGGCATGGGATGGGGGACCTGGAGGGGCCTGTGGTGGGAGGTCATGGGTTGGGTTATGCAGGGTAGACTGGGATGGGTTGACAGGGAGGTCAGGGGTTGGGGAGGGGTTCCTGGGGAGGGGGGTCGGGTGGGAAGGGGGTGGGGGTAGGGAGGAGAGCTTGGGGTGGGGAAACTGGGAAGGGCACAGGCTGGAGAAACAGGGAAGGGCATGGGGTGCAGGAACAGTGAGGGGTCTGGGTAGGGGTTGGGGCAGAAAAAGGGCATGGGGGGAATGAGGAATGTCGCACATTGAAATATATAAATGTGATTATTATAGTTTATATCTGTGAAAAAAAATCTAACTATTTGTCAGTCCATCCTCTCTCTGCCTGCCTGCTGAAATCTGTCCACTAAATTTGCTGTTGAATATCTATCTCCAGGGGTCATTTACCGTTAATTCATACATTATTAAGCATTTAACGTCATTTACAAATTTCTACACATTTTAAGCACCTACCTCCTTTATAACATGAAACACAGTAACCAATATGCTCACATCAGTCACAAACACTTCTTATTCCTTCCTAAACACCTTTCCATATATAACCTATCTCCACAAATTAATATCTTAATGACTAAACTGGCAACCCCTTCCCCACCCCGCTGGCCCCATCTAGAGACCCCTCGGCCCCCCATTACCAACACCCCCGCCCCACCCACTATCAAGGCCCCAATGTCCCTACCCCCCATCCTACCACTACCAGCCACACTCACCCCTGCCCCCCCCCCACACAGAAAATGGCGGCCACAACGCCATATTTACCCAACCAAACCATTCGTTCACGTGGCCCTTCACGCGGCTGGTGAAAGGCTACTTATAGCCTGCGGGGTAGAAGGAGAGTCAAACAAGGTATTCAAATCCAATGGTACCTGAGATTGAGCCTGGGATCTCATTTCCACGGCTACTACTGGGCTCACCTCTTCATATGCTGGATCTTCCATTACCAGGGGATAGTTATGCTCCAAACCTAGGGCCAAGTCGTCGGCCAAGATAACCTCAATCTCCTCTATAGGAAGATTGTCCATTACACCTAATGTACACTTGCCGCTGAAGTACTGTGACTTTAGATGGACTTGTACTAAAGGGGCAACATACAATGTTGAGGGAAACCCACCTAAGATAATCTTTTGTCTCCCATCATCGTTACCCATCCCTCGGGTAACGATGTTTCCAAAATCAGAGACTGGCCAGCTCCGCTGTCTCTGAGTACTACCACGGGCTTACCTGAATGGTCACTTGACACATACCCTTGGGAGGTGTATGGGGCGAATAACTGGTTTCTTTTTCTCTACTGACAGGTCGGCGAATGGTGGCGCCATGCAACTCACCAGCATAACTTCCCTACGTGGGTCGTTACCTGTTCTACCACGACACTTAGCAGCTATGTGCCCTCTTTTCCCACAGGTCCAACACACTATGTCCCCTCTTAGGACTGATCCTTTTAGGACTACCTAAAGTTGATTTAGCTGCACCTCGTGGAACGGTTTTATCATCTGGCTTAGGTTTCGTTGAGTATTTCATGTAGCTCTTCGGGACATACCTAGTAGAAGGCCTATGTGTCAGGATGCATTCTTTGGCCGTAGTGGCTGCTGCACTCCAGGTCTCTACCTGCTGTTCCTCTAGGTATGTCTTGAGATCTCCAGATAGGCAATCCTTGACGTCCTCCAGTAGTACGAGTTGCTCGAGTTGCTCCTTCGTCTCCACCTTATGAGACGCGCACCATTCGTGGAACAGCCGTTCCTTGATACTTACAAACTCTGTGAAGGTTTGCTCTGAGGTTTTCTTCAGGTTCCGGAACTTCTGCCTGTAAGCTTCCGGTACCAACTGGTAGGCCATCAGCACCACCACCTTCACAGCATCGTAATCACTGCAATCATCCATCGACAATGTGGAGTATGCAATTTGGGCCTTTCCAGTCAGGACGGACTGGATCATGATGGCCCAATTCTCCTTTGGCCAATCTAATGAAGCGGCTACCTTCTCGAAGGCAGTGAAGAACTTGGAGACTTCTTTTTCATTGAATTTGGGAACCATCTTAATGTTCCTTACTGGATCGAAACTACTTGTTTCCCTCCGACCACCTAATCGTAGCACTTCTAACTAGTGTAGACTTTCCTTCTCTTGTTCTTGTCTCTCTCGCTCTTCTCTTTCCCTTTCTCGCTCTTCTCTTTCCCTTTTTTCTTATCTTTCTCGCTCTTCTCTTTCCCTTTTTTCTTATCTTTCTCGCTCTTCTCTTTCCCTTTTTTCTTATCTTTCTCGCTCTTCTCTTTCCCTTTTTTCTTATCTTTCTCGCTCTTCTCTTTCCCTTTTTTCTTATCTTTCTCGCTCTTCTCTTTCCCTTTTTTCTTATCTTTCTCGCTCTTCTCTTTCCCTTTTTTCTTATCTTTCTCGCTCTTCTCTTTCCCTTTTTTCTTATCTTTCTCGCTCTTCTCTTTCCCTTTTTTCTTATCTTTCTCGCTCTTCTCTTTCCCTTTTTTCTTATCTTTCTCGCTCTTCTCTTTCCCTTTTTTCTTATCTTTCTCGCTCTTCTCTTTCCCTTTTTTCTTATCTTTCTCGCTCTTCTCTTTCCCTTTTTTCTTATCTTTCTCGCTCTTCTCTTTCCCTTTTTTCTTATCTTTCTCGCTCTTCTCTTTCCCTTTTTTCTTATCTTTCTCGCTCTTCTCTTTCCCTTTTTTCTTATCTTTCTCGCTCTTCTCTTTCCCTTTTTTCTTATCTTTCTCGCTCTTCTCTTTCCCTTTTTTCTTATCTTTCTCGCTCTTCTCTTTCCCTTTTTTCTTATCTTTCTCGCTCTTCTCTTTCCCTTTTTTCTTATCTTTCTCGCTCTTCTCTTTCCCTTTTTTCTTATCTTTCTCGCTCTTCTCTTTCCCTTTTTTCTTATCTTTCTCGCTCTTCTCTTTCCCTTTTTTCTTATCTTTCTCGCTCTTCTCTTTCCCTTTTTTCTTATCTTTCTCGCTCTTCTCTTTCCCTTTTTTCTTATCTTTCTCGCTCTTCTCTTTCCCTTTTTTCTTATCTTTCTCGCTCTTCTCTTTCCCTTTTTTCTTATCTTTCTCGCTCTTCTCTTTCCCTTTTTTCTTATCTTTCTCGCTCTTCTCTTTCCCTTTTTTCTTATCTTTCTCGCTCTTCTCTTTCCCTTTTTTCTTATCTTTCTCGCTCTTCTCTTTCCCTTTTTTCTTATCTTTCTCGCTCTTCTCTTTCCCTTTTTTCTTATCTTTCTCGCTCTTCTCTTTCCCTTTTTTCTTATCTTTCTCGCTCTTCTCTTTCCCTTTTTTCTTATCTTTCTCGCTCTTCTCTTTCCCTTTTTTCTTATCTTTCTCGCTCTTCTCTTTCCCTTTTTTCTTATCTTTCTCGCTCTTCTCTTTCCCTTTTTTCTTATCTTTCTCGCTCTTCTCTTTCCCTTTTTTCTTATCTTTCTCGCTCTTCTCTTTCCCTTTTTTCTTATCTTTCTCGCTCTTCTCTTTCCCTTTTTTCTTATCTTTCTCGCTCTTCTCTTTCCCTTTTTTCTTATCTTTCTCGCTCTTCTCTTTCCCTTTTTTCTTATCTTTCTCGCTCTTCTCTTTCCCTTTTTTCTTATCTTTCTCGCTCTTCTCTTTCCCTTTTTTCTTATCTTTCTCGCTCTTCTCTTTCCCTTTTTTCTTATCTTTCTCGCTCTTCTCTTTCCCTTTTTTCTTATCTTTCTCGCTCTTCTCTTTCCCTTTTTTCTTATCTTTCTCGCTCTTCTCTTTCCCTTTTTTCTTATCTTTCTCGCTCTTCTCTTTCCCTTTTTTCTTATCTTTCTCGCTCTTCTCTTTCCCTTTTTTCTTATCTTTCTCGCTCTTCTCTTTCCCTTTTTTCTTATCTTTCTCGCTCTTCTCTTTCCCTTTTTTCTTATCTTTCTCGCTCTTCTCTTTCCCTTTTTTCTTATCTTTCTCGCTCTTCTCTTTCCCTTTTTTCTTATCTTTCTCGCTCTTCTCTTTCCCTTTTTTCTTATCTTTCTCGCTCTTCTCTTTCCCTTTTTTCTTATCTTTCTCGCTCTTCTCTTTCCCTTTTTTCTTATCTTTCTCGCTCTTCTCTTTCCCTTTTTTCTTATCTTTCTCGCTCTTCTCTTTCCCTTTTTTCTTCTCTTTCTCGCTCTTCTCTTTCCCTTTTTTCTTCTCTTTCTCGCCCTTATCTTTCCCTTTCTCGCTCTAGTTCCAAACGTTTCATTTCCATTTCCTTTTCTTTCAAAACCTTTTCCTTCTCCATTTCCTTTTCTTTCATTTCTCGTTCTATTTTATTTTTTTCCACTCTATCTCACTATTGCCTTCCAACGCACGCATTTTCACAGTGAGAAGGCTGATCTTCAATTAACTAGTATCACTCTCACCATTACTGCCTTTGTCTTTCTTTTCAGTAGAAGCCATTACATTTTCCTTTGTGCCCGGTGCCTCGCTTTCCTGCTTCTCCTCTGCCTTTAAGTGCTTATGAACCATCGACAAGATTTCAACACGGGAATCACTCTCACGTACTTTGATTCCTAAATAGGCACATATTAGTACAAATTCCTGCTTTCCCCAGATACTTCAGTCTAGCGAGACAGTCCTTGTTCAGAAATTCCTAAACATCGTCTAGACTGTCAATGGTTTCTCTCTCTGCCATATTGTCATTATACACTGTGCACGAGCACGCAACACTGCACTTAACACTTAACTTTTCACACGAAGCACCGTACAGGACACTTAACGTCCTAACAAATAACGAACAGGAGAATTATTCACAGGGGGTTGCACTACTTCACCACCCCTATCAAACGCACTGGACAAGAGGTCGAATCCCGCTGGGGATGCCAATTATGTTACGGTCACTATGGGTCGCAACCGGGTTCTTTGATGGTAGATCCAAAATGATAGTGTCCGACTCCAAGTCGGTAGTACGCTCTCAAGAAAGTGGCTATGTAGTGTATAAAAAAGGAAGGGATGAAAAAACACTTCCTTTCGTCAATGTATTAAATATCTTTCCACCACCGTTAAGTATCTACACCGTCACCATAAATAATATATAAAGAACAGATAGGCTATTTCTACACCTATGTACAATCCTTTCGCTCAGGATATCAAACGTGTTCACGTGCAGAGTTCATCAATCCCCAGTATTTCTTCACTGTCCAACAGCGTATCCAACTTTACCGGGAAGAACACCGGCGAGTTCACCTGTACGTGGGCCAGCCCACTGACAGTGTCATGAGGTGCCTGTACCCCCACGACCACTCTCCAGCTACTCGCTGACAGAGTACCTCAGCCACTCGCTGAGCGGGGTCACAATACAGGGGTAGCGATCCCCTGGCAGCAGTCTCTAGCGACCAGCTAGCAGCACTACTCAACAGGCAGCTAGCAGCACTACTCAACAGGCACCTCCCTGTCGTCAGTCTCTCCCCTAAGCCAGTCCCAAAGGTACGCCGATCTTTTTCAACACTAAATCACTAGCAGCTACCACACTGCTTCATCGGCGGCGGCTTACTTGGTCGTTTCCAGGACCATGTAGGGAGACGTGGACTGCCCAAGATGAACTGCCGTCTCTAGTACCGCTGCCCCCAGACGTCACCTTTGTGGACACAAAAACGTTATCAATGACCTTGCTGGTACTGGTGAACTAGGAAATACCACCAACCCACTGGAGAGTTGACATTGTGCTCTGTAGCACACACTAGGTAGTGCTGGTCTTGATGCGTCACCTCACCAGAGGTCACTCACAACGACCCCTCTGGCTGACCAAGGCAGGAATCTTTAGCCAATTACAAGTACTAGATAACCACCACCAGATGGCATTGTCCACATTATGTACTATTCCCGGGAAGTTCGGGTGTGGACTTTTAGATGGCGCTGGAACTGCCACTCTACCCCGTAACAAGGGCGACAAATCCGTAACCCACCCTAACAAGAGAAATGCTGAATAAAAACATATGTTTAATAGACAAAACCAAAGAAGTAAGAATATTACAAATTCTTGAAGCCCTCCACATAAAAATAGAACAACCACCCATAAATACCCAAATTACCGAACTATTCACTCTACCCACCATGAGAGTAAGAATAAGACTAGCATATGAAAATGCTAACATATAAGACACTAGTCAACAACGGCTTCTCCAATGGTTTCGTTGAAGACATCATAAGAAGGAAAGTGAAACGCCATGCAACCTCTGAAAAAACAACTAACACAACACCTATACCCCCTATTCGACTATTTTACAGGAACTTCTTTTCCACAGCTCATAAAACGGAGGAAAGGGTCTTGAAAGATATTGTTAATAGGAATGTTATCCCTACAAACAAAGATCAGAAGATACAATTGACGATTTACTATAAAACCAAAAAAACGGCCAACCAACTCATGAGAAACTCTCCAGACACAAAGCAGAACGCTTTAAAAGAGACCAACGTCGTCTATGGCTTCAAATGCCCACTTGGGGACTGTAAGCCTCAAAGAACTCAGTATATAGGCAAGACAACAACATCTCTTTCCAGGCGATTAACAATGCATAATCAACAGGGCTCCATTAAGGAACATATAATCTCTTCCCACAACCAGACCATCACCAGAGAAGTCTTAACAAACAACACAGAAATCATCGATAGATACAGCGATAGCAGGCGGGTTGACATCTGCGAGGAACTACACATTAAGAAGTCAACACCAGCAATAAACAGCCAATTAATGCACGACTATATTCTACCCACTTCAAGACTCCGCACCAATATAGAAGCATCAAGAAATATGGGCCAATAGGCCCTTTGCAGTTATTTCCATTCTTCCCTTTATTTTATCCAATTTTTACCCATTCCACCGTGTTCTGTCTTGTGTTGAAAGTTTGCTCTGTCGTGTGTTGAAAGTTTTGTTCACCTCATTCAAAACTGATGTAACATATCACCTCACCCAAATGCGAGTATATAAGACGAAAGCTGTTTAAATGATAGCAAAGTAAAACTCTGTTTAGTGTTTGCAGGTTATAGTTGTGTATGTGTAAACAAAAGTCTTTGAAAATGTAATAAGTTATTAAGAAACGCGTTCAAGTCTCGCGTCAGACTTGAAATAAAAATGAATTTTGGAGAATTGATTTTTCAATTACTATCGACAGTAAAAAGAAACATAAGAAATATTGAGAAAATTCGTGTTAGAATTATTAATCTTACTTTTTCGGTCAGGGTTCACCCCCTTCCACCCTGTGGTTGGGGTCGTCCCACAGGTCTTAGCCCCTCGGTACCAGGCGCCACTGCTCGCCCTTGGGCTCCCCCAGGCAACTAAGGGCTGGCCTTATACACCCCTAGCGAGTGGGGAGGTTCAAGCTTCTTATAACTCACTTAAACGTGCCTGTCCTGACACTGGAACGCTCTCTTCTTTTTTATCTGGTCTACTCAGGTCGCCAGCTGGGTGTTTATTCTCGTGTCCCAGCAACACGCCAGTGGTCTTAATGGTTATCTTAATCAAGGATGCAATATCATGTGCAGTGCAAGGTGTCACTAATGGTCTCATAAATGTACATAAATAATAATAATAATAATAATAATTTTTATTTAGGCAAAGGTACATACATAAAGAGATTTTACAAAGTTTGTTGGCTTTATAGATAAGAGCTAGTACATACAATGCCTAAAGCCACTATTACGCAAAGCGTTTCGGGCAGTAGCCCAAATATAGCCCAAGAGAATGGAGACTCACTTAAACTCCTCAGTTAGTCTAAAAGTTTACTGAAGAAAACATATATACATTTACAAATGGCATAAAGAAATGTCTATGTTTGAATCATCTGCTGGCGGCCGCGTTTCTCGATGACACGTCTCTGGCAACACGGTCAGCTGACTTAATCCACTCCCCCGGCGTGGGTATACACCTCGCGCCTCTGGCAGCACGATCAGCTGACGGCTCTAGCTGTCAGTACGTCGTAGTTTCCCACGCCTCCAGCGATGCGATCAGCTGTGCGTTTCAAAATATGTTGCTGGCTCCTTGCACACCAACTACCCTTCCAGGATCACTAACATCCCCACCTTAATGTTCACACACACACCAACTCATGCCTAAATGAGTTTTTGGCTCTTAGCCTAACGTCCTGTCAGTTAGACAATAAAATGAGAAGAAATGTTCACAACATATAAAATGCTCTAACTTGCCTAGCTCAAAAAGGGGTAAGGGAGAAACAATTATCTACCTTATTTCACTCCAACTACGAAGCTGACTCGTCCTCTGTTGAGGGATGTTGAGGTTCCTGGTTCTGGCTTCTGGTCTCCTGATGAACAGTTCCCACACACACAGAGGTTCCTCCGTCGCATTCGTGGTAACGCGTCCTCGCTGTGCTCACATCCAACAGGTACTGCCTTCCTCCTCTTATTATCTGGGGTACTGGAGACAGGTGCCTACGTCGTCGTCCTCCACACTCACTGGCACTGTCGACTCTTCACAGTCCAGTACAGCTTCCCCTCGCCTTAACTGCCAATAGATTTGGGCCCGGCCCTAGCTTCTCGCTTGATGTGCAAGACATGGTCCTCTAGTGGGCGTCCCAGATGTCACCAGCCCAACGTTCCTTCTGCTGCAGACTCTTGATACGGCTCTTGGATCTTCAATCCGGTCCGTTCTTGCCTCCGGGCACTCTACAGAAGTTGGATGGCCTCCCAGACTGTCGGCAGAATCGAAGCGGAGCTTAAATCTACTGGTAAGGGCTCTCTAGGTCCGGAGCTCGCTCGAGCACGTCTACTCTCTCTGACGGCTCGTGACATACTGTCTTCCCGCTCAGTTGCCAGCTGCCCCGCACCCTCCGCCCCATGATGTCACACTGCCCGAGGGCTCTCGTCGTTGGTCACTTCCGGCACATGACCTCACCTGGCCAATCAGGTGCCGGGAAGCGTCAGGACATTTTGGCGGGAAACAGGATGGCTCGACACCGTCCTGTGCTTCAAAAGGCATAAGCCCCTTTCATTATCAAACCTAGCTGGCCATTTTACAGCCAGCTATATCACGCTTCACGCTTTCCCACACATGAAAATGTTCCCTGAACATCAGAGAACACTTAGGCTATGGAGATATGACTCTTCTAAGCCGGGAAGGAAGAAATACAGGGGTGGATACCGTCACATACCCCTCCCCTTCAAATAAGAGTCATATCGAATGAGTAGCATTGGAGAGGGCAACTATGCTCTTGCTCCCTCCATTCCTGAAGTGTTACTCCTCCAGTTTGTGTCGTGGCTCTAACCACCTCGCCAGTCACTTGTGTTTCTACACTTCCACCTCGCACCGTACTGGGTGGAGTGAGCGTTCCTTGAACACCTATAAGGGATCCTCCTTCCGTGTCCACGAGTGCGTTCCAACGACTCGCTAGCACTGCAAGGTTCAGTGCGTGTAGAGCCTCCACTGTGTCACGCACTCTGAGGTACCCTTGCACTTCCATCACTTCCTACAGGTACTCTATGCTTCCTCTCAGGATCTCCACTTCGCCATTCTTCTCTCTTCTCGGTTCCTCTTCTCCCGTAAGTGCGCTGTCTCCTCACAGCGACACCTGTTACCTGTTCTCCACCCATCAACTCCATCTTTTCTACACTAGGCTTTTGCGATGGCCCAATGCCCCTCTGGGTAGGTCGGTGCCTACCCTGGGTATACCTGTCCCCTGCTTTCTTCCAATTACCTTTCCTATACCATTCGTTCCCGGCGAACATCTTCACTCCTCTATGAGATTCTCTCCCCTGTAGACGCCTTCTTCGGTTCGTGGTTGGGTTCGTCCACCTCCCTGTGGCTCACCTCACCACGATGGTTCATCTTGCACCTACCACTATTCATCCGGCTGGCATAGGGTGCACTGCGTCGTGGATCCTCCACTCTGCCCCTCACTGCCGTTCGCTCATCCACTGAGGTCACCCTTTGTGGTGGAGGGAGTGCGGTCTGCAGCAACTTCACCGCCCCAGGCGCTTGTACAGCTACTCCTCGCCACTCCTCCACACGCATCATAGGCTTAACCGCAGGTCCTCGTCGGGGTTATCCATAACCTCCGATGACCTCTCTGTCTTTTCGCCTTCGTAGTTGTCATCCCCGACGACGTTGTCATTGGTGCGGTTGGCAACCTCACCACTGTCTGGGTCAACCAACACCTCACCTGGCAGGGTCGCACCACGGCCTGACACATAGGCACTCCTGGCCCAATCGGGTTGTATCCTTCCCCCACCGAGATCATTACCCGGCACCATCTGCACGTGCTCTAAGGGTAACTTAGGGGCTACAGCTACGATAGCCTTCTCGACTCCATAGTCGGCAACCAGCTGTACCTCGCGAAGTGGTAACCTCTACTTTTCTCCCACACTCCGTATTCTCACCACTCTCACCGGTGAATCCTTATATTCGTTGGGAAGAATACTCCTGGCTACCATGCTTATGTCAGCACCCGTATCACGAAGAACTGCAATCTCCACTGGGTTTGACTTCCCAAACTTCACTGTGGCCCCGAAAACGAAGGGGTGCTCACCCAACTTCATTTCCCAACCATTCACATTGGGTCCACTATGATATGGGGTATGAACAAATATTCTCTCCTCTTCCAACATCAGTCATATTCCTGAGGTTCTCGTCGCACTCACGGGCGAAATGTCCGCGCCCCCCACAGTTAAAACACCTGACTCTCCTGGGAGGCGATTCTCCACCTGTCACTCGGGCAACGCCCCCGGAAACCGCTGTTCCCTGGGTCCTCGTCGTGCCCCCGGTCGTCGTCTCCCTAGCAGCGTTCCTCGCTCCAGCACCAGTCCCGGTGTTCCCTCTTTGGGGTCTCTTCACCGGTTCCCCTGAACTCTTGGACCGACTCACCTCACTGTGTGCACTATCCTTGGGAGAGTCTCCGCCCGTCCTCGCCCCTCCTGAACTCTTGACGTTCCCCCCAAACCTTGTGTAAGGCGAGTGCCTAGGCGGTCCCTCCTTCCCGAGATGTAGTGCCTCTTCCAGTAGGTCGGCTCTGTCTGCAGCAGCCTTAAGTTCTCTAATACCAGCCTCCTTGATCCTGACCCTTAGTTCTGGATGAAGCATTGACATGAATCTTTCCATCACCATCAATTGCTTCAGCTCCTCCATCGTCTCCACCTCTTCAGCCTTCAGCCATCGCAGGAACTTGTGCTCCATGTCCTGAGCAGTTTCAGCATACGATCTTCCGGAAGCTCTTGTGCACTCATGGAAGCGTTTCCTGTAAACCTCCGGGGTTAGTTGATACGATTGGAGCACAGCTTTCTTGATCATGTTGTAAACGGCGCATTCCTCAAGGTCCAACATGTTATAGGCTTCCCTGGCCTCGCCAGTCAACCTACTCTGCACTAACGCAGCCCAATCCTCTTCCGGCCATTCCTTCAATGTCGCTATCCTCTCAAAATGGTCAAAGAAAGCTTTGGCCTCTAGAGGGTCAAAGGTTGGTAGGTCGCATTCTCGGACCTTGGGGTCATCCCGCCGAGCCGACACTTAGGCCAGCCCACGCTCCGCCCGACGCATCTCAACCTCCTTCTTCGCTTTTATTTCTTCCCGTCGCAGTTGCCTTTATGAAATGATAAAGCTACCCATTTCATTATGTATGAGGTTATTTTTTTTTATTGGAGCTAAAATTAACGTAGATATATGACCGCACCTAACCAACCCTACCTAACCTAACCTAACCTATTTTTATAGGTTAGGTTAGGTTAGGTAGCCGAAAAAGTTAGGTTAGGTAGGTTAGATAGTCGAAAAACAATTAATTCATGACAACTTGGCCTATTAGGCAAATCGGGCCTTGCATAGTAGGCTGAGAAGTGCGTTCTGGCTACTAGGTACGACATATATATATATATATATATATATATATATATATATATATATATATATATATATATATGTATATATATATATATATATATATATATATATATATATATATATATAAATATATATATATATATATATATATATATATATATATGTCGTACCTAGTAGCCAGAACGCACTTCTCAGCTTACTATGCAAGGCCCGATTTGCCTAATAAGCCAAGTTTTCCTGAATTAATATATTTTCTCTAATTTTTTTCTTATGAAATGATAAAGCTACCCATTTCATTATGTATAAGGTCAATTTCTTTTTATTGGAGTTAAAATTAACGTAGATATATGACCGACCCTAACCAACCCTACTTAACCTAACCTAACCTATCTTTATAGGTTAGGTTAGGTTAGGTAACCGAAAAAGTTAGGTTAGGTTAGGTTAGGTAGGTTAGGTAGTCGAAAAACAATTAATTCATGAAAACTTGGCTTATTAGGCAATTCGAGCCTTGCATAGTAGGCTGAGAAGTGCGTTCTGGCTACTAGGTACGACATATATATATATATATATATATATATATATATATATATATATATATATATATATATATATATATATATATATATATATATATATATATATATATATATATATATATATATGAGAAAGCTGCATGAACGCGCAAGCCATATATCACTAAGAACTCTTTGACCCGGCCAGGATTCGAACCCATGCCGTCCAGGATCACCCCTGAACGTACACAGTACCGTGACCACCGCACCAATGATCGTCTATAAGGATTGGTCCTTATAGATGGATTGCCTATAAGGATTGGTCCCTATAAGTAATGACTGACCAATCCTTATAGACGATCATTGGTGCGGTGGTCACGGTACTGTGTACGTTTAGGGGTGATCCTGGACGGCATGGGTTCGAATCCTGGCCGGGTCAAAAAGTTCTTAGTGATATATGGCTTGCACGTTCATGCAGCTTTCTCACACATGTTAGACTCAGTGCGGCCCGTGCATGCGCCAGAATTTGATGAAAAACTGTACCCAAATGGATCCATGAGTGTCGTCGGGGGTTGGTCAGTCAGGGAGCTTAGTTAATAAGCGCCATGATTGACCAATCCTTATTAGACGATCATTGGTGCGGTGGTCACGGTACTGTGTACGTTCAGGGGTGATCCTAGACGGCATGGGTTCAAATCCTGGCCGGGTCATAGAGTTCTTAGTGATATATATATATATATATATATATATATATATATATATATATATATATATATATATATATATATATATATATATATACATATATACATATATATATATATATATATATATATATATATATACATATATACATATATATATATATATATATATATATATATATATATATATATATATATATATATATATATATATATATATATGACAATGTCAGACCACGGAGGAAAAATGAAACAGGAATTTCCTTAAGTACTTTCGTATATTAATACATCTTCAGAAGGATTCCTTCTGAAGATGTATTTAATATACGAAAGTACTTAAGGAAATTCCTGTTTCATTTTCCTCCGTGGTCTGACATTGTCACATATATATATATATATATATATATATATATATATATATATATATATATATATATATATATATATATATATATATATATATATATATATATATATATATATATATATATTATTAAATATGACCGAAAAAGTAAGATTAATAATTCTAACACGAATTTTCTCAATCTTTCGTACATTTCTTTTCACTGTTGGAGGTAAATCAAAAATCAATTCTCCAAAATTCATTTTTATTTCTAGTCTGACGCGACACGAGCGCGTTTCGTAAAACTTATTACATTTTCAAAGACTTTAGTTTACAAATACACAACTGAATAGAACTTACGTATCTCCGATTTTATATCTACATTTGAGTGAGGTGGATGGGGTGAGGTGGCATTAATAGGGTATTAATTTCATCAACACAAGACAGAACAAGAGGTGGCATTAATAGGGTATTAATTTCATCAACACAAGACAGAACACGAAACAATGGGTATTGAATAGAAGTGTTTGTAGAAAGCCTATTGGTCCATATTTCTTGATGCTTCTATATTGGAGCGGAGTCTTGAGGTGGGTAGAATATAGTTGTGCATTAATTGGCTGTTGATTGCTGGTGTTGACTTCTTGATGTGTAGTGCCTCGCAAACGTCAAGCCGCCTGCTATCGCTGTATCTATCGACGATTTCTGTGTTGTTTACTAGGATTTCTCTGGCGATGGTTTGGTTGTGGGAAGAGATTATATGTTCCTTAATGGAGCCCTGTTGCTTATGCATCGTTAAACGCCTAGAAAGAGATGGTGTTGTCTTGCCTATATACTGGGTTTTTTGGAGCTTACAGTCCCCAGGAGGGCATTTGAAGGCATAGACGACGTTAGTCTCTTTTAAAGCGTTCTGTTTTGTGTCTGGAGAGTTTCTCATGAGTAGGCTGGCCGTTTTTCTGGTTTTATAGTAAATCGTCAGTTGTATCCTCTGATTTTTGTCTGTAGGGATAACGTTTCTACTAACAATATCTTTCAGGACCCTTTCCTCCGTTTTATGAGCTGTGGAAAAGAAGTTCCTGTAAAATAGTCTAATAGGGGGTATAGGTGTTGTGTTAGTTGTCTCTTCAGAGGTTGCATGGCGTTTCACTTTCCTTCTTATGATGTCTTCGACGAAACCATTGGAGAAGCCGTTGTTGACTAGGACCTGCCTTACCCTACAGAGTTCTTCAGATTTCAGAGAAGAACTTGAAACCGGCCATATACTGCAGGTATGATGACGACATTTTTACACAAGTACCTGATGTCAGACATCTGCAGGAGCTGAAGGAGACGTTTGAGCAGAGTTCCGTGCTGCGTTTCACTTACGAGATGGAAAAGGATGGGAAGCTGCCCTTTCTAGATGTAACAGTCATGGAAAAGAGCGGAGGTTTCCACACTGCAGTCTACACTAAGGAAACGAACATAGGAATGTGCCTAAATGCCAACAGCCACTGCCCAGACAGGCACAAGAGGAGTGTTGTTAACGCATATGTCGACCGTGCTCTCAGCCACAGCTCAGAATGGAAGCAAGTCGACGAAGAACTCTGTAGGGTAAGGCAGGTCCTAGTCAACAACGGCTTCTCCAATGGTTTCGTCGAAGACATCATAAGAAGGAAAGTGAAACGCCATGCAACCTCTGAAGAGACAACTAACACAACACCTATACCCCCTATTAGACTATTTTACAGGAACTTCTTTTCCACAGCTCATAAAACGGAGGAAAGGGTCCTGAAAGATATTGTTAATAGAAACGTTATCCCTACAGACAAAAATCAGAGGATACAACTGACGATTTACTATAAAACCAGAAAAACGGCCAGCCTACTCATGAGAAACTCTCCAGACACAAAGCAGAACGCTTTAAAAGAGACCAACGTCGTCTATGCCTTCAAATGCCCTCTTGGGGACTGTAAGCTCCAAAAAAACCAGTATATAGGCAAGACAACAACATCTCTTTCTAGGCGTTTAACGATGCATAAGCAACAAGGCTCCATTAAGGAACATATAATCTCTTCCCACAACCAAACCATCGCCAGAGAAATCCTAGTAAACAACACAGAAATCATCGATAGATACAGCGATAGCAGACGGCTTGACGTTTGCGAGGCACTACACATTAAAAAGTCAACACCAGCAATCAACAGCCAATTAATGCACAACTATATTCTACCCACCTCAAGACTCCGCTCCAATATAGAAGCATCAAGAAATATGGACCAATAGGCTTTCTACAATCACTTCCATTCAATACCCATTGTTTCGTGTTCTGTCTTGTGTTGATGAATTTAATACCCTATTAAAACCACCTCACCCCATCCACCTCACTCAAATGTAGATATAAACAAATCGGAGATGTGTAAGTTCTATTCAGTTGTGTATGTGTAAACAAAAGTCCTTGAAAATGTAATAAGTTTTACGAAACACGCTCAAGTGTCGCGTCAGACTAGAAATAAAAATGAATTTTGGAGAATTGATTTTTGAATTACCACCAACAGTGAAAAGGAATGTACGAAAGATCGAGAAAATTCGTGTTAGAATTATTAATCTTACTTTTTCGGTCATATTTAATAATATATGTGTACAGGAAAGACTGCTACCAAAATATACTAATATATATATATATATATATATATATATATATATATATATATATATATATATATATATATATATATATATATATATAGGGAGTACCACCTCTAGCTGGAAGAAGGGGGACCCATAGCCTCGGAGGAAACCACGCATAACGCATTAGAGGGAATGTTTAGATCCCCTTCAATACAGTTTCTGTGTGCTTTTCTCCTACCACCCCTTCCTTTTTAATTTTTTGTGCTTTATTATGCATTTGATGGTTACAAGATATACATGGGTTGATACAAAAATAATAATGCAAAAAGGTGCTTAAAGGTTATGGATCTCTTGAAAAACACAACACTGGGAAACATTGATGAATGTCACAGACGGGATCGATCATTGTTGCAAGTCAAACACTTCTTCGAATTCCTCTGAAGTTGGACTAGTGCCCAAGACACAACAGGCATTTCCCCTCTGAATCGCAACACTGAGGCGCTGGAACAAGAAACTTTTTGCTCTCTGGTCTTTTGTAGCGCTGATCAATTTGTCCCCCAATTCCTTCAGGAACTTCAATGCACATTTTCCCCACGAACCGAGGGTCTCCGAGCCGATCGGAACAAAGCTGTAGCAGTGTGCTAGACCTCTATATTTAATAATTTTCTGCGATTCCCTGAAAGAAGCAGCACCACCGCTTTCACGTGTGCTGTAGTGGAGGTAGGTACTGGCCAGTGTGGCAGTGCACGTGTAGTCCCATACCACTTGCTTACCATCCTTCCAAGGTAGCAAGGTGACCCCATCAGGGCGCTTCTGAGGGTCGTTAGGTCTGGATAAGTGTGGTTCTCTTTGTGCCGGGCAGCGGGCTGTGGCGAGGCTCCTCTTGATGATGTCGTTGACTTCTTCATGTCTTGCAATTTTACCCTGTGATTTACGACATACCAGACCATGACGACCATATTGGTCTGCCATCGCAGTTCCGCAGATGCACCTATGTTCGGTGAGGATGGGGGCGGCAAGGCGAAGGGCAACTCCAATGCGGAGAGCGTCATGACTGAGGCGAGTTCCCAGGGCTGCATTGGGCACAGCAAATAAGAAATCCCCGGCGTGGGGTGCTGTTACCGCTAGGAGGCGGGCTTTGTTTTCAGCATCAGCGTTGTCAATCATTGCTGTGACAGTCTTTTCCATTATGGGGCTATCCCAGTGGGCCTGCTTGTGGTCTTTTGGGACTTGTTGTCGGGGTTGAGGGTGTGCAATGGTGTCCCATTGTCTGGCTGCTTCGATGAACGTTTGATCATGAGTTCCCGCTGTCTCTCTCATACGCTCTGGTAGGATCTGCCCTACCAATTCGTTGGCTGCTGTACATGAGGATAAGAATGCTGGAAGTGCTACCTCAGTTGCCTTTCGTATGCCTATCCCTCCAAATCTCACTGGTAGTGTTGCTTGGTCCCACTGACTGTCATCTAAATCTAGGTTGAGCGCCTTCCTGAATATTGACCTGAGGAGCTCATCATATTGATTTAGAAGTGGGTTATCTTGAGGTTATCTTGAGATGATTTCGGGGCTTTTAGTGTCCCCGCGGCCCGGTCCTCGACCAGGCCTCCACCCCCAGGAAGCAGCCCGTGACAGCTGACTAACACCCAGGTACCTATTTTACTGCTAGGTAACAGGGGCATAGGGTGAAAGAAACTCTGCCCATTGTTTCTCGCCGGCGCCTGGGATCGAACCCAGGACCACAGGATCACAAATCCAGCGTGCTGTCCGCTCGGCCGACCGGCTCCATACCCAAAAAAGAGTTGCCAAAAGTTGGTGCACACCTTAAGAAGTATGTTAGCCTGGGCAAGGTAAGGCACTTTGTGAGAAGGTAGAGGGCATCGTGGGAGTCCAAGTCCCCAATTCTCTCTTCCATCCTCTTTAGGTCTCTAAACTTTTCGTCAAGGACTGCAGCAATGGCATTGTGGCCCAGAGGTGCTCCGAGTAGTGTGCTGTCGGTAGGTTTGACGACTGAGGCTTCTGGTAGAACTGATTTCACTGCTCTAATGATTACTTCACTGGATGCAATAATTTCGCACTTGGAGGGGTTAAGAACGAGACCCATGGACTCCCCCCCGTGTCTTCACCAGCTGTAGGTCTTCTAGCAGGGAATCTTGTGTGCCTGCCAGAGTGCCATCATCCAGGAACCAGATGTTGAGCTCGCTGGACAGTCTGGTTGTAATTTCTCGAACCGCTATGCAAAAGAGGAACGGTGCAAGTGGGTCACCCTGTTGAATTCCCTCTGCTGAGGTGACTTCATGTTTACCAAACAGGAGGGTTGAGTCTTTGCTGTAGCCTGCTGACACAAACGGGAGAATGCTTGGGCAATGTTCCTGGACTGCAGTGAGGATTGCTTCCCTTTTGACCGAGTTGAAAGCGTTTTTAAAATCTAATTTTACTACTGCATGGTCTTCAGTAAGAGAGCTAATGTAGGCTCGTGCAGCATGAGCCGCTGCTTCACAGCCTTGGGGGACTCCAAACCCCAGCTGGTTGGGTTGCAGCATGGTGGCTGCTTCCATTCAGATACTTCTGACAGCAGCCCTTGCAACTAGGCGGCGAAGGGTATTACCAACGGCAATGGGTCTGATCCCTCCCCCCTTCTTTTTCAGGGCACATAGGGATGCACCAAAGAAGAATGGTTTGATTTCATCAGGGATTAACCCGGCGAGGCAGTTGTTGACAAACGTTGTGATTTCTGTCAGGAGCGCTTCTGCAGCTGGGCCAAGAACAGGGTTCACCATTTCCTTCACATGTTGAGGTCTTACCCCTGTGTAGCCTCCTGAGGAGTCCGGGGGAAATGAAACGATAGCTTTATAAACCTCTGACTCCCGGAGGACGAGAGGTTCCTGGTTAGGGGCGAGCCTGACCTGTGGGGGAGGTTCACCTACGGCCCTGAGGGGGTGTTTTTCTCTCAGTGCTTGGGCTGTGGTCTCATCCCTGGGCAAAATTTTGTCCTCACTTGTGATCAACCTGAGTGCCCCGACTGTATTGCCCTCTTCAATTTTCTTGCTGACTTGGGTACCTAATTTTCTGTTGTCGCTGATTGTCGTACTTGGTCTGCCTCGGCGGTGATTGGTGTGTTTGGGGAGGCGGACTAGGTTGTCAGCCCTAGGAAAATCCCTAATTGCTTTATTGACGGATGAGGCCAGTGTCTTGCCTCCTCTGTCTGGTACACCTAAGCATGCATTGCCAAAAAGTAGCAGATTGTGCCAGACTTTGATGGTATCAGGTGCATCAAGGTTATTTGACCCTCTGTTGACTTTTGCGATGAGGTCCATGTATTTCCCTGCAGCAAATGGGCGAGAGGCCTTTGGGATGTGGGTGAGTGTCCTGGTTGACGTTGCTTTAATTGCCTCTAGCAGGTCGTCTGTTGCAATGTAATCTGTTGCGATTTGTACTGGTGCAACAGGCTCCTGAGTGCTGCCTCCTCCCACGGGAGGCCTCCTTGACCCAGGACAGTCACCATGCTGGCGTATGAGTCTGGAGACAGAGTTGATGCTGATGTTGCTCCCACAACCACTGCATGTGCCTCTCCTTTGATTGGCTTCGGGAGGGGTGAGCTGGCTGGTAGCGGCTTCTTCTGCCATCCCCTTAGGTAAAGTGAATGTCACCTTGCACTGGAGTATTTGTCTCTCCCTCCTGGCTGGGGGGGACGAGGTTGTTCCCTATACTATGCGTCATGTCTGGGCAGATGTCTGGGGTGGGTGGGCTTGTGGAGGTGGTGGGTGGGGGTTGGGAGGCTGCGCTGGCCCGGTCTAGGAGGAGGGCCGGGGAGGGGAAGGCGCGACCACCTGATCGTGGGAGGTGGGGGCGGGGGAGCGGAAGTCACTGCACCACACGGAGGGGGGGGGAGACACTACACAAGTGGAGTGGGCGAGCGGGAGACACTACACTCACTGGGGGGGAGGCACTACACTCAGGGGGTGGGGGGAGGGTTGATGTGGCACGTAACACTTGGATAATTTCCTTTTGTCACTAAACACTGGTGAATGTGTCTTGGCTCACTGGGTGTGGCGCTCTCAACACGATACTCACAATGGTCCAGTCACCACAGGACTGGACTCAACTTATCTTTTTCAAGCACTTGTTGGCACACTGGTGACCCAGTCTCTTGACCCCACCACATGTGACCTTCCACCCTTTCCTGGTGAGGGAGCCGTAGGGCGTGTGACGTGTGTGGGCGTGGGCTGACGGTGGGCGTGGGGTGGCGGTGGGCGTAGGGTTGCGTGGGGTGACGGTGGTCGTGGGGTGGACGATGGTCGTCGGGTCAGCCGCCGGGAGAGGGTAGCTGGGTGGGCTGGCGAGGCCTGTGGGAGGCTAGGGAGAGGGGGGGAGAAGTTGTCCCGGTCACACACAATTAACACAAAGTTTCACAGGTGTATTATGTTTATCACTACAAACTCACCGTTCACCTGAAAAGACGCACACATTCACTTATAAGTCTGGTGGAATACAAGCAGGTTTGTGAGCCTCCCCTTCACCCCCCCCCCCGTCCACATGAGGCCTCCTCCCCGCCTGGAGGCTGTTGTTTATGGAGGCACTGAGATAACCCTCAGGCAGGGCTGTGTCCTTCCCCTCCCTAGCACACCTCCCGCCAGGACAACACACCTTTTACAGGTGATTCTGTTGCACTGCTGGAGAGGTAGGCTTCCTCGACCCACTAAGAGTCTTCAGCAGGTATTAACACAGACATGAGTCGATTCTTGACTTCCTCAGGCACTGTTATCCTTGTTGAATGGGCACAAATGTGGGACCCAACCCCCTGCGCGACCGACTGCTACGGCTGCCACACTATATATATATATATATATATATATATATATATATATATATATATATATATATATATATATATATATACATATACATATATATATATATATATATATATATATATATATATATATATATATATATATATATATACATATATATATATATATATATACATATATATATATATATACATATATATATATATATATATATATATATATATATATATATATATATATATATATACATATATATATATATATATATATATATATATATATATATATATATGCGAACAAGCCTGAATGGTCCCCAGGACAATATGCAACTGAAAACTCACACTGAGTTTTCAGTTGCATATTGTCCTGGGGACCATTCAGGCTTGTTCGCATTTGTGTTCCTCACGTGTGCCCCAAAGAATGAGGTGATTTGGTAAAATGCTATGCCCAAGATTACTATCCGAGTGCCGGCGGTGGGGTGGTTCAAATAGCTTAGGCTATCACCTCATTATGTCCGGTCGTGATGGTCAAGTGGATTAAGGCGTCTTGTACATACCAGTTGCGTTGCTCCTGGGAGTATGGGTTCGAGTCACTTCTGGGGTGTGAGTTTTCAGTTGCATATTGTCCTGGGGACCATTCAGGCTTGTTCGCATTTGTGTTCCTCACGTGTGCCCCAAAGAATGAGGTGATTTGGTAAAATGCTATGCCCAAGATTACTATCCGAGTGCCGGCGGTGGGGTGGTTCAAATAGCTTAGGCTATCACCTCATTATGTCCGGTCGTGATGGTCAAGTGGATTAAGGCGTCTTGTACATACCAGTTGCGTTGCTCCTGGGAGTATGGGTTCGAGTCACTTCTGGGGTGTGAGTTTTCAGTTGCATATTGTCCTGGGGACCATTCAGGCTTGTTCGCATTTGTGTTCCTCACGTGTGCCCCAAAGAATGAGGTGATTTGGTAAAATGCTATGCCCAAGATTACTATCCGAGTGCCGGCGGTGGGGTGGTTCAAATAGCTTAGGCTATCACCTCATTATGTTCGGTCGTGATGGTCAAGTGGATTAAGGCGTCTTGTACATACCAGTTGCGTTGCTCCTGGGAGTATGGGTTCGAGTCACTTCTGGGGTGTGAGTTTTCAGTTATATATATATATATATATATATATATATATATATATATATATATATATATATATATATATATATATATATATATATATATATATATATATATATATATATTTATAAACCTAGAAGGGGTACCACCTCTGGTGCAAGTGTAGGGACCCATAGATATAAATGTAGAGATATAGATATAGACCCATATATAAATGTACAATTTAATAGTGTAAGGCTGTGTGCCTGGAGTTGCCTCGATATTATTATTATGAATATTGATGAAGTGATCTATATACTGGAGGTATTAAATATTATATTCATATGTATAGTGGTTAACTGTGTTTATGCTAGTGTTGTGATATACCGTGAACATGAAGGGATAATAGGCGCCTCACGCCAGATAGTGTGAGTACACAACCCGTTCTCGCCCTTGCTTACCTTCAATATTGGCTTATTTAGTAAGTGCATATGTGATATACTAATTGATTGTGAATATTTTAGTTTACCTTAAAAAGCTTCATAGAAAACACTGACCTCACCTAACCTTCTTAATATGTAAAGATAAGCATCTTATTGCTTCTTATTTACAATTATTACTTAACCTATCAACGGTATAGGTTAAGTAATAATTGTAATTAATAAGCAATACGATGCTAATCTTAACATACTAAGAAGGAGAGGTGAGGTCGGTGTTTTCTATGAAGCTTTTCAAGGCAAACTAAAATATTCACAATCAATTAGTATGTCGCATATATGCACTTATTAAATATGCCAATATTGACCATAAGCAAGTGCGAGAACGGGTTGGAGTACAGTGTGTACAGTGAGATAGTGAGCAAAGTGAGCTCAGTGAGGAGAGTGAGTGGGCGTGGCATCTCGCGAGTTGGCAAACATTCGATAACACTGCATTCGGAGCGTGGGAAAGCGCGTCAGTTGGGAGTGTTGCCATCTCCCTGAGTGTTCCAGATTTGTGAAGAGGCGGAGAGGAAGCTGCTCATTTGTTCCTTTGCCATGTTGTTGATGCAGAGTTGTGATTTTTTAATCTTTTAAGTAAACTACAAAACCACCGCCGTGTGTGTATCAACCCTCCATTACTTTGTTGCTACTGAGAGTGAGTGATTTAAACATATACTTACCTGCTACCAACTTGATGAGTGTTCTATGGGGCCACTACTACCATTACATTATTACTATTTCCACTGTGGTGTTATTGGACATGGGAAACATCAGTTGGCGACCTTTAGTGAGTGGTAGAGCCCTCTGTCGGGGCGGGCACATGATCTAGTGAAGCGATCGTGTTCTCACTCGTCTTAGGCTACGAGGCCGGCCGAAGATAGACTGAGAGACTCTCCTTGGTGAACAATGGCACCGTGAGGATTGAGTGAAGACCCGTGTGGCTACAGTAAGTAACGCTTTTCACTACTAATACTTGGTAGTGACTAGCTAGAGAGAGAGACACCCCGACAATATATATATATATATATATATATATATATATATATATATATATATAGATATATATATACATATATATATACATATATATATACATATATATATATATATATATATATATATATATATATATATATATATATATATATATATATATATATATATATATATATATATATATATATATATATATATATATGTATATATATATATATATATATATATATATATATATATATATATATATATATATATATAATATATATATATATGTCGTACCTAGTAGCCAGAACGCACTTCTCAGCCTACTATTCAAGGCCCGATTTGCCTAATAAGCCAAGTTTTCATGAATTAATGTTTTCTCGACTACCTAACCTACCTAACCTAACTTTTTCGGCTACCTAACCTAACCTAACCTATAGAGATAGGTTAGGTTAGGTTAGGTAGGGTTGGTTAAGTTCGGTCATATATCTACGTTAATTTTAACTCCAATAAAAAAAATTGACCTCATACATAATGAAATGGGTAGCTTTATCATTTCATAAGAAAAAAATTAGAGAAAATATATTAATTCAGGAAAACTTGGCTTATTAGGCAAATCGGGCCTTGCATAGTAGGCTGAGAAGTGCGTTCTGGCTACTAGGTACGACATATATATATATATATACATATATATATATATATTGTGACGATAATCTCCTTCAAGAGATTGAGCCTGCTCTTCCCTCCACAATTACGTCGTTATGGTTATATAAAACTACTATGGAAGAAATGTCCAACAACGACAACAACACCAGCAAGGTTTGCCAGAGCGCAAAATGTTGCAGCCACACACCTGTTCGGACTCAAACCGCCAAACTACTTGTTGATCGCTGCCGGCCCCGCTGATTGGTCGCCGGTCTGGCTGCACCTGCACTCGCCCCCCCATACTACTTGATGTCTGGGGTCGCCACGACCTCAGACCTCAGAATGTTCAGTGCTTTCGTGGTTATCACTCCTCCCAGCTAGACGTTAGCGTGTACTGAGAGAGGTGATAGCTTAAAGCCAATATTCCAGCACCTCCCATTTAACTTTGTGTTGCACTTCTTGTTATTTTGCCTTAACGTAACTTTTCATTGTGTCATTTAAGTATTCTTATTATTTTGATTGATTGATTTTATTATAAGAATTTGTTTGTGCATTTTATTCATGTTTTGATTTATTTAACGTAATTAAAATTTCATTGTTAAAGTTTACTTGTGTTTTGTGTGTCTTCTCCTTACCTTACCACAGACGAAGTTCCAGTTTTTTTTTTTTTTTTTTATAACTATGTGACGAGGCCATAACCCTAGCCTTAAACAGCCGAACACCAACGCGTTACCGTCACAAGTTATATGGGGGCCTGTCCTAGGAGCTTCACTCGGGTACTGGTGCCAAGTGGTAATTTATGGTAAGCGTATTTAACTTTGTTAACGTAGCTTTACTATTTTTCATATTCAATTTCATTTTTTATAAGGTACGGTGTATTGTGCAATACGAGAGTAACATATGGTGAAGGTGAGACAACTTTGGATTACGTGGTGACTGTAGGCCTCAGTCATACTCTTAATTGGTCATCTCTCCCTCCGTGTTATTACTCGTGTTTACCATCTATGTCCCTTGAATATTTCTCATTTTGACAGATCATCATATTGGTACCCTGGTACTGTGGTCTGCCCCGGGTCAAGAGTACCCAATCTTCTGCAATCTGACTGTAGGAGGACAAAGAGGGCCATAGTTCCTCTAGCTCGAACTTTAGTTGCTGAATTGGGACCTCAGCAGCAGTTCTCGTCACCAGTTGACACCTCGCACCCCTACACGTCAGTCAGAGATGATGATACATACAACGGTAGGGAATTAGCTTATTTTTTCAGAGCACAAAAGTTCGCTAATTCTGTAAGTATCATATTAAATTCAGTAGGAAAAACTTGCTTTATGTCCTATAGAGACGTGGCAAGGTATGCCTACATCCTTGGACTACCAATTTTACTTTTGAAGCATTTAACTGTTTCCTTTGTTTTCGAAACTGTTTCATTTGTTAGTAGGATTTTCTTGCCCTTATTCTCTTACATGAGTACCGGGTACAAGATTTCCTGCGCCCTTGATTTAATTTAATCATTTAACATCTTTTACTTAACTTTAATTGTTAAAGATCTCACAGGATAGGTACCAGTTGCCATGTTGTCCTGTTTCTGACATTCACTTTTGAATATTCGTGTACCTTTATTTGCTAATTTCACCATGTTTCGTCTCCAAGCTTTCCGTACAAATCCAGCAGGTGAAATAGGGACTTTAAGTCGTGCCAAGAGGACTGAATTACAAACTCTTGCACATGAGTATCAACTAGAAGTTCCCTACCAAGCCAACAAAAATGACCTACACAACCTGTTGCTGGATTACTATTTAGAGCAAGGTAAGATAGACTCTGAAACTCATGAAACTTACTATATTGCAGGAAAAACTGATTTGGCAACGATGAAACTCCAATTGGAACTGGCCAAGATTGAACGTGAGCAGCAAAGGGAAGCCCGCGAACAGCAAAGGGAAGCAGCTGCTTTGGGGAGGGAAGAACAAGAACGAGAAATCACCCTCAGAGAACGTGAAGCTGCCTTGAGGAGAGAAGAACACGAACGTGGACTCGTCCTCCAGGAACGTGAGGTTGCACTACTCCAGGAGCGGGAACGAGTACAGCTTGAAACCAAACGACGCGAGTTGGAGATGCAACGCGAACATGACAAGCAACAAGCGACTCTGGCTCTAGAGTGTCGTCAACGCGAAATCGCCTTGGAAACTTCACACTTCACTCAACGCCAGCAAGCTACTGCCAATCTTCCCGTCAGTTTTAATATATCACATGCAAGTAAGTTAATGCCATCCTTTGTAGAAGCAGAAGTTGATGTGTTCTTTACCACCTTTGAAACCCTTGCTAATCAACTCAGTTGGCCTGTCGACCAATGGGCCACACTTCTCAGAGTCCATCTTACAGGTAGAGCTGCAGTCACACTCAGTACTTTGGCGTCTGAGAATGACTACTACACTCTGAAACAAGCAGTGTTGGACGCCTACCTACTTTCCACAGAAAGTTATAGAAGGAAATTCCGTGACCACCTGAAGGCAAGTACCACTACCTTCCTCGAGTTTGCTAACACGAAACGGAGGTATTTCATGAAATGGCTGGAAGCAGCACATGTCTCTACTTTTACAGAACTCGTCAACCTGATGCTTGTTGAAGAATTCTTGAGACGTGTGCCGCCTCCTGTCCGCCTCTACTTAGCAGATAAAGAAGAAACCGACTACCTGAAGTGTGCTAAGTCGGCTGACATTTACAGCCTCATCCACCGGCTGACACCCGAACCATCCTCCAGTAAGAAGTCGTGGTACAGTTACGAGAAGGTGAGCCCCGATCAAGCTGGTTCACAACTGTACTGCAAGTATTGTAGACTCTATGGACATACCATAGACAAGTGTGGTAAGTCTCAATACAAGGGAACCACTGACCAACAAAGACCCAAACCAACTCCTCCTAAGTCCGGTAAGCCTGTGATGAATGTTGGTGTTGATGTTAATGATCTTTCTCTTTTCAGTAACCACCTGTATACTGGAACTGTCTCTGCCAACGGTTCAAATCCGGAGGGACGTTTCAAATTGAAGATCTTGAGGGACACAGCGGCTCTACAATCGATCATCTTGAAGTCGGCTGTGCCCAACATCGTCTACACCGGAGAAACAGTCTTCATCACTGACCTCACTGCTACCACTCCATACCCTCTCGCCAGAGTCCACCTGGATTGTCCCTACGTGAACGGGGAAGTCCAAGTCGCCGTCAGGGAAAAGCCTTTTCCCATGCCTGGAGTGCAACTTCTCCTAGGCAACGACTTGGCAGAAGACCTGCAACCGACCAACCTGATCGTCATGGACAAACCCCAGGTGTGTAACTCTGTGCCAATAAACCCTATTCTTGAGTATGTTCCAGCAGAGGTTCAAGAGAGTGATGAAGTTTCTCCTCCGGTTCTCGTGACCACCCGTGCACAAGCCGCACGTCCACAGCCAGCTGACTCTACTGCTACCGCTGTCCCTCAAGACCCTCAGAAACTACCCCCGCATCTGACCAAGTTGGAGTTCCGTAAGTTGCAGAGGGAAGATCTTACTTTAACACCATTGTTTTTCCAGGCTGAGACTAAACCCGACAGTATTCCTGGGTTCTTCCTAGAGAACAACTTACTCTACCGTAGATATAGACCCAGTAAACTGAAGGAGGAGGACGATTGGGCCAACATCGAACAACTTGTGATTCCCACCAGCCTGCGGCCCACTATTCTACACCTGGCCCACGGAGCATTCTCCCACTACGGCTTCAACAAGACTTACCATGGAATTCGTCAAGACTACTACTGGCCAGGTATGGTAAATAACGTCAAACAAAACGTAAAACAGTGTCATACATGTCAGATGGCAGGCAAACCGAACATCTCCATTCCCAGAGCGCCACTGATTCCCATACAGGTGCCTGCGGAACCTTTCCACAGACTCATAATAGACTGTGTTGGTCCTTTACCTCGGACCAGTTCAGGTAACGCCTACATCCTAACCATCCTGTGTCCTACCACCAGATTTCCCATAGCAGTTCCAGTGAAGAACATCACGGCTGCTACGGTTATAAAACATCTATTGAAGATCTTCACTCAATACGGATTTCCCAGGGAGATTCAAAGTGACTGTGGTACCAACTTCACCAGTGATCTCTTCAAAAGGACACTGGAGGAGTTCAACATCAAACAGGTATTGTCCAGCCCCTATCATCCTGCTTCACAGGGTTCTCTTGAACGTAGTCATCAGACCATCAAAGCACTCTTGAAAAAGTTTTGTAGTAAAACCTCGAAGGATTGGGATAAGCAGATTGACCTAATAATGTGTATTTTCAGAAGTCTCCCCAATGAGTCCCTAGGAGTATCTCCTTATGAGATGCTCTACGGCCGTAAGTGCCGTACTCCCCTTAAGGCTTTCAAAGACTCTCTCCGAGATGCCACCTTCAGTGAGCATCAGAATGTGCCCCAGTTTCTTCAAAACCTTCAACACATTCTAGAGAGTCCACCGCTTTGCCCATGATAATCTATTGAAAGCCCAGGTGAGAATGAAGACTCATTACGACCAGACCAGCAAAGTAAGAAAATTCAAGCCGGGAGACTTCGTCCTTGCCTATTTCCCTATCCCAGGTTCACCTTTACAAAACAGGTTTTCAGGACCCTACTGCGTCAAAGAGTGCAGGAATAATAACAACTACGTAATAGAGACTCCAGATAGGCGGCGGAAGACCCAGCTGTGCCACGTCAACCTCCTGAAGCAATATAATGGTACTCCTCCCACTGTCCTGACTAACTATTCCACCTTCACAGAACCCTACATCCACAGTGAGACCATCCCAGCTTCTCCTCCCGAAAGCACTGACAAGGAGTCAGCGCTTTCTAATTCCAAAATCCTTAATGATCTTCCCAAATGCTTTCAGGATAATAATCGTGCTCCTTTGCCCTTTTCTAATTCCACTCTCACCTCGTCAGATAAGCCCTTCATCCTCCATGTCGACGCCAATGGTACCGACGTTGGTGGTGTCGTGATGCAGCAACGAGGCGAGAAGAATACACCTGTCAGCGACTACTGCTACAAGGAACTACGGAACAATTGGCAAGGAGCTACTCTTCCTCATCCTGAAGCTTCAGCACTTCACTCCACACCTGAAAAGTGCTCGGTCCACCATCAATACGGACCACACCACCCTACACCTCCTGCAGCACGCCCACTTCCCATCTCAACGTCTTCTACTATGGGCTTGCTACCTGCAGAAATTCAACCTGGAGACACGCTATACCAAGAGTCTGACAACATCTTAGCCCATGATCTCTCCAGAGTTTATGAAGTAGAAGCAACTCCATCTAATACTCCACCACATAACGACGTACTTCTTCCAGAACCGCAGGCTTCGGGGGAGAGTTGTGACGGTAATCTCCTTCAAGAGATTGAGCCTGTTCTTCCCTCCACAAATACGTCGCAACAAATATATATAACTACTATGGAAGAAATGTCCAACAACGACAACAACACCAGCAAGGTTTGCCAGAGCGCAAAACGTATGCAGCCAGGGACACCTGCTCGGACTCAAACCGCCAAACTACCTGTCTTACTACCGGCTCCGCTGATTGGTCGCCGGTCTGGCTGCAACTGCACTCGCCCCCCCCCCATACTACTTGATGTCTGGGGTCGCCACGACCTCAGACCTCAGAATATTCTGTGCTTCCGCGGTTACCACTCCTCCCGGCTAGACGTTAGCGTGTACTGAGAGAGGTGGTAGCTTAAAGCCAATATTCCAGCACCTCACATTTATTTTTGTATTGCACTTCTTGTTATTTTGTCTTAACGTAACTTTTCATTGTGTCATTTAATTATTCTTATTATTTTGATTGATTGATTTTATTATACGAATTTGTTTGTCCCTTTTATTTATGTTTTGATTTATTTAACGTAATTAAAATTGCATTGTTAAAGTTTACTTGTGTTTTGTGTGTCTTCTCCTTACCTTACCACAGGCGAAGTTCCAGTTCTCTATTTTTTTTTTATAACTATGTGACGAGGCCATACCCCTAGCCTTAAACAGCCGAACACCAACGCGTTACCGTCACAATATATATATATATATATATATGTCGTACCTAGTAGCCAGAACGCACTTCTCAGCCTACTATGCAAGGCCCGATTTGCCTATTAAGCCAAGTTTTCATGAAATAATTGTTTTTCGACTACCTAACCTACCTAACCTAACCTAACCTAACTTTTTAGGCTACCTAACCTAACCTAACCTATAAAGATAGGTTAGGTTAGGTAGGGTTGGTTAGGTTCAGTCATATATCAACGTTAATTTTAACTGCAATAAAAAAAAATTTACCTCATACATAATGAAATGGGTAGCTTTATCATTTCATAAAAAAAAAATTTGAGAAAATATATTAATTCATGAAAACTTGGCTTATTAGGCAAATCGGGCCTTGCATAGTAGGCTGAGAAGTGCGTTCTGGCTACTAGGTACGACATATATATATATATATATATATATATATATATATATATATATATATATATATATATGTCGTACCTAATAGCCAGAACGCACTTCTCAGCCTACTATTCAAGGCCCGATTTGCCTAATAAGCCAAGTTTTCATGAATTAATGTTTTTTCGTCTACCTAACCTACCTAACCTAACCTAACCTAGCTTTTTTTGGCTACCTAACCTAACCTTACCTATAAATATAGGTTAGGTTAGGTTAGGTAGGGTTGGTTAGGTTCGGTCATATATCTACGTTAATTTTAACTCCAATAAAAAAAATTGACCTCATACATAGAGAAAAGGGTTGCTTTATCATTTCATAAGAAAAAAATTATAGTAAATATATTAATTCAGGAAAACTTGGCTTATTAGGCAAATCGGGCCTTGAATAGTAGGCTGAAAAGTGAGTTCTGGCAACTAGGTACGACATATATATATATATATATATATATATATATATATATATATATATATATATATATATATATATATATATATATATATATATATATATATATATATATATTTATTATAATATAGGGAACCCCCTCTGGTGCAAGTGTAGGGACCCATAGCCTCGGAGAAGAAAATAATGAGTACTCAGAGAACACCTTGTGGATCCTCATTGAACACTTTAATATTTTCTTCTCCTACCACCCCTATTCTTTTAGTGTGTGTGTATGTATATCTAACTTTAATTTAAAATTTCATTACACAAAAAGGGTTACAACTTTGGTTCCATGCAAGGTACATGACTACTTGTCACAAGTTGCACAGCTCCTCCACCTCCTCAGTTGGCGGGCAGGAACCATGGATGCAGTGAGCATTTCCTCTCTGGATCGCCACACTAAGGTGCTGAAAGAGAAAACTGGCGGCTCTAGGGTCTCTAGTTATTTTAATTAGCTTGAACCCCAGCTCCTTCAAAAAACTTGCAGCAGTTTTACCCCAGGCACCAAGTGTCTTTAAGGCAATGGGGACAAAATTGAAGTGGTGTTCAAGGTCTCTGTATTTACGTGACTTGGCCGCTTCCCGGTGATTCGCAGCTCCTCCTGCTTGTGGAGCACTGATGTTAACATAGGTGTTGGCTAAGGTTGAAAAGCAAGTGTAGTCCCACACCAACTGACTACCATTCTTCCAGGGGTTCACCGTGATCCTGTCTGGGTGACCTGCAGGCTCATCAGAGATGCGAGGCATTAAGTAACGGGGCTCTCTGCTGGAAAACCGGCCGTGGGAAGGCTTCTCTTGATAATGTCGGTAACCTCGTCGTGTCTTGCATGCTATCCTCCTGTCCTTTGGCAGAGAAGGCCATGCCATCTGTACCTTGTCGGCCACTGCCTCGCTGCAAATACACCTGTATTCGGTGTGAATTGGGGCAGCGAGGCAGAGAGCCATGGCAATTCGGAGGGCCTGCGGTGTGAGACGGGTGCCGGTTGCTGACATTGGGGTTGCTAATAGGAAATCACCTGCATGGGGAGCTGCTACAGCTCTAAGTCGGGCAGTATCGTGGGGTGTTGTTGCAGCTTCTAGTAATTTCGCAGCTTTTTGGTCGGCAATGGACGGATCCCAGCTGGATTGCTTATGGGCTTCAGAAAGCAGTAATTGGAGTGCTGATCCTGCGAGAGAGACCCATTTGGTGGTGCAGTCTGTGAAGCTGGGATCATGTATCCCTGCCCGGTGAACTAGGTGCTCAGGTAGCATTTCCTTCACCAAGTTGTCAGACGCCACTGAAGAGGACAGAAACGCTGGTACCACAATTTGTGTTGCTGTGCGCACGCCAAGGGCCCCCGAGTCTGACAGGAAGGGAAGCCTGTTTTCACTGTGAGTCGCTGAGAGAAAGGTTGAGGGCTTTTCCTAGTATTGATTTCAGCAAACTGTCATACTCCTCTAATTTAATATTATTGAAAGATGGCGAACATCTAAGAAAGTAGGTCAGCGTGAGGAGGGACATGCATCTGGTGATGAGGTAAAGTGCATCATGAAAATCGATGTCTTCAATCCTCTCGTTCATCCTCTTCAGGTCAGTGATCTTCTTACTAAGGACCTCATCGATGGCATTCCCTCCAAGAGGAGCACCTAGAAGTGTGCTGTCCTCAGGGTTGGTTAGTGAATATCAGGCAAAACAACCTTTATTTGCTCTATTATGTTCTGGTTGGTGGAGGTTATTTCGCACTTGGAAGAGTTCAGGGTGAGGCATAAACTTGCTCCTTGCTCCTGAATTATTCTTATGTCATCCAAGAGTGACTCTGGGGAACCGGCTAGAGTACCAACGTCCAAAAACCAAATGTTGAGCTCACTGGACAGGTTATCGGTGACTTCCTTGATGACTAGGCAGAAAACAAAAGGAGCAAGGGGGTCACCCTGTTGGACACCTTCTTGTGATTCAATTTCATGTTCCCCGAAAAGCAAAATGAGATTCTTGCTGTAACATGAGTTTACAAACGGGTAGAGTGAAGGAAAAAGGCAATGAACTGCACTGAGTACTGCATCCCTTCTAACCAGATTGAAAGCATTTTTGAAGTCCAGTTTTATCAGGGCTTTTTCATCCGTAATGTTGGCAATGTAGGCTCTAGCTGCATGAGCCGCTTCCTCACACCCTTGGGGAATGCCAAACCCAAGTTGTTTTGGCTTCAGCATGTCGGCTGCTGCCTGACTAACTGCTCTAGCAGCAGCCTTAGCGACGAGGCGCCGGAGTGAATTGCCCACAGCTATCCGTCTGATTCCTCCATCTTTTTTCCTGGGGGCACAGAGTGGAGCACCAAAAAAGATAGGCCGTATGGTCTCTGTTATGTTGCCAGCTAGATTTGTGTTCGCGAATCTAGTTAGTTCCACCAGGAGGCCCTGTGCAATGTCTCGCAGTGCAGGGTTGGGCATTTGTTCGATGTGGTTGGGTCTTAGTTCTGTGAATCCGCCAGCTGATCCTGGTGGGAAGGATAAAGCTGCTCTATGCACAATGGATTTGACCACACACAGGGGTTCTGCTCTGGTGACACCGACTAGAGGAACACTGTCATCACGAGGAGCTCTGGGTGGGTGTTTTTCTCTTAGGGCTTGTGCTGTATCCGCGTCTCTAGTGGCAACTGTGTCCTCACTGGTGATAACTCTGATCGCCCCTATTGTGTTGCCTTCTTCTATTTTCTTGCTGACTGTTGCTCTGATTTTGGATGCCTTGGTTCTGCTGTTGATACCTTTCCTGCCGTGGGTGTTTTTGGCACGGGTGGGGAGGGGTGCCTGATTGTCCTCTCTAGGAAAACTATTTATAGACATAATGACCGAGGAAGCTAGTGATTTGTCTCTCCTTGCAGGGACAGCTAGGCATATGTTTCCAAACAGGAGAAGGTTGCGTCATGCTTGGATGGTTCTGGAGAGTTATTAAACTTTTTCAAGAGATTGGATAGTTACGCTGCTGCTTGGGGGCAGGCAGCTTTGGGGATATGCTGCAAGGTTCCAACCGCCTTTGATTTGGCATTCCCCTTGGGGGAATGCCAAAGCTGTTTTGGCTTGGGTTCTTGTTTTGTTGGCTAGGGTTCCATATATATATATATATATATATATATATATATATATATATATATATATATATATATATATATATATATATATATATATATATATATATATATATATATACATATATATATATATATATATATATATATATATATACATATATATATATATATATATATATATATATATATATATATATATTAGTATATTTTGGTAGCAGTCTTTCCTGTAGACATATATTATTAAATATGACCGAAAAAGTAAGATTAATAATTCTAACACGAATTTTCCCAATCTTTCGTACATTACGCTTCACTGTTGGAGGTAAATCAAAAATCACTTCTCCAAAATTCATTTTTATTTCTAGTCTGACGCGACACGGGCGCGTTTCGTAAAACTTATTACATTTTCAAAGACTTCACAAATACACAACTGATTAGAACTTGCGTTTCTCTGATTTTATATCTACATTTGAGTGAGGTGGGAAGGGTGATGTGGCATTAACACAAGACAGAACAATAGGGGATATTAATAGGGTATTAAAAGTATCAACACAAGACAGAACAGAAACAATGGGTATTGAATAGAAGTGTTTGTAGAAAGCCTATTGGTCCATATTTCTTGATGCTTCTATATTGGAGCGGAGTCTTGAGGTGGGTAGAATATAGTTGTGCAATAATTGGCTGTTGATTGCTGGTGTTGACTTCTTGGTGTGTAGTGCCTCGCAAACGTCAAGCCGCCTGCTATCGCTGTATCTATCGATGATTTCTGTGTTGTTTACTAGGATTTCTCTGGCGATGGTTTGGTTATGGGAAGAGATTATATGTTCCTTAATGGAGCCCTGTTGCTTATGCATCGTTAAACGCCTAGAAAGAGATGTTGTTGTCTTGCCTATATACTGGGTTTTTTGGAGCTTACAGTCCCCAAGTGGGCATTTGAAGGCATAGACGACGTTAGTCTCTTTTAGAGCGTTCTGTTTTGTGTCTGGAGAGTTTCTCATGAGTAGGCTGGCCGTTTTTCTGGTTTTATAGTAAATCGTCAGTTGTATCCTCTGATTTTTGTCTGTAGGGATAACGTTTCTATTAACAATATCTTTCAGGACCCTTTCCTCCGTTTTATGAGCTGTGGAAAAGAAGTTCCTGTAAAATAGTCTAATAGGGGGTATAGGTGTTGTGTTAGTTGTCTCTTCGGAGGTTGCATGGCTTTTCACTTTCCTTCTTATGATGTCTTCGATGAAACCATTGGAGAAGCCGTTATTGACTAGGACCTGCCTTACCCTACAGAGTTCTTCGTCGACTTGCTTCCATTCTGAGCTGTGGCTGAGAGCACGGTCGACGTATGCGTTAACAACACTCCTCTTGTACCTGTCAGGGCAGTCGCTGTTGGCATTTAGGCACATTCCTATGTTTCCTTAGTGTAGACTGCAGTGTGGAAACCTCCGCCCTTTTCCATGACTGTTACATCTAGAAAAGGCAGCTTCCCATCCTTTTCCGTCTCGTAAGTGAAACGCAGCACGGAACTCTGCTCAAATGCCTCCTTCAGCTCCTGCAGATGTCTGACATCAGGTACCTGTGTAAAAATGTCGTCAACATACCTGCAGTATATGGCCGGTTTCAAGTTCATGTCGACTAAGACTTTTTGCTCGATGGTACCCATGTAGAAGTTTGCAAACAGGACACCTAGGGGAGAACCCATGGCGACCCCATCTACTTGCTTATACATGTGCCCATCCGGGCTCAAGAAGGGTGCCTCTTTAGTACAAGCTTGGAGTAGTTTCCTCAGAATACTTTCTGGCATGTCAAGAGGAGTACAGGCTGGATCACGATACACTCTGTCGGCTATCATTCCGATTGTCTCGTCCACAGGTACGTTGGTAAACAGCGATTCTACGTCCAACGAGGCTCTTATCCCTGTGGCCCGTGCGCCCCGCAGTAAGTCCACAAATTCCTTTGGAGACTTCAGGCTGAAGGCGCAAGGAACATAAGGAGTCAGCAGGCCGTTGAGTCGCTTCGCCAGTCTGTACGTGGGTGTGGGTATCTGGCTAATGATTGGCCGAAGTGGGTTTCCAGGCTTGTGCGTCTTGACATTTCCATACGCATATCCAGGTTTATATTCCCCAATGATCTTTGGCAGGTGGAGTCCGGATTTCTTGGCGTTCACAGTTTCGATCAGTTTGTTGACCTTTGCTTTTAATTCGGCTGTAGTGTCCTTCGTTACCCTTTGGAACTTAGTTTGGTCAGAGAGTATGATGTTCATTTTCGCCAGATATTCGTCTTTTTTAAGAATGACATATATTGGCGACTTGTCACCTCTCCTGACAACTATCTCCTTGTTCTCACGAAGGCTTTTAGCTGCCGCTTTAAGCTCGGGGGACAGTATGGTGCTTCTGTAGTTGCCTCGATTCTTTCCTCCTTCTGCAATAAGTTCTGCTTGTAAGGTATCTTTGGTAGTGACCTTCTTTTGTGTCTCGAGGTCGAATATGTCGTCCAACAGAATTTCCAACTCTACTTTCCGGGCCATTTCACTCGGTCTGGACATAACATGACAGTTTATGCCCAGATTTAGGAGAGTGACTTGGTCCTCAGTGAGGTTAATTCCTGCAAGGTTCAGGAAGCCATCTCTTGGTCGTGGAACTGCCATAGGTCCTCCATATAATGTTGTTAGTTTCTTGATAATCCTTGTTTCAGTGCTGAGGTGATGTTGGTCTGTGAGGATGTCGAGGTGTTGTTCAATGCGGGTACGGATACTATGGTCGATGTTGCTATTTCTCCACTCGTTTGTAGCATGAAGTAGTTGCGTTTTGTTGTCTTTGATTTCATTCTCTGCCTTGTATATCTGATCACGAATCAGATCCTGGCGATATTTTATCGTGAAGGCTTGATTCCTTGCTGCTGGGTCGTGCACTTTAACATTAGTATATTTTGGTAGCAGTCTTTCCTGTAGACATATATTATTAAATATGACCGAATATTTTTCGGTCATATTTAATAATATATGTCTACAGGAAAGACTGCTACCAAAATATACTAATGTTAAAGTGCACGACCCAGCAGCAAGGAATCAAGCCTTCACGATAAAATATCGCCAGGATCTGATTCGTGATCAGATATACAAGGCAGAGAATGAAATCAAAGACAACAAAACGCAACTACTTCATGCTACAAACGAGTGGAGAAATAGCAACATCGACCATAGTATCCGTACCCGCATTGAACAACACCTCGACATCCTCACAGACCAACATCACCTCAGCACTGAAACAAGGATTATCAAGAAACTAACAACATTATATGGAGGACCTATGGCAGTTCCACGACCAAGAGATGGCTTCCTGAACCTTGCAGGAATTAACCTCACTGAGGACCAAGTCACTCTCCTAAATCTGGGCATAAACTGTCATGTTATGTCCAGACCGAGTGAAATGGCCCGGAAAGTAGAGTTGGAAATTCTGTTGGACGACATATTCGACCTCGAGACACAAAAGAAGGTCACTACCAAAGATACCTTACAAGCAGAACTTATTGCAGAAGGAGGAAAGAATCGAGGCAACTACAGAAGCACCATACTGTCCCCCGAGCTTAAAGCGGCAGCTAAAAGCCTTCGTGAGAACAAGGAGATAGTTGTCAGGAGAGGTGACAAGTCGCCAATATATGTCATTCTTAAAAAAGACGAATATCTGGCGAAAATGAACATCATACTCTCTGACCAAACTAAGTTCCAAAGGGTAACGAAGGACACTACAGCCGAATTAAAAGCAAAGGTCAACAAACTGATCGAAACTGTGAACGCCAAGAAATCCGGACTCCACCTGCCAAAGATCATTGGGGAATATAAACCTGGATATGCGTATGGAAATGTCAAGACGCACAAGCCTGGAAACCCACTTCGGCCAATCATTAGCCAGATACCCACACCCACGTACAGACTGGCGAAGCGACTCAACGGCCTGCTGACTCCTTATGTTCCTTGCGCCTTCAGCCTGAAGTCTCCAAAGGAATTTGTGGACTTACTGCGGGGCGCACGGGCCACAGGGATAAGAGCCTCGTTGGACGTAGAATCGCTGTTTACCAACGTACCTGTGGACGAGACAATCGGAATGATAGCCGACAGAGTGTATCGTGATCCAGCCTGTACTCCTCTTGACATGCCAGAAAGTATTCTGAGGAAACTACTCCAAGCTTGTACTAAAGAGGCACCCTTCTTGAGCCCAGATGGGCACATGTATAAGCAAGTAGATGGGGTCGCCATGGGTTCTCCCCTAGGTGTCCTGTTTGCAAACTTCTACATGGGTACCATCGAGCAAAAAGTCTTAGTCGACATGAACTTGAAACCGGCCATATACTGCAGGTATGTTGACGACATTTTTACACAGGTACCTGATGTCAGACATCTGCAGGAGCTGAAGGAGGCATTTGAGCAGAGTTCCGTGCTGCGTTTCACTTACGAGACGGAAAAGGATGGGAAGCTGCCTTTTCTAGATGTAACAGTCATGGAAAAGGGCGGAGGTTTCCACACTGCAGTCTACACTAAGGAAACATAGGAATGTGCCTAAATGCCAACAGCGACTGCCCTGACAGGTACAAGAGGAGTGTTGTTAACGCATACGTCGACCGTGCTCTCAGCCACAGCTCAGAATGGAAGCAAGTCGACGAAGAACTCTGTAGGGTAAGGCAGGTCCTAGTCAATAACGGCTTCTCCAATGGTTTCATCGAAGACATCATAAGAAGGAAAGTGAAAAGCCATGCAACCTCCGAAGAGACAACTAACACAACACCTATACCCCCTATTAGACTATTTTACAGGAACTTCTTTTCCACAGCTCATAAAACGGAGGAAAGGGTCCTGAAAGATATTGTTAATAGAAACGTTATCCCTACAGACAAAAATCAGAGGATACAACTGACGATTTACTATAAAACCAGAAAAACGGCCAGCCTACTCATGAGAAACTCTCCAGACACAAAACAGAACGCTCTAAAAGAGACTAACGTCGTCTATGCCTTCAAATGCCCACTTGGGGACTGTAAGCTCCAAAAAACCCAGTATATAGGCAAGACAACAACATCTCTTTCTAGGCGTTTAACGATGCATAAGCAACAGGGCTCCATTAAGGAACATATAATCTCTTCCCATAACCAAACCATCGCCAGAGAAATCCTAGTAAACAACACAGAAATCATCGATAGATACAGCGATAGCAGGCGGCTTGACGTTTGCGAGGCACTACACACCAAGAAGTCAACACCAGCAATCAACAGCCAATTATTGCACAACTATATTCTACCCACCTCAAGACTCCGCTCCAATATAGAAGCATCAAGAAATATGGACCAATAGGCTTTCTACAAACACTTCTATTCAATACCCATTGTTTCTGTTCTGTCTTGTGTTGATACTTTTAATACCCTATTAATATCCCCTATTGTTCTGTCTTGTGTTAATGCCACATCACCCTTCCCACCTCACTCAAATGTAGATATAAAATCAGAGAAACGCAAGTTCTAATCAGTTGTGTATTTGTGAAGTCTTTGAAAATGTAATAAGTTTTACGAAACGCGCCCGTGTCGCGTCAGACTAGAAATAAAAATGAATTTTGGAGAAGTGATTTTTGATTTACCTCCAACAGTGAAGCGTAATGTACGAAAGATTGAGAAAATTCGTGTTAGAATTATTAATCTTACTTTTTCGGTCATATTTAATAATATGTTTATTATATATATATATATATATATATATATATATATATATATATATATATATATATATATATATATATATATATATATATTTATATATATATATATATATATGTCGTACCTAGTAGCCAGAACGCACTTCTCGGCCTATTATGCAAGGCCCGATTTGCCTAATAAGCCAAGTTTTCCAGAATTAATATATTTTCTCTAATTTTTTTTCTTATGAAATGATAAAGGTACCCATTTCGTTATGTATGAGGTATTTTTTTTTTATTGGAGTTAAAATTAACGTAGATATATGACCGAACCTAACCAACCCTACCTAACCTAACCTAACCTATCTTTATAGGTTAGGTTAGGTAGCCGAAAAAGTTAGGTTAGGTTAGGTTAGGTAGGTTAGGTAGTCGAAAAACAATTAATTAATGAAAACTTGGCTTATTAGGCAAATCGGGCCTTGCATAGTAGGCTGAGAAGTGCGTTCTGACTACTAGGTACGACATTATATATATATATATATATATATATATATATATATATATATATATATATATATATATATATATATGTCGTACCTAGTAGCCAGAACTCACTTCTCAGCCTACTATTCAAGGCCCGATTTGCCTAATAAGCCAAGTTTTACTGAATTAATATATTTACTATAATTTTTTTCTTATGAAATGATAAATCTACTCTTTTCACTATGTATGAGGTCAATTTTTTTTATTGGAGTTAAAATTAACGTAGATATATGACCGAACCTAACCAACCCTACCTAACCTAACCTAACCTATATATATAGTTAAGGTTAGGTTAGGTAGCCAAAAAAAGCTAGGTTAGGTTAGGTAGGTTAGGTAGACGAAAAAACATTAATTCATGAAAACTTGGCTTATTAGGCAAATCGGGCCTTGCATAGTAGGCTGAGAAGTGCGTTCTGACTACTAGGTACGACATTATATATATATAATGTCGTACCTAGTAGTCAGAACGCACTTCTCAGCCTACTATGCAAGGCCAGATTTGCCTAATAAGCCATGTTTTCATTAAATAATTGTTTTTCGACTACCTAACCTACCTAACCTAACCTAACCTAACTTTTTCGGCTACCTAACCTAACCTATAAAGATAGGTTAGGTTAGGTTAGGTAGGGTTGGTTAGGTTCGGTCATATATCTACGTTAATTTTAACTCCAATAAAAAAAAATTGACCTCATACATAATGAAATGGGTAGCTTTATCATTTCATAAGAAAAAAATTAGAGGAAATATATTAATTCAGGAAAACTTGGCTTACTAGGCAAATTTGGCCTTGCATAGTAGGCTGAGAAATGCGTTCTGGCTACGACATATATATATATATATATATATATATATATATATATATATATATATATATATATATATATATATATATATATATATATATATATATATATATATATATATATATTGTGACGGTAACGCGTTGGTGTTCGGCTGTTTAAGGCTAGGGGTATGGCCTCGTCACATAGTTATAAAAAAAAAGAAAAAACTGGAACTTCGTCTGTGGTAAGGTAAAGAGAAGACACACAAAACACAAGTAAACTTTAACAATGAAATTTTAATTACGTTAAATAAATCAAAACATGAATAAAATGCACAAACAAATTCTTATAATAAAATCAATCAAAATAATAAGAATACTTAAATGACACAATGAAAAGTTACGTTAAGGCAAAATAACAAGAAGTGCAACACAAAGTTAAATGGGAGGTGCTGGAATATTGGCTTTAAGCTATCACCTCTCTCAGTACACGCTAACGTCTAGCTGGGAGGAGTGATAACCACGAAAGCACTGAACATTCTGAGGTCTGAGGTCGTGGCGACCCCAGACATCAAGTAGTATGGGGGGGCGAGTGCAGGTGCAGCCAGACCGGCGACCAATCAGCGGGGCCGGCAGCGATCAACAAGTAGTTTGGCGGTTTGAGTCCGAACAGGTGTGTGGCTGCAACGTTTTGCGCTCTGGCAAACCTTGCTGGTGTTGTTGTCGTTGTTGGACATTTCTTCCATAGTAGTTTTATATAACCATAACGACGTAATTGTGGAGGGAAGAGCAGGCTCAATCTCTTGAAGGAGATTATCGTCACAACTCTCCCCCGAAGCCTGCGGTTCTGGAAGAAGTACGTCGTTATGTGGTGGAGTAATGGATGGAGTCGCTTCTACTTCATAAACTCTGGAGAGGGCATCGGCTATGGTGTTGTCAGAACCCTTGATATAGCGGATCTCCAGGTTGAAGTCTTGTAAATACAGAGCCCATCGTAGAAGACGCTGGTTGGTGAATTGGGCTTGATGTAGGAAGCGGAGAGGGTTGTGGTCTGAGAAGATGGTGGTAGACCTGGCGCCTTGTAGGTACGGAGCGAAGTGTTGGAGGTTCAGGACGATGGATAGTAGCTCATTTTCAATAGTGCTGTAGTTCCTCTGGTGTGGTTTCAGTTTGTAGCTGTAGTAGCTGACAGGTAGAACCTCCTCGCCTCGTTGTTGCATCAGGACACCACCAACGCCGGTACCACTGGCGTCGACATGAAGGACGAAAGGCTTGGTGATATCTGGAGAGGCGAGAATGGGGTTAGAACAGAGGAGGAATTTGAGTTGTTCGAAAGCAACGGTTTGCTGTATGGTCCAATTATACCGTTGCTTGGGACTGGTTAATAGAATTAGAGGTGTGGCGACTGTACTGAAATTCCTCACAAACCTACGGTAGTAAGAGGCAAGACCAAGGAAGCGCAGGAGCTGCTTCCTGGTGGTAGGCTGTGGATACTGTTGGATGGCTTGAGTGTGCGAGTCTAACGGAGCTATGCTGCCACTCCCAATAACATGACCCAGATAACGCACTTTACCTTTCGCGAAAGTGGACTTGCCCAGGTTGATGGTGAGGCCGGCTGTCAGGAGCTTGGAGAACAGACGTCGCAGCTGGAGCAGATGTTCACTCCAGGAGTTGGAGGCTACGACGATATCGTCCAGGTAGGCGTATGTGTTATCCAAGCCCTGGATGACACGGTTGACAGCTCTTTGAAAGGTGGCCGGGGCATTACATAGTCCGAAAGGAAGGCGTTCATATCTGAAAAGTCCAAAAGGAGTGATGAAGGCAGAGATCTCTTTAGCGCGCTCCGTTAGACACACTTGATAGTACCCCTTAAGCAAGTCCACTTGGGACAAGTACTGGGCACTACCAATGGCATCAAGGATGTCATCTATCCTTGGCAAGGGGTAAGCATCCTTGACAGTGACAGAGTTCAGTTTACGATAGTCAGTGCACAACCGCACCTTACCTTGGGGTTTGGGCACCAAGATACAAGGTGAGGCCCAGGGGGACTCACAAGGTGTAGCCAGTCCATGATCCAAGAGGTATTGCACCTCAGCACGCATGACTTCCTTCTTGCTCGGGCTGATTCGGTAGAAGGGTTGACGAATCGGCCGGGTGTCGGGGAGCAGTTGGATGTCGTGCTGGGTAACATTACACTCTTGGGGATCATCTCGGAACAACTCTTGATGTTCTCTGAAGACCTTGACGAGAGGTGCACTATGATTATCCTGAAAGTATTTGGGAAGATCATTAAGGATTTCGGAATTAGAAAGCGCTGACTCCTTGTCAGTGCTTTCGGGAGGAGAAGCTGGGAAGGTCTCACTGTGGATGTAGGGTTCTGTGAAAGTAGAATAGTTAGTCAAGACAGTGGGAGGAGTACCATTATATTGCTTCAGGAGGTTGACGTGGCACAGCTGGGTCTTCCGCCGCCTATCTGGAGTCTCTATCACGTAATTGTTATTATTCCTGCACTCTGACGCAGTAGGGTCCTGAAAACCTGTTTTGTAAAGGTGAACCTGGGATAGGGAAATAGGCAAGGACGAAGTCTCCCGGCTTGAATTTTCTTACTTTGCTGGTCTGGTCGTAATGAGTCTTCATTCTCACCTGGGCTTTCAATAGATTATCATGGGCAAAGCGGTGGACTCTCTCTAGAATGTGTTGAAGGTTTTGAAGAAACTGGGGCACATTCTGATGCTCACTGAAGGTGGCATCTCTGAGAGTCTTTGAAAGCCTTAAGGGGAGTACGGCACTTACGGCCGTAGAGCATCTCATAAGGAGATACTCCTAGGGACTCATTGGGGAGACTTCTGAAAATACACATTATTAGGTCAATCTGCTTATCCCAATCCTTTGAGGTTTCACTACAAAACTTTTTCAAGAGTGCTTTGATGGTCTGATGACTACGTTCAAGAGAACCCTGTGAAGCAGGATGATAGGGGCTGGACAATACCTGTTTGATGTTGAACTCCTCCAGTGTCCTTTTGAAGAGATCACTGGTGAAGTTGGTACCACAGTCACTTTGAATCTCCCTGGGAAATCCGTATTGAGTGAAGATCTTCAATAGATGTTTTATAACCGTAGCAGCCGTGATGTTCTTCACTGGAACTGCTATGGGAAATCTGGTGGTAGGACACAGGATGGTTAGGATGTAGGCGTTACCTGAACTGGTCCGAGGTAAAGGACCAACACAGTCTATTATGAGTCTGTGGAAAGGTTCCGCAGGCACCTGTATGGGAATCAGTGGTGCTCTGGGAATGGAGACGTTCGGCTTGCCTGCCATCTGACATGTATAACACTGTTTTACGTACTGTTTGACGTTATTTACCATACCTGGCCAGTAGTAGTCTTGACGAATTCCATGGTAAGTCTTGTTGAAGCCGTAGTGGGAGAATGCTCCGTGGGCCAGGTGTAGAATAGTGGGCCGCAGGCTGGTGGGAATCACAAGTTGTTCGATGTTGGCCCAATCGTCCTCCTCCTTCAGTTTACTGGGTCTATATCTACGGTAGAGTAAGTTGTTCTCTAGGAAGAACCCAGGAATACTGTCGGGTTTAGTCTCAGCCTGGAAAAACAATGGTGTTAAAGTAAGATCTTCCCTCTGCAACTTACGGAACTCCAACTTGGTCAGATGCGGGGGGAGTTTCTGAGGGTCTTGAGGGACAGCGGTAGCAGTAGAGTCAGCTGGCTGTGGACGTGCGGCTTGTGCACGGGTGGTCACGAGAACCGGAGGAGAAACTTCATCACTCTCTTGAACCTCTGCTGGAACATACTCTAGAATAGGGTTTATTGGCACAGAGTTACACACCTGGGGTTTGTCCATGACGATCAGGTTGGTCGGTTGCAGGTCTTCTGCCAAGTCGTTGCCTAGGAGAAGTTGCACTCCAGGCATGGGAAAAGGCTTTTCCCTGACGGCGACTTGGACTTCCCCGTTCACGTAGGGACAATCCAGGTGGACTCTGGCGAGAGGGTATGGAGTGGTAGCAGTGAGGTCAGTGATGAAGACAGTTTCTCCGGTGTAGGTGATGTTGGGCACAGCCGACTTCAAGATGATCGATTGAAGAGCCGCTGTGTCCCTCAAGATCTTCAATTTGAAACGTCCCTCCGGATTTGAACCGTTGGCAGAGACAGTTCCAGTATACAGGTGGTTACTGAAAAGAGAAAGATCATTAACATCAACACCAACATTCATCACAGGCTTACCGGACTTAGGAGGAGTTGGTTTGGGTTTTTGTTGGTCAGTGATTCCCTTGTATTGAGACTTACCACACTTGTCTATGGTATGTCCATAGAGTCTACAATACTTGCAGTACAGTTGTGAACCAGCTTGATCGGGGCTCACCTTCTCGTAACTGTACCACGACTTCTTACTGGAGGATGGTTCGGGTGTCAGCCGGTGGATGAGGCTGTAAGTGTCAGCCGACTTAGCACACTTCAGGTAGTCGGTTTCTTCTTTATCTGCTAAGTAGAGGCGGACAGGAGGCGGCACACGCCTCAAGAATTCTTCAACAAGCATCAGGTTGACGAGTTCTGTAAAAGTAGAGACATGTGCTGCTTCCAGCCATTTCATGAAATACCTCCGTTTCGTGTTAGCAAACTCGAGGAAGGTAGTGGTACTTGCCTTCAGGTGGTCACGGAATTTCCTTCTATAACTTTCTGTGGAAAGTAGGTAGGCGTCCAACACTGCTTGTTTCAGAGTGTAGTAGTCATTCTCAGACGCCAAAGTACTGAGTGTGACTGCAGCTCTACCTGTAAGATGGACTCTGAGAAGTGTGGCCCATTGGTCGACAGGCCAACTGAGTTGATTAGCAAGGGTTTCAAAGGTGGTGAAAAACACATCAACTTCTGCTTCTACAAAGGATGGCATTAACTTACTTGCATGTGATATATTAAAACTGACGGGAAGATTGGCAGTAGCTTGCTGGCGTTGAGTGAAGTGTGAAGTTTCCAAGGCGATTTCGCGTTGACGACACTCTAGAGCCAGAGTCGCTTGTTGCTTGTCATGTTCGCGTTGCATCTCTAACTCGCGTTGTTTGGTTTCGAGCTGTACTCTCTCACGTTCACGGAGTAGTGCAACCTCACGTTCCTGGAGGGCGAGTTCACGTTCTTGTTCGTCTCTCCTCAAAGCAGCTTCGCGTTCTCTGAGGGTGATTTCTCGTTCTTGTTCTTCCCTCCTTATGGCAGCTGTTCGTTCTTCAATCTTGGCCAGCTCTAGTTTGAGTTTCATCGTCGCCAAATCAGTTTTATCTGTAATATAGTAAGTTTCATGAGTTTCAGAGTCGATCTTACCTTGCTCTAAATAGTAATCCAGCAACAGGTTGTGTAGATCATTTTTGTTGGCTTGGTAGGGAACTTCTAGTTGATACTCATGTGCAAGAGTTTGTAATTCAGTCCTCTTGGCACGACTTAAAGTCCCTATTTCACCTGCTGGATTTGCACGGAAAGCTTGGAGACGAAACATGGTGAAATTAGCAAATAAAGGTACACGAATATTCAATAGTGAATGTCAGAAACAGGACAACGTGGCAACTGGTACCTATCCTGTGAGATCTTTAACAATTAAAGTTAAGTAAAAAGATGTTAAATGATTAAATTAAATCAAGGGCGCAGGAAATCTTGTACCCGGTACTCATGTAAGAGGATAAGGGCAAGAAAATCCTACTAACAAATGAAACAGAGTTTCGAAAACAAATGAAACAATTAAATGCCTCAAAAGTAAAATTGGTAGTCCAAGGATGTAGGCATACCTTGCCAAGTCTCTATAGGACATAAAGCAAGTTTTTCCTACTGAATTTAATATGATACTTACAGAATTAGCGAACTTTTGTGCTCTGAAAAGTAAGCTAATTCCCTACCGTTGTATGTATCATCATCTCTGACTGACGTGTAGGGGTGCGAGGTGTCAACTGGTGACGAGAACTGCTGCTGAGGTCCCAATTCAGCAACTAAAGTTCGAGCTAGAGGAACTATGGCCCTCTTTGTCCTCCTACAGTCAGATTGCAGAAGATTGGGTACTCTTGACCCGGGGCAGACCACAGTCCCAGGGTACCAATATGATGATCTGTCAAAATGAGAAATATTCAAGGGACATAGATGGTAAACACGAGTAATAACACGGAGGGAGAGATGACCAATTAAGAGTATGACTGCGGCCTACAGTCACCACGTAATCCAAAGTTGTCTCACCTTCACCATATGTTACTCTCGTAATGCACAATACACCGCACCTTATAAAAAATGAAATTGAATATGAAAAATAGTAAAGCTACGTTAACAAAGTTAAATACGCTTACCATAAATTACCACTTGGCACCAGTACCTGAGTGAAGCTCCCGGACAGGCCCCCATATAACTTGGGGCGGTAACGCGTTGGTGTTCGGCTGTTTAAGGCTAGGGGTATGACCTCGTCACATAGTTATAAAAAAAAAATAGAAAACTGGAACTTCGTCTGTGGTAAGGTAAGGAGAAGACACACAAAACACAAGTAAACTTTAACAATGAAATTTTAATTACGTTAAATAAATCAAAACATAAATAAAACGGACAAACAAATTCGTATAATAAAATCAATCAATCAAAATAATAAGAATAATTAAATGACACAATGAAAAGTTACGTTAAGACAAAATAACAAGAAGTGCAATACAAAAATAAATGTGAGGTGCTGGAATATTGGCTTTAAGCTACCACCTCTCTCAGTACACGCTAACGTCTAGCCGGGAGGAGTGGTAACCGCGGAAGCACAGAATATTCTGAGGTCTGAGGTCGTGGCGACCCCAGACATCAAGTAGTATGGGGGGGGGGGCGAGTGCAGTTGCAGCCAGACCGGCGACCAATCAGCGGAGCCGGTAGTAAGACAGGTAGTTTGGCGGTTTGAGTCCGAGCAGGTGTCCCTGGCTGCATACGTTTTGCGCTCTGGCAAACCTTGCTGGTGTTGTTGTCGTTGTTGGACATTTCTTCCATAGTAGTTATATATATTTGTTGCGACGTATTTGTGGAGGGAAGAGCAGGCTCAATCTCTTGAAGGAGATTACCGTCACAATATATATATATTATAATATAATTATAATATATATATATATATATATATATATATATATATATATATATATATATATATATATATATATATTATAATATAATATAATATATATATATATATATATATATATATATATACATATATATATATATATATATATATATATATATATATATATATATATATATATATATATATATATATATATATATATATATATTGATTCCTTCTGAAGATGTATTTAATATACGAAAGTACTTAAGGAAATTCCTGTTTCATTTTCCTCCGTGGTCTGACATTGTCATATATATATATATATATATATATATATATATATATATATATATATATATATATATATATATATATATATATATATATATATATATATATATATATATATATATATATATATATATATATAAATATATAGGGAAGGGAGTACCACCTCTGGCTGGAAGAAGGGGGACCCATAGCCTCGGAGGAAACCACACATAACGCATTGGAGGGAATGTGTATTCCCTCCAATACAGTTTCTGTGTGCTTTTCTCCTACCACCCCCTTCCCTTTTTTTTTTTCCTTTATTGTGTATTTAAAGGTTACAAAACATACAAGACAAATGCCTAAAGGTTATGGATCTCTTGAAGCTCCTCCGCTTCTGGACAGGAACCGAGGATGCAGCAAGCATTTCCCCTCTGGATCGCCACACTGAGACGCTGAAATAAAAAACTGGAAGCCCTTGGGTCTCTGGTGACGTCAATGAGCTTGGACCCCAATTCCTTGAGAAATCCCAAGGCACTCTTGCCCCAGGGGCCATGCGTCTCAGACGCTATGGGAACAAAGAGGTATTGACCTTCCAGTCGCCTGTACTTGAGTGATTTTGCTGTTTCCCTGTGGTTGGCCGCCCCACCTGCTTGATCAGCTCCGAAGTGTACATAGGTGTCAGCCAGGGTGGATACACATGTGTAGTCCCACACCAACTGTCTACCCTCCTTCCATGAGTATATGGTGATGCCATCAGGGCGAAGTGCTGGGAAATCCGGGTTTTGGACCCCTAGGATGCGAGGTTCTCTCTCCGCTGGGCACCCAGCTGAGACGAGGCTTCTCTTGATGATGTCATTGACCTCGTTGTGTCTTGCATGCCAGCCCTTTGTGCTTCCGCAATGCAACCCATGCAGTCCGTATTGGTCTGCTTCCACCCTGTTGCAAATACACTTGTATTCAGTGTGAATTGGGGCACCAAGGCAGAGGGCCACTGCTACACGAAGGGATTCTGGATCTAGGCGCGTGCCCATTGCAGACATGGGTACTGCCAGGAGGAAGTCTCCTGCATGGGGGGCACGAACTGCTCTGAGGCGGGCTTTCTCCTTGTCTGATGTTGCTACGCTTAGCATGGCATCAGCTACTTTTTTCACTAGAGGGTGGTCCCAGCCGGACTGTTTGTGTTGTTTTGTTGGCTCTATAATGGTTTCTGGGGCTGCAAGAACATTCCACTGATTTGAACATTCAGTGAAAGCAGGATCGTGTATTCCTGCTGAATCTCTCAGGGTTGCAGGTAAAATATCTCTGACGAGGTCGTGCGATGCATGAGAGGAGGAAAGGAAGGCTGGTAGAGCAATTTGGGAGGCTGTGCGGACACCAAGGCCGCCGAGTCTTACTATATATAGTCTCTATATATATATATATATATATATATATATATATATATATATGTTGTATCTAGTAGCCAGAACGCACTTCTCTGCCTACTATGCAAGGCCCGATTTGCCTAATAAGCCAAGTTTTCATGAATTAATTGTTTTTTGACTACCTAACCTACCTAACCTAACCTAACCTAACTTTTTCGGGTACCTAACCTAACGTAACCTATAAAGATAGGTTAGGTTAGGTTAGGTAGGGTTAGTTAGGTTCGGTCATATATCTACGTTAATTTTAACTCGAATACAAAAAAATTTACCTCATACATAATGAAATGGGTAGCTTTATCATTTCATAAGAAAAAAAATAGAGAAAATATATTAATTCAGGAAAACTTGGCTTATTAGGCAAATTGGGCCTTACATAGTAGGCCGAGAAGTGCGTTCTGGCTACTAGGTACGACATATATATATATATATATATATATATATATATATATATATATATATATATATATATATATATATATATATATATATATATATACATATATATATTGTGACGATAATCTCTTTCAAGAGAGATTGAGCCTGCTCTTCCCTACTTCAAGTTACGCCAAAGACACAAGTATAAGATGCTACATTCAAGATACGTCACCAGTAGCACAAAACGTTTTGACCAGGAGGCAAAACGTATCCAAGATCCCCCTACTCCACACACCCTCCACGCGCCGGCTCGTCATCAAACCAGCTAACTACCCTTCACCAGCTTGCCTGCCTCTGATTGGCGACTCGCCAGCCGCGCACCTGCACACAGCACCTCAGCGCCCTCTATACGAATCGACGTCTGAGCCTGACCAGCAATCCACTTCAGAATATTCCTTGTGCTCTTACGGATGACATCTCTCTCTCTGGCATACTCGCTCATTAGCTCGTATACGAAGGGAGGTTTCAGCCATAGCCGATATTATCAGCACCATTTTAACTTTGTAATTTTGTATTTCACATTGTCTTTGAATTTTCTTTATTATTTAACTGTAATTTAATTTCCCGAGATTTGTCTTTATTTTCATTTATGTTTAAAGTAAATATATTAAAGTTTCATTGTTCATATTTTGTGTTTTACGTGTTCCTCCCTCTAACTTACCACAGACAACAGGCAAGCAGTCTATATTTTCGTTTAAAGTGTGACCAGGCTTTGACACCTGCCATTGGAGGACTGCCGAACATCAACACTCCAACACTTTCCCGTCACAATATATATATATATATATATATATATATATATATATATATATATATATATATATATATATATATATATATATATGTCGTACCTAGTAGCCAGAATGCACTTCTCAGCCTACTCTGCAAGGCCCGATTTGCCTAATAAGCCAAGTTTTCCTGAATTAATATATTTTCTCTAATTTTTTTCTTATGAAATGATAAAGATACCTATTTTATTATGTATGAGGTCAATTTTTTTTTATTTGAATTAAAATTAACGTAGATATATGACCGAACCTAACCAACCCTACCTAACCTATCCTAACCTATCTTTATAGGTTAGGTTAAGTTAGGTAGCCGAAAAAGTTAGGTTAGGTTAGGTTAGGTAGGTTAGGTAGTCGAAAAACAATTAATTCATGAAAACTTGGCTTATTAGGTAAATTGGGCCTTGCATAGTAGGCTGAGAAGTGCGTTCTGGCTACTAGGTACGACATATATATATATATATATATATATATATATATATATATATATATATATATATATATATATATATATAAAAGTTTGTGAGGGTACCACCTCTGGTGCCAATGTGGGGACCCATAGCCTCGGAGAAGAAAATAAAAAGTATTCAGAGGAGACCTTGTGGCTTCTCACTGAACACTAATATTATCTTCTCCTACCACCCCCATTCTTTGTATGTACACATATATATTTACTTTATTTGAACTTTGTTACAAAAAAGGAGTTACATATGGGTTACAAAGATGGTT